>NC_092412.1:36034072-36341577 GCF_040894005.1 Engystomops pustulosus
AACACGGAGGAGGTCAGGTAACACTGGAACACGGAGGAGGTCAGGTAACACTGGAACACGGAGGAGGTCAGGTAACACTGGAACACGGAGGAGGTCAGGTAACACTGGAACACGGAGGAGGTCAGGTAACACTGGAACACGGAGGAGGTCAGGTACACAGGAGACACAGGAACGCAGAAGACACAGGAACGCAGGAATCGCAGGCAAATCACAGAATAGCTTTCTCTCATGCTGTGAGGCACAAAGATCCGGCAAGGGCTTGCAGGAAGAGGCAGGTTTACATAGAATTAGTCAACTGGCCAGCGCCAATTAATGGCGCACTGGCCCTTTAAATCTTAGCAAGCCGGCACGCTCGCCCTCGGAGAGGGGGACGCGCGTGCCGAGCCGCGGGAGCAGCAGAGGACGCTGCGGGGGCCAGGGAAGGTGAGAGAAGCCGTCCACCGGACCCCGGGGAGGCACAGGTGCACCCGCGATCCGAGACAGGGATCGCGGGAGCACCCGTGACAATATGTAGGAAGTGAATTCTATTTTTTTTGGTTGCCAGTCTATTTCCTGTCTGACCCCGCCACTTTTCCTGAGACCACACCCACTTTGTCATTGGGTGTCATGAGGAGTGTACAATGCTAAATTTTCTGGATCTAGACATAGCAGGTGTCTTTTATCCTTGATGCCATGAAAAAAATTAGCTAATTTAAAACAGCAAAATATCCATGAAATATTTCTTTCATTCCTTGTTCTTGGTCACAGCTATCCAGGTCATTGCCTAGCCATAGAAATAGAAGTTTGATCTGAGTATCTCCATGGCTACATAGAAATGACATGTTACCATTAGAGCAATTCATCAGTCAATCAGTCAACCACAAATAATGAAATATAATAAGAGGGAAAAAGTAAATGTTCAGTGCAGCATGTACAGCAGAACATGAATCCGCACATAAGTACTACTGCCATGTAGCATACAACTAACAACACCATACAATATAATACCGCCATAGACTGCTCATTACTCAGTAATTGGTTTCAGTGATTACGTCCCCTTAGATGAACAGGGGAATGGGAATTGTTAGTTGCCATGGTTTAATACTATTTTATATACAGTACAGTATGGTGACCAGGGTACCACCATAGTGCAGCAGGTGGGGGCGGAAGGCACCAGCACATAAAAAATGAACTCAGTACTTACCTTCCGGTGCTTCTTGCAGCTCATCTTCTAACCGGGATTCTTCAGCCGTAGCACAGGCAGAGTATGCTCTACCCACGCACACACCATGAAATGATGGTGTTGCTGCCTCATGGCGTTACAGTGTGCTCTTGGGTAGAGCCAGGTCTGTGAGCTCTGGCCACACGCACACTATAATGCTACAGCACTGCTTTTGAGGAATTCCAGGGTTGGGAGGAGCTGTGAGAAGTGCCGTAAGTTGAGTACCGAGTTTATTTTTGTCTGTGCTGAGGAAGTGTGCTGGGCTACCTATATACTGGGGGCAGTGTGCTGGATACCTATATACTGGGGGCAGTTTGCTGGTTACCTGTATACTTGGGAGCAGTGTGTTGACTACCTATATACTTGGGGGGAGTGTTCTGGCTACCTATATACTGGGGGGGGGGTGTTTTGCACATAGTGCTGGCTACCTATATACTGGGGGGCAGTGTACTGGCACCCTTTATACTTGGGGGCAGTGTGCTGGCTACCTATATACTGGGGGGCAGAGTGCTGACTACCTATATACCTGGGGGGCAGTGTACTGACACCATTTATACTTGGGGGTAGTTTGCTGGCTACCTGTATACTGGGGGAAGAGAGCTAGCTACTTATATACTGGGGGCAGTTTGCTGGTTACCTATATACTGGGGCAGTGTGCTGGCACTCTTTATACTTGGGGGCAGTGTTCTGGCTACCTATATACTGGGGGGCAGAGTGCTGTCTACCTATATACTAGGGGGAAGTGTACTGACACCCTTTATACTTGGGGGCAGTTTGCTGGCTACTTATATACTGGGGGCAGTGAGCTGGCTACCTATATACTGGGTGCTGTTTGCTGGTTACCTATATACTGGGGGGCAGTGTACTGGCACCCTTTATACTTGGGGGCAGTGTGCTGGCTACCTATATACTGGGGGGCAGAGTGCTGGCTACCTATATACTGGGGGGCAGTGTACTGACACCCTTCATACTTGGGGGCAGTTTGCTGACTACCTGTATACTGGGGGCAGAGAGCTGGTTACCTGTATACTGGGGGCAGTGAGCTGGCTACCTATATACTGGGGCAGTGTGCTGGGCTACCTATATAATGGGTGCAGGGTGCTGGGCTACCTATATAATGGGTGCAGCGTGCTGGGCTACCTTTGTACTGGGAGGGGGGTGCTGGAATTTAAATTGTATACTGTATATGTATGTAGGGACCGGGGATTTGTCCTGGTGCTGTATCTCTGTATAAAGCTCAATTCTAGTATAGTACTTTGGACTCTATACTGCTGCTATATTTATGTACTAAGCTTTGTTCTGGTAAAGTATATATGTAAATCACTATTTAAATAATTCATGACAGACACTGTGCATTTTAACTAAAGGTGGGACACTATATATGTTAGAATGAATTTGGAGGGAGCAATGTGTAAGCTAACATTGTGGGATAGTGCTGCATATACTATAATCCATACAGAAATGTAAGTACCTAGAAACTGTTCTGTCCAGGTCACTTGGACTTGGCAAGTGATGAGTTTTTGATGATTTTTTCCCAATAGGAGGTCCCAAACACAACTCTGATAGAGTCAGGTTAGGTGAGTATTGGAAAAGACAAACGTTCCCCACCACAAGATTATGGCAGTGGATTAAAGGTCCCAAAAGATTAAGCAACACATGGCAGAGAGTCATGGTCAAGGTCTCCAACATAAGGTCCCAGTAACCTGAAAGAGGTTAGTGATGGAAAAGATCATTACTGCAGAGGCGGATAGCCTTAAAAGGATTGTAAGTTCACAAACATTGACCTTTACACCTTAAGCACATGTCCTAAAACAGCCTTCAGGACACAGAACTTTTTTTATTTTTCTCTACTCAAATTCCAAAAGACAGAACTTTTTTAAAAAAAAAATTTTTATTGGACATGGGCATATGAAGGCCTGTTTTTGCAGTAAGATTTTTAATGTTCCAAAGGGTTACATTTTTTGGTAAAAATAGCATAATGCCTCAAATTTATTACCGTGGAACAGAATCAAACAGCTGTTTTGCCACTAGTTTTTTTAATTAAAACTTTAACACTGTTCACCATACAGTATAATAAGCATGATAAAATGATTCTGTATGTTAGTATGATTAAGGAGACATGTACAGGTTTGCTTATGTTTTACTACTTTAGCAAATAAAACACTTTTTATGGAAGCCGCATTTGCCTATGTGTCTCCATATTCTGGGGAAGTGCCATAGCGAAACACATGTCAGGGTTGTTCAGTGCGTGATCCTACCTTTGGTATGGTATGTGATATCTGATGACCTTACAAGGCTCTAGTGTACATGTGTATTGAGAGCATGAATAGATAACGATGGATTTCATGGGTGAAGGTCCTTCTCAGTTTAAAATTTGGTGGGTGGTCTGGGTGGTCATGGGCCCCCCTAGAAGGCTTGGGCCCCGGGCTGCCGCCCAAACCACCTATGTTATGATCCACTACTGGTACCACCACAATATGTATTGTATTCAATGCTATTCTTTCCATCATTAGTACAGCCACCTTGGCAGAACCCTGAAGGACCCCATTACAATGGCATTACACTGAGGATTCGGTTATAAAAGATATCCACAAGGTAGATGTGAACTGAGCTCAACCGTAGACAAACATGAATAAAATAGGAACAGATAACAGGACATTAATCTGCTGGGGATAATAGGAAGCGTCGTAGATCCTGGCCATCACACAGCGTCTTAAGCTGCTACATTTACTAAGGCCTTCAGTTTAAGAAAGAACAATTTCATACTAAAGGTTAAATAAGGTTGGAAACATCAGACTATCCAAAAGTAGTAAGATGTGTCAAAGCAGCTGCAATAGAGCACGAAAATCTACATATTTATTCCTAAATACTCACACACATTTAATGAGGAGACCCAACACTCTTCTGCTTCAAACCCACCTGTGTTTTCACAGCTCACCTAACCCAGGATCTGACAGGTGCTGACTGGTTATGATGTCACAGAAAGATGCCACCTGCTTTAGGTGGTAAAAAGTTACGTAAAGAGCAACCAAACATTTGAAGCTATTTTTTTCATTTATGAAATGAATAGAGAAGATGATGATAGTAATTTTTGTAATGTACTTCATTAAGTAAATCACCTTCTCTGAGTCTTTTTTCTTCTTCTTTCTCCTGGAGTGAGCAGTGTTTACGAAAGACTTTTGAGGTCCACCCTCTTCGGACATATAAGGCGACTAATGGTTAACTCCTTCCAAACCTAGAGAATTCATTATTGAATCAGCTCTATGATGAGATTATACTATCCAGGGACTGTCTGTAAGGAGTTGAGTCATTGGACACTTTATCAGGTTCCTTTATCTCTCAGCTGTCAGTGGATACAGGACAGAAAGCTGATTTACACAAACAGCTTCAATAAGGGAGATGGGCAGAGGAAAAGGAAGGCCACAAGAACAGATTTCTTTAACAACATATATTACAAATTTCATTATTATTGTCTGCACTATTTATGATATTTTGTGAAAGTTTAGTTTCGTTTTATCACACTTGTGATTTCACTTAGGTTGACCACCATATTTGACCGACAACCAATCCCAATACTTAACCTGATGGAAACATCCATTTCAATGGACCCATGCACATGAACATGTTTTTTCATGGATCTGTGTAGAGGCTGTAGAAAACTCAGAGAAGGTCCTACTCCTGCCAATGTTTGAGGCGAAGGCGTTCCATAGAAGACTATTGGAATGTGCAAAATTTGTATGCCATGTGGGCAGGGCTTCCAATGGGAATTTTGGGGCCCCTGCCTGATAAATACTTTGTGATCCCTTTCTAACCCTGCATACAGTATTGGTTTCCCATCTTAAGTTTGCAATGTGGTGTAGTAACAAAAACGTAAAACTATCATAGGCCCTAGAGACTGTAAAGAGATTATGGTCTTCCTAATGGTATAAAGTCATAGATAATTAACCAAGATTGCTACATAGGTACATTACCAGAACCAAATTTACTACATACAGTACCAGAACTAAGCTTACTATATAGATACATTACCAGAACAATGGTTACTAAATAAATAATTCACCATAACCAAGATTACTAGATAGAAACAGCACCGGGAGCAAGTTAACCAAATACATACAGGACCATAACCAAGCTTACTACTATAGGGTAAGATAATGGGGAGTCGTAGCACATGATGATGATGATTTGTGAACTAATGGGTAATAAATAGAGATGAGCGAACATGCTCGTCCGAGCTTGATGCTCGGTCGAGCATTAGGGTACTCGAAACTGCTCGTTACTCGGACGAATACTTCGCCCGCTCGAGAAAATGGCAGCTCCCGCCGTTTTGCTTTTTGGCGGCCAGAAACAGAGCCAATCACAAGCCAGGAGACTCTGCACTCCACCCAGCATGACGTGGTACCCTTACACGTCAATAGCAGTGGTTGGCTGGCCAGATCAGGTGACCCTGGGATAGACTAGCCGCTGGCCGCGCTGCTCGGATCATTCTGTGTCTGGATGCCGCTAGGGAGAGAGCTGCTGCTGGTCAGGGAAAGCGTTAGGGTGTTCTATTAGCTTACTGTTAGGCAGGAGTGATTCTCAAAGAACCCAACAGCCCTTCTTAGGGCTACAATAACGTTCTACTTTTTTTATTTTAATTTGCATCTTTTACCATTTTGTGAGGAATTAGCAGGGGGACTTGCTACCGTTGTGTTTAGCTCTTAGTGGCACACATATCCATAGCAAAGACCGAAGTGGGAAAATTCAGTAGGGGTTGGATTTCTATTAGGCAATAACTCAGTGTCATCTCATCTGGCATAGTAGTGTGCTTCCTTTGATACTTGGCTAGAAAATAGCCATAGGAGAATACAAACAGCTTCTTGAAGCCTACAGTAGCGTTCTATATATTTGATTTCTGGTTGATCTGCTGGTGGCTGTAGTTTCTGCAGTGCATGTACTTGCCAATTCTGAGCAATTTGTAGTGAGACTTGCGACCGCTGTGTTCTGCGCTTAGTGGCGCACATATCCATAGCAAAGGCCGAAGTGGCAAAATTCAGTAGGGGTTGGATTTCTATTAGGCAATAACTCAGTGTCATCTCATCTGGCATAGTAGTGTGCTTCCTTTGATACTTGGCTAGAAAATAGCCATAGGAGAATACAAACAGCTTCTTGAAGCCTACAGTAGCGTTCTATATATTTGATTTCTGGTTGATCTGCTGGTGGCTGTAGTTTCTGCAGTGCATGTACTTGCCAATTCTGAGCAATTTGTAGTGAGACTTGCGACCGCTGTGTTCTGCGCTTAGTGGCGCACATATCCATAGCAAAGGCCGAAGTGGCAAAATTCAGTAGGGGTTGGATTTCTATTAGGCAATAACTCAGTGTCATCTCATCTGGCATAGTAGTGTGCTTCCTTTGATACTTGGCTAGAAAATAGCCATAGGAGAATACAAACAGCTTCTTGAAGCCTACAGTAGCGTTCTATATATTTGATTTCTGGTTGATCTGCTGGTGGCTGTAGTTTCTGCAGTGCATGTACTTGCCAATTCTGAGCAATTTGTAGTGAGACTTGCGACCGCTGTGTTCTGCGCTTAGTGGCGCACATATCCATAGCAAAGGCCGAAGTGGCAAAATTCAGTAGGGGTTGGATTTCTATTAGGCAATAACTCAGTGTCATCTCATCTGGCATAGTAGTGTGCTTCCTTTGATACTTGGCTAGAAAATAGCCATAGGAGAATACAAACAGCTTCTTGAAGCCTACAGTAGCGTTCTATATATTTGATTTCTGGTTGATCTGCTGGTGGCTGTAGTTTCTGCAGTGCATGTACTTGCCAATTCTGAGCAATTTGTAGTGAGACTTGCGACCGCTGTGTTCTGCGCTTAGTGGCGCACATATCCATAGCAAAGGCCGAAGTGGCAAAATTCAGTAGGGGTTGGATTTCTATTAGGCAATAACTCAGTGTCATCTCATCTGGCATAGTAGTGTGCTTCCTTTGATACTTGGCTAGAAAATAGCCATAGGAGAATACAAACAGCTTCTTGAAGCCTACAGTAGCGTTCTATATATTTGATTTCTGGTTGATCTGCTGGTGGCTGTAGTTTCTGCAGTGCATGTACTTGCCAATTCTGAGCAATTTGTAGTGAGACTTGCGACCGCTGTGTTCTGCGCTTAGTGGCGCACATATCCATAGCAAAGGCCGAAGTGGCAAAATTCAGTAGGGGTTGGATTTCTATTAGGCAATAACTCAGTGTCATCTCATCTGGCATAGTAGTGTGCTTCCTTTGATACTTGGCTAGAAAATAGCCATAGGAGAATACAAACAGCTTCTTGAAGCCTACAGTAGCGTTCTATATATTTGATTTCTGGTTGATCTGCTGGTGGCTGTAGTTTCTGCAGTGCATGTACTTGCCAATTCTGAGCAATTTGTAGTGAGACTTGCGACCGCTGTGTTCTGCGCTTAGTGGCGCACATATCCATAGCAAAGGCCGAAGTGGCAAAATTCAGTAGGGGTTGGATTTCTATTAGGCAATAACTCAGTGTCATCTCATCTGGCATAGTAGTGTGCTTCCTTTGATACTTGGCTAGAAAATAGCCATAGGAGAATACAAACAGCTTCTTGAAGCCTACAGTAGCGTTCTATATATTTGATTTCTGGTTGATCTGCTGGTGGCTGTAGTTTCTGCAGTGCATGTACTTGCCAATTCTGAGCAATTTGTAGTGAGACTTGCGACCGCTGTGTTCTGCGCTTAGTGGCGCACATATCCATAGCAAAGGCCGAAGTGGCAAAATTCAGTAGGGGTTGGATTTCTATTAGGCAATAACTCAGTGTCATCTCATCTGGCATAGTAGTGTGCTTCCTTTGATACTTGGCTAGAAAATAGCCATAGGAGAATACAAACAGCTTCTTGAAGCCTACAGTAGTGTTCTATATATTTGATTTCTGGTTGATCTGCTGGTGGCTGTAGTTTCTGCAGTGCATGTACTTGCCAATTCTGAGCAATTTGTAGTGAGACTTGCGACCGCTGTGTTCTGCGCTTAGTGGCGCACATATCCATAGCAAAGGCCGAAGTGGCAAAATTCAGTAGGGGTTGGATTTCTATTAGGCAATAACTCAGTGTCATCTCATCTGGCATAGTACTGTGCTTCCTTTGATACTTGGCTAGAAAATAGCCATAGGAGAATACAAACAGCTTCTTGAAGCCTACAGTAGCGTTCTATATATTTGATTTCTGGTTGATCTGCTGGTGGCTGTAGTTTCTGCAGTGCATGTACTTGCCAATTCTGAGCAATTTGTAGTGAGACTTGCGACCGCTGTGTTCTGCGCTTAGTGGCGCACATATCCATAGCAAAGGCCGAAGTGGCAAAATTCAGTAGGGGTTGGATTTCTATTAGGCAATAACTCAGTGTCATCTCATCTGGCATAGTAGTGTGCTTCCTTTGATACTTGGCTAGAAAATAGCCATAGCAATAGGATAGGATTGTTTGGTTTTAAAAACTCAAAAAAAAAAAAAAAACACAAAAAAAAAAAAAAAAAAAAAAAACACAAAAAAAAACAAAAAGAAGTAAAAAAAACAAAAAAGTTATAACTCTCATTTTAAAAATGTTTAACCCGAGGGCTAGGGGTAGAGGACGAGGGCGGGGACGAGGGCGTCCAACTACTGCAGGGGTCAGAGGCCGTGGTCCTGGGCGGGGTGAGACACCACCTGCTGATGAGGGAGCAGGGGAACGCCGCAGAGCTACACTCCCTAGGTTCATGTCTGAAGTTACTGGGACTCGTGGTAGAGCACTGTTGAGGCCAGAACAGTGCGAACAGGTGATGTCGTGGATTGCTGACAATGCTTCGAGCAATTTGTCCACCACCAGTCAGTCTTCCACGCAGTCCACCCATGTCACCGAAATCCCCACTCCTCCAGCTCCTGCACCTCAGCCTCCTCCCCCCCAGTCTGCCCCCTCCCAGGAAAATTTGGCATTTGAACCGGCATACTCTGAGGAACTGTTTTCTGGACCCTTCCCACAGTCACAAACCACTTGTCCGGTTGCTGCTGAGCAATTTTCCGATGCCCAGGTTTTCCACCAGTCACAGTCTGTGGGTGATGATGACCTTCTTGACGTAGTGGAAGTGTGTAAAGAGGTGTCCGACGATGAGGAGACACGGTTGTCAGACAGTGGGGAAGTTGTTGTCAGGGCAGGAAGTCCGAGGGGGGAGCAGACTGAGGGATCGGAGGATGATGAGGTGACAGACCCAAGCTGGGTTGAGAGGCCGGGTGAACACAGTGCTTCTGAGACGGAGGAGAGTCCTCGACCTGAACAGGTTGGAAGAGGCAGTGGTGGGGCCAGACGGAGAGGCAGGGCCAGAGCTGGTGCATCAGCGCCACTGTCAACTAGTGAAGCTCCCGTGGTGAGGGCTCTTGCGGCGAGGGCTAGATCTTCAGAAGTGTGGAGGTTCTTTAAGGAAACACCGGATGACCGACGGACTGTGGTGTGCAACATTTGCCAAACCAGGCTCAGCAGGGGTTCCACCACTACTAGCTTAACTACCACCAGTATGCGCAGGCATATGAATGCTAAGCACCCCACTCAGTGGCAACAAGCCCGTTCACCTCCGGCCGTGCACACCACTGCTCCTTCCCCTGTGTCAGCTGCTAGTCAGCCCCCTGCCCAGGACCCTGGCACAAAAACCCCATCGTCGCCTCCACGATCCTCCACAGCATCCACCAGCGTTCAGCTCTCCATACCCCAGACGCTGGAGCGGAAACGCAAATATAGTGCAACCCACCCGCACGCCCAAGCCCTTAATGTGCACATCTCCAGATTGCTTAGCCTGGAGATGCTGCCCTATAGGCTAGTAGAGACCGAGGCCTTTCGCAACCTCATGGCGGCGGCCGCCCCTCGGTATTCGGTCCCCAGCCGCCACTACTTTTCCCGATGTGCCGTCCCAGCCCTGCACCAGCACGTGTCAGACAACATAATCCGTGCCCTGACCAACGCCGTTTCTGACAAGGTCCACCTGACCACGGACATGTGGACGAGTGCTGCCGGGCAGGGCCACTATATATCTCTGACGGCACATTGGGTTAACTTGGTGGAGGCTGGGACCGAGTCTGACCCTGGGGCTGCTCATATACTGCCGACGCCGAGGATTGCGGGGCCTACCTCGGTCCAGGTGTTTCAGGCCTACTATGCCTCCTCCTCCTCCCACCCCTCCTCCTCCTCCGAACTACCATCCGTGGGCACGGCGCCATCAGTCGGTAGCTCTAGGCACAGCAGCAGTGCCGTCGCTAAGCGACAGCAGGCGGTGCTCAAACTGCTGAGCCTAGGCGACAAAAGGCACACCGCCCAAGAGCTATTACAGGGCATCACGTCGCAGACTGATCTGTGGCTGGCACCGCTGAACCTCAAGCCGGGAATGGTTGTGTGTGACAACGGCCGTAACCTGGTGGCGGCTCTGCAACTCGGCAGACTGACACATGTGCCATGCCTGGCCCATGTGTTAAATCTGATAGTTCAGCGTTTCCTCAAGACATACCCCAATCTGTCTGATTTGCTCACGAAGGTGCGCCGCATCTGTGCGCATTTCAGGAAGTCCAGCCCAGATGCTGCCACTCTCAGGGCAGCGCAGCGCCGCCTCCAACTGCCCGCTCACCGACTGTTGTGCGACGTGCCCACGAGGTGGAATTCAACACTGACCATGTTATCCAGAGTTTACCAGCAGCGCCGAGCGATTGTAGACTGCCAGATGTCAACTTCCACCAGAACTGGTAGTCAGGTCAGTCAGCTTCCTCAAGTCTACAATGAGGAGTGGACGTGGATGTCTGATATCTGTCAGGTGCTGAGTAACTTTGAGGAGTCAACACAGATGGTCAGTGGCGATGCCGCCATCATCAGCCTCACCATCCCGCTGCTTGGCCTGTTGAAAAACTCTCTGGTCAGCATGAAGTCGGAAGCTTTGCGCTCGTCACAAGAGACAGGGGAAGAATATTCCCTTGTTGATAGCCAAAGCACCCTCAGGTCTGTTTCTCAGCGCATATCGGAGGAGGTGGAGGTGGAGGAGGATGAGGAGGAAGAGGAGGAGAATGTTGGCGAGACACAAGAGGGGACCATTGTTGAGTCCTTTACTGTTCAGCGTGTATGGGCAGAAGAAGAGGAGTTGGAGGAGTTGGAGGAGGAGGAAATGGACAGTCAGGCCAGTGAGGGGAGTGAATTCTTACGCGTTGGTACTCTGGCGCATATGGCAGATTTCATGCTAGGCTGCCTATCCCGTGACCCTCGCGTTCAAAGAATTTATTCCAGCACCGATTACTGGGTGTTCACTCTCCTGGACCCACGGTACAAGCAAAATCTTTCCACTCTCATCCCTGCAGAGGAAAGGAGTGTGAGAATGCATGAATACCAGCAGGCCCTGGTGCACAAGCTGAAACAGTATTTCCCTTCTGACAGCGCTAGCGGCAGAGTGCGTAGTTCTGCGGGACAAGTAGCGAGGGAGAGTAGGCGAGCAGGCAGCTTGTCCAGCACTGGCAAGGGTACGCTTTACAAGGCTTTTGCCAGCTTTATGTCACCCCAGCAAGACACTGTCACCTGTCCCCAGTCTCGGCAGAGTAGGGCTGATCTTTACAGAAAGATGGTGAGGGAGTACGTAGCTGACCATACCATCGTCCTAAATGATCACACAGCTCCCTACAACTACTGGGTTTCAAAGCTGGACATGTGGCACGAACTGGCGCTGTACGCCTTGGAGGTTCTTGCCTGCCCTGCCGCTAGCGTCTTGTCCGAGCGGGTTTTCAGTGCAGCTGGTGGCATCATCACCGATAAGCGTACACGCCTGTCGACTGACAGCGCTGACAGGCTGACGCTTATTAAAATGAATAAAGGCTGGATTTCTCAGAATTTCCAATCTCCACCAGGTGAAGGAAGCTCAACCTGAATAATTGATCCACTCCTCCTCCTCCTCATTTTCCTCCTTCTCCTCCTCTTTGTACAGTAAAGCAGAGGAAAATGGCTATTTTTTGACAGGGCCCACTGGCTCTTGCTATAGTACTTCATGCATTTAATTTTTCTGGAGGGCCACCTACCCGGTCCTCTGTTTGAAACAATTTTTGTGAGTGCCACATACAGGCACTCAATCTATTCCATTTTACTGCAGGGCCACCTACCTGCTCCTCTGGTTTGAAACATTTTTGGGACTGCCACATACAGGCACTCAATCTATTCCATTTTACTGGAGGGCCACCTACCTGCTCCTCTGGTTTGAAAAATTTTTGGGACTGCCACATACAGGCACTCAATCTATTCCATTTTACTGCAGGGCCACCTACCTGCTCCTCTGGTTTGAAACATTTTTGGGACTGCCACATGCAGGCACTCAATCTATTCCATTTTACTGGAGGGCCACCTACCTGCTCCTCTGGTTTGAAAAATTTTTGGGACTGCCACATACAGGCACTCAATCTATTCCATTTTACTGCAGGGCCACCTACCTGCTCCTCTGGTTTGAAACATTTTTGGGACTGCCACATACAGGCACTCAATCTATTCCATTTTACTGCAGGGCCACCTACCTGCTCCTCTGGTTTGAAACATTTTTGGGACTGCCACATACAGGCACTCAATCTATTCCATTTTACTGGAGGGCCACCTACCTGCTCCTCTGGTTTGAAAAATGTTTGGGACTGCCACATACAGGCACTATCCAAATTAAATTGTCTCCATAGCAGCCTCCACACGTTGTCTCCATTGCTACCTCCAAAAGTCGTCCATATAGCTGCCTCCATACATCGTCCCTTTATCAAACGAGGTGTGTCAGGCAGAAATCTGGGTTGTTTTCATGGATTCCACATCAAAGTTGTTAACTTTCTCGCCACCCTGCTGTGTTATCCACAAAATATACTGGCAAACTTTTACCATTTAGGGATATTATTTCAGCGCTTCTTGCGCATCTGTTTACATTCCCCTCACCCGGCATATCCTAAACTTATAAGAACGCTACTACACTTGATCTTATACAAAAGGTTCTTAGAAGTGCTGTTTGGGGAGTAGCCTAGAGACAGGGGCTTGAATTGGCGAAAGCTCGCCTGGCAGCGGAGCGCCAGCTCCATGCGCATCATGCGCTTCTTGCGCATCTGTTTACATTCCCCTCACCCGGCATATCCTAAACTTATAAGAACGCTACTACACTTGATCTTATACAAAAGGTTCTTAGAAGTGCTGTTTGGGGAGTAGCCTAGAGACAGGGGCTTGAATTGGCGAAAGCTCGCCTGGCAGCGGAGCGCCAGCTCCATGCGCATCATGCGCTTCTTGCGCATCTGTTTACATTCCCCTCACCCGGCATATCCTAAACTTATAAGAACGCTACTACACTTGATCTTATACAAAAGGTTCTTAGAAGTGCTGTTTGGGGAGTAGCCTAGAGACAGGGGCTTGAATTGGCGAAAGCTCGCCTGGCAGCGGAGCGCCAGCTCCATGCGCATCATGCGCTTCTTGCGCATCTGTTTACATTCCCCTCACCCGCCATATCCCAAACTTATAAGAACGCTACTACACTTAACTTGGTGCAGGCTGGGACCGAGTCTGACCCTGGGGCTGGTCATATACTGCCGACGCAGAGAATTGCGGGGCCTACCTCGGTCCAGGTCTCAAAGGCCTACTATACCTCCTCCCACCCCTCCTCCACCTCCTCCTCCTCCGAATTACCATCCGTGGGCATGGCGCCATCAGTCGGTAGCTCTAGGCACAGCAGCAGTGCCGTCGCTAAGCGACAGCAGGCGGTGCTGAAACTGCTGAGCCTAGGCGATAAAAGGCACACCGCCCAAGAGCTATTACAGGGCATTCCACATCAAAGTTGTTAACTTTGTCGCCACCCTGCTGTGTAATCCCCAAAATATACTTGCAAACTTTTACCATTTAGGGATATTATTTCAGCGCTTCTTGCGCATCTGTTTACATTCCCCTCACCCGCCATATCCTAAACTTATAAGAACGCTACTACACTTGATCTTATACAAAAGGTTCTTAGAAGTGCTGTTTGGGGAGTAGCCTATAGACAGGGGCTTGGATTGGCGAAAGCTCGCCTGGCAGCGGAGCGCCAGCTCCATGCCAAGATCCAACTAACATAGTTTTAACTGCAGCACCTTTAATCTACTACTAGTTCACTGCCTCCATACATGGTCCCCTTATCAAACGAGCTGTGTCAGGCAGAATTTTGGGTTGTTTTCATGGCTTCCATGTTAACTTTGTCGCCACCCTGCTGTGTAATCCACAAAATATACTGGCAAACTTTTATCATGTACCGATATTATTTGAGCGCTTCTTGCTCACCTCCTTTGGTTCCTCTCTGCCACCCATTGGTTTGAAGCCTGAGTCCATTTAGGGTATGTTGCCATGCCACTCTCTAGCCTGCTGCCGCTGCCTCTGCATGCCGTCCCCTATAGTGTCAGGGTCAATTATTGGATGTTTTACATGCTATCTAGCTTCATTCTGTCACTCTGTCATGGCCATGCTGTTGCCCATAATTTTGGCATAATGGTGCGATTAAGCAGCCTCAGAGGCATCCATGCATGCTGCCCCTGCTGTTTCCTGTCCATTTCCGTGGTGTTTCCATCCTTTTCTGAGGTTCCCAGGTGTTTGGCCAAGCTTCCCTGTGCAGAGCCTTGGTCCCCTTGAAAAATGCTCGAGTCTCCCATTGACTTCAATGGGGTTCGTTATTCGAGACGAGCACTCGAGCATCGGGAAAAGTTCGTCTCGAATAACGAGTACCCGAGCATTTTAGTGTTCGCTCATCTCTAGTAATAAAATCACTTACTGTAAATTTGATGACTCACAGATTATGTATTTGATTGAAGGAGTTCTCTTTAATTTTCTTCTTCTATCTATGTCAGCTTCTTCCAGCTAAAATTCATCACTGCAAACTTAGCAGCACTACAATTTTAGCATTCTTAAAACAAACTTAATACTGCTCTGTTGCTCACATAGAGATGCTCCCACAGTAGAAAATATAGTCACATGGCTCTTACAGTAGCCAACATAGTAACAGTGTCCACCTACTGTAGCCAATATAGGCACAGTGCCCTCAGGCCAAAAGAGTAATGGTGCCTTCACAGTCGGCAATGAAGGAAAGTTCCCTTAGAACCAGTGCCTTGTGCAAAAAGTGTTTATGCAGATATCACAAAAATCATACACATCATAATTCCACAACAAACATCTTAAAGACAACGAATTAGACATGTCCAGTACATGGCTACACATGAAAGTATAATAGACAATAAAGCCAAAAAATATAACAATGCCCTCACAGTAGTTAATATAGTCACAGTGCCCACACAGTAGCTAAAATAATTACAGTGCCCACACAGTAGCCAATAGTCACAGTTCCCCAAGGTAACCAATAGTCACAGTGCCCCCATATCAGCCAATAGTCACAGAGCCTCCCACAGAAGCCAGTAGACACAGTGCCCTCCAACAAACTAGCCAGTAGCCACAGTGATCCACAGTAGCAAGTACTCACAATGCCTCAACACACTAGCTAATAATAACAGTGCACCACAGTAGCCAATAGTCACATTGCCCCACAGTGGCCAACTCGCCAAGTCCCGGTAGTTAATTATACCCCTCCACAGTAGTAACACTGGCCCCTTAGTTCAAGAAAAACATGAGCTGCAGCGTAGGCATTATGCACTGGATAAGTTCGGACCACAGGCCTCAGTAGTTGCGAAGGTTGACATCATTACATATTACTTGCCCTCCTGCATCACTTAAATGGTCTGAAAGATGTAGATCATAGGAACTGAAAGCTGGTAAAACTAAAAGTAGGTTTCAGCTACAGGCCTCGGCTTCTTCCCAGCTTCCTGAATCAGCTGTAATTTTTTGGGGGGGGAGCAATGAGAGGTCTAATTTTACATTTTTGATGAGTTCTCACAATATAGCAATGACGTTGCTTATAGGAAGGAGTCATATCCACAATGGCCAAAGCCTTCATCCTATACTAGTCCTATAAACAGTACTGTACGTGAAACACGGATTTCACAACAGGGACCAGAAGCTTAAAGTTATCTCTCTGACATCCTGAGGTTCAATACTCATCATAGCCGTCAGAAAAACTAAACCAAAAAAATACTTTTTTTCTAAGGTTGCATCCATTCCAGTTAAAAATAAACCTTAGATAATCAAGCCATAATATTACAGATACAGGCAAGTCAGACGTCACGGAGCCTGAAGTCAGGGCATTAGGGTCCCATTTCTGCATCTCGCATCATTGACCCTCGGTGCCTCCATTGTGCTTAGACAACTAACAATAAGCGCTCAGCAGGGAGGTGAAATTAATAAAAGATCTACGAGGCAAAATGGAATTGTCATGGCAACCTGACACATAACATATCATGTCCTATCATTTTCTTCATCATGTATTCAAGCCTATGGGGAAGTTAGTCTGAGTCACAGTGATGCCACCCATGCCAGGGTATGAGGTTGTGCCCAGTGCTACCATTATCAGGACACTTACTGTGAACATAGTGGAGAATATTTAGCCTTCTATACATGATGGAGGAGAAACGTCTATTGTGAGACATGAATGGAGCATATAATATAATTGAATTTCAGGGAAAGCAGCTTTCCAGCCCATAAACAACTGTGAATAGATTAAGCAAGCTTTTAATGTATTTCGATCTGTTCTAAATTCTGTTCAGCAATGAATTTGCAAATTGAAAGCAGATAATGAAGGATGCGCACTGCAACATAATGATTTGTAAGGTGAGAAGGTATGTGTGGAACAAGACAATTACTCCGCGCACTCCGCTCCTTAGGCCGATGCTCGAGTGCCTTCACTGTAATTGAAGCAGTTTGTTTCGCAAGGACTCGTTCTATAGATTGGAGGATGGCAATGACGTCATGGGAGATTGTTCTCGGCTCCAGGAGTCAATTTATCTATAAACTGTTGTCATTGTCTATTATTTCACTTTCTATACAATATAATAATGCCGAGAGAGCAGCAGTCATTTACTATGTATAGTCTAAGATATTGGGGCACACTTACTAAGGGTCCGTCGGACGCATTTCCGTCGGGTTTCACAATTTTTTTCCGTTTTGCCCTGAATTGCACCAGGCTTTTGGCGTACGCGATCGGATTGCGGCGCATCGGTGCCGGGTTGCATGCAACACAAATGGGGGGGGGGGGCGTGGATGTCGGACCCGCCGGATCGGCGGCGTCAATGGGACGGGTAAGTAAATGTGCCCCACTGTTCTAAATATACCGTTCACATTAGAGAAGAGTTGGCCAAAATGGGTGAAGGAAAGGTGTGACATCCTATTGCCATTCATTGGATGAAGCCATTATTTGGTAGAGGTGAAGGACCTTTAAGGATCCTAAGGGTAAACAGTGAAGTTAAGTGAACATAAGACTGGGACCAGGCGTGGATGATATAGTCTTAGGTGACTCATCCCAACTGGAAGGACCAGATGGAAAAGTGAAAATAGAAAGCTCCTACAAAAAGAATGTAGGACAGGAGAAAGTGTAGGACAGAAAGTTCTTAAGGCTGAGGCTCCGTCACAAAAGAAGTGAGGGCCATGTGGAGCTTTGGTTGAAGCTTGAGTCCAGGTCTAGTCCAGGTCTGTTTCAGGAATGGCACCAATAGGATCCAATTAACTGGGAATAGGAGCCACATGAAGTACCCAGATCCAAAGATACTAATGAGAGCAGAGCTAAAATATGACCAAACAGAGGCCATACTCACTGACGTTCATGTATCATGCTCCTCAGCATTGGATTGCCTCGTTTTCTCCTTAATTTCTCCAACATTTTGGCCATAATGTTTTCGGCACTGCCAAGAAAACTGCCATTTCACCAATGAAAGTTGCATATGTAATACATATAGAGATAGATATGAGTTATTTCAGATATCTATCAATGTATTGCATATCTATCTCCTATCTATCTATCTATCTATCTATCTATCTATCTATCTATCTCCTATCTATCTCCTATCTATCTATCTCCTATCTATCTATCTATCTCCTATCTATCTATCTATCTATCTATCTATCTATCTATCTATCTATCTATCTATCTCCTATCTATCTATCTCCTATCTATCTATCTATCTCCTATCTATCTATCTCATATCTATCTATTTATCTATCTTTCTCTATAATCTATCTCTATCTATTCATCTATCTTTTTATCTATGCTCCAAGGCAGAAACTGAGAGCAGCGGTGCCTTGTGTAAGAAGTGCATACAAATGCGGCTTACACTTGAGACAGACATCACAAAAATCATACACATAATAATTCCACAACAGGCATCTTCCACAACACATGGGTTAGACATGTCCAGGACACACTGGGTACACATACACTCACCGGCCACTTTATTAGGTACACTTGTCCAACTGCTCGTTAACACTAAATTTCTAATCAGCCAATCACATGGCGGCAACTCAGTGCATTTAGGCATGTAGACATGGTCAAGACAATCTCCTGCAGTTCAAACCGAGCATCAGTATGGGGAAGAAAGGTGATTTGAGTGCCTTTGAACGTGGCATGGTTGTTGGTGCCAGAAGGGCTGGTCTGAGTATTTCAGAAACTGCTGATCTACTGGGATTTTCACGCACAACCATCTCTAGGGTTTACAGAGAATGGTCCGAAAAAGAAAAAACATCCAGTGAGCAGCAGTTCTGTGGGCGGAAATGCTTTGTTGATGCCAGAGGTCAGAGGAGAATGGGCAGACTGGTTCGAGCTGATAGAAAGGCAACAGCGACTCAAATCGCCACCCGTTACAACCAAGGTAGGCAGAAGAGCATCTCTGAACGCACGGTACATCGAACTTTGAGGCAGATGGGCTACAGCAGCAGAAGACCACACCGGGTGCCACTCCTTTCAGCTAAGAACAGGAAACTGAGGCTACAATTTGCACAAGCTCATCGAAATTGGACAGTAGAAGATTGGAAAAACGTTGCCTGGTCTGATGAGTCTCGATTTCTGCTGCGACATTCGGATGGTAGGGTCAGAATTTGGCGTCAACAACATGAAAGCATGGATCCATCCTGCCTTGTATCAACGGTTCAGGCTGGTGGTGGTGTCATGGTGTGGGGAATATTTTCTTGGCACTCTTTGGGCCCCTTGGTACCAATTGAGCATCGTTGCAATGCCACAGCCTACCTGAGTATTGCTGCTGACCATGTCCATCGCTTTATGACCACAATGTATTCAACATCTGATGGCTACTTTCAGCAGGATAATGCGCCATGTCATAAAGCTGGAATCATCTCAGACTGGTTTCTTGAACATGACAATGAGATCACTGGACTCAAATGGCCTCCACAGTCACCAGATCCCAATCCAATAGAGCATCTTCGGGATGTGGTGGAACGGGAGATTCGCATCATGGATGTGCAGCCGACAAATCTGCGGCAACTGTGTGATGCCATCATGTCAATATGGACCAAAATCTCTGAGGAATGCTCCCAGCACCTTGTTGAATCTATGCCACGAAGAATTGAGGCAGTTCTGAAGGCAAAAGGGGGTCCAACCCGTTACTAGCATGGTGTACCTAATAAAGTGGCCGGTGAGTATACATGTATAATAGACAAACGCATCATACACATCAAACAAGTCATAGACACATCAGATGGACCCATCATACACTTTAGGCAAACACCATAATGTTGAGTAGAGAAACCAATCTATCTATCTATCTATCTATCTATCTATCTATCTATCTATCTGCTATCTCATATCTATCTATCTATCTATCTATCTATCTATCTATCTATCTATCTATCTATCTCCTATCTATCTATCTATCTATCTATCTATCTATCTCATATCTATCTATCTCCTATCTATCTATCTATCTATCTATCTATCTATCTTTGAGAAGTCCTTGATACATTATTCATGGACTTAAATATGGTAAGTCTACTTTTTCCTGTTATCAGTAAGAGCAGGCTGACTTTTCTGTCCATGCTCCTATGAACTACAGAATGTCGATATTGGATGAATTCTGTGTGCAGGTCCTTCATGAGGTTAACCCATGGCTATCTAATAGCAGCATCTAACCTCAAGGAAAGCAGCTACGTGGCAAGATCTCGCTTGACTTGAGCTGAAGCTCCATCCTCACCTCCCTTGTGTGCAGTATAAAGAATACATGTCAAGGCTGAGGAACATCCCACCAAAAATGATGATCACCTGAATATAAAATATGACAAGTCCGAACAACCTCCAGCCTGGGAGCAGAGCAGAGGCAACGCTAGCCTTTGGCAATGAGCATATATTTAGACATTTGTGCACAGTGACATTTTCTTAATTCTTTCTGCTGCTTGCTAGCCCTTGTCCTGAGCTTCATCTCCGCCACCCCCAGGGCCAATTGTAGAAGTTTGATTGCAGAATTTTGATGAGTCGTGTTAAAAGTAGCCTCGCCCAATAGGAAGCAGAGATTGTGCGTCTCCTCTGGACACCAGGTGGGTATATATATATAAAGAACTGCTCAGAGGTCCATGTGCAGCTTTGCTCTGGAGGTCTCAGCCTTGGATACTTCTCAGAATGGGTGTGGAAAAGCAAGTCAAAGTCAGCAGCTCTGCTGTGCGCTATGGTGCATCTTATGGAGGCAACAAACTCTTCTCTTCGGCCAGGAGTAGTGTCAGGGTTGGAGGTGGCTTTGGAGGTGGCTTTGGAGGTGGCTTTGGAGGTGGCTTTGGAGGCGGCTTTGGTGGAGTGGGTCTCTCCAGAGCTGCTGGGCTAGGAGCTGCTGCAGGTGGAGCAGGTTTTGGATTCAGAGGTGGTCTTGGTCTTGCTGGTGGTGCTGGTCTGAGAGCTGGGCTTGGTGGAGGCTTGGGTGGTGGTGCAGGAGCAGGATTTGGGTTAGGTGGTGGTATTGGTGGTGCAGGAGGTAGATTTGGTGGAGCTATTGGTGTGCTGAAAGGTCGTTTAGGAGGTAGAGGTTTCAAGGTAGGAAGCTATGGTGTGAGCCCATCTTTCTTGTTTGCTGCGGGCAAACCAGGCGGACTTGGGGGCCTTGGGGGACTGGGGGGCCTGGGAGGTGGTCCCGGTGGCGCTCCTGATATCCCATCTATTGACCCATCTCTGCCCTCTGTGGACACTGTTCAGCTGACCCGCCTAAAGGAGAAGGAAGAACTGCAGAGCCTCAACAACAAATTTGCAAGCTTCATTGACAAGGTACTTCTAAGGGTTAACTTAAACTTCTTATCTCTCTACTCTACCTACATTGAATCATAGTCAAATTTTCATTCATTACTGAGTCCCCTTACTCTGCCTCCATCTAATGCCTCGGACTAAACATTCAACAAGATTTGCTTAGACTTGATACCAAACCTTGTGTTTTTTATCTTATATAGTTTAAATTATAACATTCTAGTTATCTGCAGTCACCACTAGAGGGAGTTTATTGCATACTGAGTAATCATAGAGTACTATGTATAAATATTAGGCAGTGAGCTCTTTAGCTCTCTCTAGTGGTGGCTCCGGGTAGGCAAAATTGTATAATTTGATTTGATATATATACAGAGGATTTGGATCTTTGGTTTCAATATATAAAAATCCACCTGCTAATGCCCCCCTGTAATTTAGGATGCATCTGTATTATAAAAATAGCTTACTGAACTTTTCAAATATTCATATTGTTCAGTACTAATTGAACAAATTTGCAAATACTTGTATTCACCCAAAAATGACATTGTTCTATTTCGCTATGCTGTTACACTGTGCTATTAATCCTATCAGATATTTTTTTAATAAATTGACATCTGGGTGTTACCAGTTAGGGGCGTGCCCCTGCTCAGATTGACATCCATTTGATAGCAGCAAACATTGTAGAGACACACCCCACCGACTAGTGTAATAGTAACACCCACTTGCCAATTATTTCTTAAATTTCCAAGTTGGAGTAACAAAGGAACAGAACCATGTAGAAAATGCAATTATTTATTCAATCAGAAAGGTCAGGAGATGAGAGCTTCGGCCTTAAATAGGAAGATTACGTGATGACCAATAATATAAGGTGATAAAAAATTAGCTAAAATTGTTTTATGATTTCTAATTAGCACTTTTTTCATTGCAATAGTGCCTCCCTAGTGGCCATGTCTGGTATTGCAGTTTATTTAAATATGACTGAGCTGTAATACCAGACAGGGAGTAGGCCACCACCAATCACTGGTACTTCTTGAATTTTTTAGGTCCGCAGCCTGGAGCAACAGAACACCATCCTGAAGGCCCAGATCAATCTGTACAACAGGAGTGACCCCAGTGCTCCAGCCAGCCCCGGAGTGGTTGCAACTACCGCTGTCGCTGGCTACAAAGCCCAGATTGACACTCTATCTCAGACCAAGTCCGCACTTTTGGCAGAAATTGATCACTACAAGCAATTGATTGAAGAAGTCCAATCCAAGTGAGTAGGCAACAAAAGTATAGATCTCTATGATTACTGAATTTAAAGGGGAACTCCACATTCTTCCATTTTATTGAGAATTCTCTACATGCATCGTGTGATACCCCCCTCATACTCATAGACATTAAGCTCTTGTGTTACCCCCTCATCCTCATAGACTGTAAGCTCTTGTGTCACCCCCTCATCCTCATAGACTGTAAGCTCTTGTTTCACCCCCTCATCCTCATAGACTATAAGCACTTGTGTCACCCCCTCATCCTCATAGACTGTAAGCTCTTGTGTCTCCCCCTCATCCTCATAGACTGTAAGCTCTTGTGTCACCCCCTCATCCTCATAGACTGTAAGCTCTTGTGTCATCCCCTCATCCTCATAGACTGT
Source organism: Engystomops pustulosus (assembly GCF_040894005.1). Taxonomy (NCBI): domain Eukaryota; kingdom Metazoa; phylum Chordata; class Amphibia; order Anura; family Leptodactylidae; genus Engystomops; species Engystomops pustulosus. The sequence continues at coordinate 36,057,015 of NC_092412.1, forward strand.
AAGCTCTTGTGTCATCCCCTCATCCTCATAGACTGTAAGCTCTTGTGTCACCCCCTCATCCTCATAGACTGTAAGCTCTTGTGTTACCCTCTCATCCTCATAGACTGTAAGCTCTTGTGTCATCCCCTCATCCTCATAGACTGTAAGCTCTTGTGTCACCCCCTCATCCTCATAGACTGTAAGCTCTTGAGTCACCCCCTCATCCTCATAGACTGTAAGCTCTTGTGTCACCCTCTTATCCTCATAGACTGCAAGCTCTTGTCTCACCTCCTCATCCTCATAGACTGTAAGCTCTTGTGTCACCCCCTGATCCTCATAGACTGTAATCTCTTGTGTCATCCCCTCATCCTCATAGACTGTAAGCTCTTGTGTCACCCCCTCATCCTCATAGACTGTAAGCTCTTGTGTCACCCCCTCATCATCAAAGACTGTAAGCTCTTGTGTCACCTCCTCCATCCTCATAGACTGTAAGCTCTTGTGTCACCCCTCATCCTCATAGACTGTAAGCTCTTGTGTCACGCCCTCCATCCTCATAGACTGTAAGCTCTTGTGTCACCCCCTCATCCTCATAGACTGTAAGCTCTTGTGTCTCCCCCTCATCGTCATAGACTGTAAGCTCTTGTGTCACCCTCTCATCCTCATAGACTGTAAGCTCTTGTGTCATCCCCTCATCCTCATAGACTGTAAGCTCTTGTGTCACCCCCTCATCCTCATAGACTGTAAGCTCTTGAGTCACCCCCTCATCCTCATAGACTGTAAGCTCTTGTGTCACCCTCTCATCCTCATAGACTGCAAGCTCTTGTGTCACGCCCTCATCATCAAAGACTGTAAGCTCTTGTGTCACCTCCTCCATCCTCATAGACTGTAAGCTCTTGTGTCACCCTTCATCCTCATAGACTGTAAGCTCTTGTGTCACGCCCTCCATCCTCATAGACTGTAAGCTCTTTTGTCACCCCCTCATCCTCATAGACTGTAAGCTCTTGTGTCATCCCCTCCATCCTCATTGACTGTAATCTCTTGTGTCATCCCCTCATCCTCATAGACTGTAAGCTCTTGTGTCACCCCCTCATCGTCATAGACTGTAAGCTCTTGTGTCACCCCCTCATCCTCATAGACTGTAAGCTCTTGTGTCACCCTCTTCATCCTCATAGACTGTAAGCTCTTGTGTCACCCCCTCATCCTCATAGACTGTAAGCTCCTGTGAGCACCCCCTCATCCTCATAGACTATAAGCTCTTGTGTCATCCCCTCATCCTCATAGACTGTAAGCTCTTGTGTCACCCCTCATCCTCATAGACTGTAATCTCTTGTGTCAGCCCCTCGTCCTCATAGACTGTAAGCTCTTGTGTCAGCCCCTCATCCTCATAGACTGTAAGCTCTTGTGTCAGCCCCTCATCCTCATAGACTGTAAGCTCTTGTGTCCCCCCTCATCCTTATAGACTGTAAGCTCTTGTGTTACCCCCTCATCCTCATACACTGTAAGCTCTTGTGTCCCCCTTCATCCTCATAGACTGTAGGATCTTGCATCACCCCCTCATCCTCATAGACTGTAAGCTCTTGTGTCACCCCCTCATCCTCATACACTGTAAGCTCTTGTGTCCCCCTTCATCCTCATAGACTGTAGGATCTTGCATCACCCCCTCATCCTCATAGACTGTAAGCTCTTCTGATCAGTGCCCTCACTCCTATTGTTCCATATGACTGTTTGTACTCTATAATGTAATATTATATTTGTAGATGTCCCCTATGATATGTAAAGCGCTATGGAGTTTGATGGCGCTATATAAAGATTTTTATTATTATAACTGTCTCCTCAGCATCAGACTAAACTGATAACATTGTATATCTGTAGATATGATGAGGACAGCGCATCCACAAAGAGTCTGGAAGCTGAATGGACTACCCTTAAGGAGGTGTCTATCTATCTATCTATCTATCTATCTATCTATCTATCTATCTATCTACAGGTATCTATCTATCTATCTATCTATCTCCTATCTATGTATCTATCTATGTATCTATTTATGTATCTATCTATCTCCTATCTATCTATCTATCTATCATCTATCTATCTCCTATCTATCTATCTATCTATCTCCTATCTATCTATCTATCTATCTATCTATCTATCTATCTATCTCCTATCTATCTATCTCCTATCTATCTATCTATCTATCTATCTATCTACAGATATCTATCTCAGATCTATCTATCATCAATCTATGTATGTATGAATCTCTTTATTATCTATCTATTTGCTATCTTCTATCTATCTATCTATCTATCTATCTATCATCTATCTCATATCTATCTATCTATCTATCTATCTATCTATCTATCTATCTATCTTCTTTCTATCTATCTAGCCATTTAAATATCTATATATTTGCTTATGAATACACTAATATAACGTTTGTAACCTACCCTGTGGTTTTCCTAATTCCTTCCAGGATGTCGACCATCTGTACTTGACCATCTTTGACTTACAGACAAAACTAACTGGAGTGGAAGATCAAATCAGTCTGTCCAAGCAGATATATGATGCTGTAAGTTACAGATACCTGGGGCAGCTGTATTCCCCTCTTATACATGAATAATATATATCCAGTGATCCATAATATCTACTATTCTCATATTTCTTAATCGCAGAAAGTCAGAGAAGTCCAGACCATCATCACCACTGGCACAAAGGCGGCCGTCTCCATCTCATTCGACAACTATGCCCAAGCCGTGGACCTGACAACAGCCATATCCGAAATGAAATCACAATATGAATTACTTGTTGCAAAGACCAAGCAGGAGGCATTCGCAGCAGCTGAGAGCAAGGTATCAGGATCACTTACCTCCATACCCTGTACATATGTGCCATGGCCCTGGTACTGGCAGGGGCACAGCTATAATATAGAGCACAGAAAATGTTCACTATATAACTTTAACCCTTATTTCAGATTGTTATGGTCTCCGGCTCCACGCAACCAAGTGTACAAGCACTCACATCCTACAAGGAGGAGTACAGGACAATGAAGCTCCAGGTTGACTCAGTACAACGTGAGATTGAAAGGGTTAAGACTTTGGTAGGTATCCTAAAAAGGTTAGGTTTTTTTAAAAAATAAACTAACCCTAGGTTATCCAGGACTGGGAGGCGCTGGATTGGCTATAATTATGGCTATAATGTATAATCTCACCACAGTGCCCCCATAGGGAACATGATGTATTACATGAAGTCCATCAAAAACAATAGGCTTTTGGTGTACTGTACAGACAGGTCAAGTCCTCCAGCAATGTCCTCCAAAATGTAGACACTTTCAGTTTTTTAATTAATTCCGAAATCTAGACGGGTTACAGTGATGTCAACAGAATTGAGGTGCTAAAAGGGCTTCAATTAATTTAACATCCCCCATCACCACCACCACCTTAATCCAAATCAAAATTTTGGATTGATGACCATCAAAGTGAACTTTGGTTTATGTCTACATAAAAAATCAATGAGATATAAGACAGGACATAGTAACCTTATATATATTCTGTATGGTGATGTGGGATTCAGTGACTCTTCTTTTGGTTTACAGAACATTCAGCTGGAAAGTTCCGTCACAGAAGCTGAGAGCAGCTCAACCAGCGAGGTGGACACCTACCAAGAGCAGGTCACGGCTCTGAAATCTCAACTAGATGACATTAGAAAGGTAAGATCTACAAGTTCCAGAAGTGGTTTTATCGTAGGAGACTTCTTAAAACCTGGACAACCCAACTCAAAAGTGTAGGAGGCCCATTACAAACACTTGTAGAACCTTCTTTCTAGAGGAGCCTCTGGTTTTGCTAATGTGAAATTGTCTTCTGTCTTCTGGAGGAGAACTTATTTGCATATTTTTTTGCTTGTAGAGCATTGCTTTATGTTTAGACTTAATACACCACTTGGATCTCTTCAATGTGAACCAGAAGTGTCACAACCAAACACAGATAATCTTACTCAACCAAAATCCTTCCTTGGTTGAACTTGATGGACAAGTGTCTTTTTTCAACCGTATAACCTATGATACTAAATATGGACAATGTTGTGTTCATATTAAGTGGATCGTTCTTGAAAGGTCATTTTAGATTGTCCTTAATAGTAATATACCTTCTGTTTTTCAGCAAATTGCTCACTATAGTCAAGAATACCAAGATCTTCTGGCCGTGAAGATGGGATTGGATGTAGAGATTACAGCCTACAAGAAACTGATGGACAGTGAAGAATTGAGGTAAGAATTTATCTGAGGGAAAAGTGCTAAAAGTTATACTTTTAAATGGCCCAAATATTTGAAAAAATAGGCAAAAACTTATGATGTCCTACAGGTTATTTAGGATTCATATTTAGGTATTTCAGGGCTATGCTTATCACTAGTAATAAGGGGGCTCTGGTCATCTGGACACTTTTTACCATGAACTTTATGAAAAGAGGAGATAATAGAAGGGTAATTCTGTGAACATTGATACTTGCCAACTGTTCTGAATTTTGGAAGATTTTAGGGGCATTAGTAAAAAATTCTCTAATTAAAAAATTCTCTGAACACGTATGAGGGCCCCATTACGATTTTTGCTATGAGGCCCCCATATAAGTCCCTTATTGTAATAGGAATATCTACCTAATAATAAGGGTATTATAGACCACTGGGCGGTTAATTAATAAATTTTACATCATTGAGGATCCGACTACAGATCAATCCTGTAATCATCACAATGGGGCACCCCAATCCCCCATGTCCCCCTTTACCATCATTTAACCACACTCATTGGCATAGCCAAGGATTTGAATGGATTGATAGGGCCAGTGTTTGGGAGCTCCGACATTCAAACTCCTCCTAACATTGGTCTAGGGTCACCCATTGGGTTGATAAGTGGGGGTCCCATGGATGTATCATTTAGCAGTCAATAGATAGGTAATAAAAATTAGATCAGAGTCCAAACACTGGTCCCTCCACTGACCCCATAACTAACTATTATTGTCAATCCAATAGACATTGAATGGAGCATCCGGACAGATATGGTAGATATGGATATCTACCACCACAATCAAAGACTTTATGCAAATGAGCCTGGGGGTTCCAAAGGTTTTAATGGAGCCTGGAGCCCCTCAGGCTCATTTGCATACAGTCCTTCATCCTGGTGGTAGATGCCCTTTAACCTCTGCCCCAAATAAACATGGCACTAGTCTAGTCTAGTGACACCACAAGGATACTTCTTTACTTCCACCTCCTCTGAATGTCAGATCTTACTTGATATCAGATCCTATCGCCTTGTTGAGTCTTCCTTCTAGTTGTCTAGTGTTAACCGCGCTTTTTATCAAAGCGGGGAAATTGTTAAAAGTGCCTGGGTATTAAATGGCGGTCTATAGCCCGCAGCCTGGAATACGTTCAAGCCTTTGCTGTGTTCATTCACAATCTACGGCCTTCGCTGACCTGATATCCCGTCTCACTGTGAACAGCTGTTTCCATGAACCCAGCTGATTGATCGCCGGTTTTGCTGAGTAACGGAGTGTAGCAGACTGTAAATTACAGAGCGCGGCTCAAAGAGCCCCGGAACATACAGCAAGAATAGGATGAATTAATCAGACCCTGGACAGATCAGGCAAGGTGACCATTCCGTAGATTTAGGATCGCCAGAATCCAATAAGATTTAATGCCGCTTGTTTTACTTCGCGGGGAAAACAGCAGTGAAATATCTTTCGGATGGTAGGAAAAAAACACATCTGAATATTCTCCCTTATTATATGCAATCCATAGATTAAAGGGTTCGCTACACTCCGAGTGTGAGGCAGTGCCATAAACTTTCTACACTTTGGGTGGAAAATGTTTATAAGAAATAAAGGGCCCGTTTTTGGGATCGATATTGGTTCCCACTGATTAGGCATAAAATTCCATGGATGTCAAAAATGTTAACTATTAAAATATTGTATGTAATGCACTATATATAGAAGGTCAAAAATGTTTTGTGCCATTTGGAACGTAGAAAAAATCCACTGGACACATTGTTTATAGGTCTGGTGTATTCACGAGGTTAGTTTTCACCATCTGATCCAGACACTTCTGTGTACAGTAGACTTGTAGTACTGTCAGTGAACTTTAGAGGGAGCCAGGAGTAGCTGAAACTATACTCATAGACACAACAGGCTTTAAAGGGAACCTGTCACCAGGAGACCCATTTTAGCACTCCCCCAGTCCCCACAGAGCATAGTACATACACTTCCAAAGTGTTTTTGTATAAAAAATAGGTTTTACAGAAAAAAAGATATGTTATATAGAACCTTTCATTAGCATCTGCTGTGTGACTAGGCACTTGTCCCCTGGGAGTGGCTGGAAAGGAGCAGTCCCCCCACCCTTGGGAAACTGCTCCTCCATGTGTCCTTTTCAAATATATAAAAACACCCATCACTTGGCTTAGCGACACCCCCTGCTCCTCTACAGCCAATCCCGAGTGAGGGGAGTTATTCATATATTTGAAAAGGACACATGGAGGAGCAGTTTCCCAAGGGTGGGGGATGAGTGTCTAGTCACACAGCAGATGCTAATGAAAGGTACAATATAACATATCTTTTTTTCTGCAAAACCTATTTTTTATACAAAAACACTTTGGTAGTGTATGTACTATGCTCTGTGGGGACTGGGGGAGTGCTAAAATGGGTCTCCTGGTGACAGGTTCCCTTTAAACTATGGATCTGATTATTTTTTTCGACAATGAACCAGGAATAGCTAGCTCTCAACTCATAAATACACCAGGCTCTAAACTATAGGTCTGATTCATTTTTTTTTCGACACTGAACCAGTAATAGCTAGCTCATAACTCATAAATACAACAGGCTCTAAATTATGGGTCTGATGAATTTCCAAGCAACCTAATTGCACATTTAAAACTCACTTTACATAGGTCATTATACTAAGCCGATAGTATGAAGACAATAATTACAATTATGAAATATTCTCACATTCCACCAGTCCGTAGACTATTAGTAGCCATGGCAACATAGTTAACCCCCCCATAGCCAGAATCCATTCCCTGATCCATGCTAATCGGGATCAATTCATAATATTATAGTATTATAAGCTTTACTCATCCACCCCTTACTCATTTCATAAAATATTTTTTTTTATTTACTCCAACCCAAAAATTATATTGTAAAACTGAGCAATAGAGTAGGAATTTTTTTCACAGTTCAGAGCAGTTGTTTTCAAAATTACAGGCAAAAAGTCCCGTTTGTCTTCCACTGGAGGACCTAGAATGGTGTAATACTTCTCTTTACCTGCGGGAGCACTGCAGTGCTATTGAATACTTTCTGCCAGTTTGATCAACAGATTACACTTGGTCATTGGTAGTGAGTAGGATACTCTGTAATGAGGTTTATCTCTAAATCTACTATAATTATAATTTAGATTGTCCACGGCATTGTATATAGTGAGTTATCAATCTGACAAGGTTGATCTGAGCTTCATGACATCTGATTGTAGGGTTATGAACTTTCTTTAGTTGAGGGCTCTTAAAGGGGTAGTCTGGAGGTAGAAAAACATGTCTGCTTTCTTCCATAAACAGCGCCACACCTGACCATCGGTGGTGGATGGTATTGCAACTCAGCTCCATTCATCTCTGTACAGCTGAGTTGCAATACCAGCATCAACCATGGTCGGGTGTGGCGCTGTTTTTGGAAGAAAGCAGCCATTTTTTTTCCGTCCCCAGACATCCCCTTTAAGCTATTCTAGTTGCCCAGTGACTAATGTAATGATGATGAATACGTCCTGGGAATCGCATTTCTACCCATTTCAATAATATCTGAAATTTTTGTGGATTTGGAACCCAGGCATATCTGCTGTCTAAAAAGTAATATTGAAAATCGCATTTATTCTGACTCCTGACATTGTCTTGAAGAATTCTGGTCTAATCCATATTAAATTATTTAGCTGAGCAATTTGGAGTAGAGAGGGACATGTCAGCCAAAAATAAGCAGAGATTGAGGAAATGTGAAAAATAGACTGGAGCAAAAAAAGCTGGGTAATCAAAATGTGACTGATTATATTATGGCCTCCATAGTCTGTCATAGTGTGACAGGTATATTGCCCAGGAGGTCACAACACACCCGAGGGGGCAATGCATTAGACTGCAGTGACAGTCCGGTCTTGGCTTAATATTTGTCTTTTTCGCCTTTTCTGCCACAAAATGACACAGTGAGACCGGAATTCGGAATAGAAGATACTCCATAATAGGAAGGGGAAGAATATTCTTTGTTGGCTTCTGACTTGGTTCAGTAATATACCAGTATGGGCCCAACTTACTCACTCTTAAAGGGGTTGTCCATTTTCTGCAAATAATTGATATTGGTTGTTTAATGAAAAGTTATACCATTCTCCAATATATTTTCTGTATGAAATCATCAGTGTTTTCTAGATCTTTGCTTGCTGACATTCAACAGGAAGCTTCATTCTTTACTTCCTGTGGACAAACCGGTCCCTGGTCATGTGATGTCACACAGGTGCACGGCTCATTATATCCCTGGTCATGTGATGTCACACAGGTGTACGGCTCATTACATCCCTGGTCATGTGATGTTACACAGGTGCACAGCTCGTTATATTCCTTGGCCATGAGATGTGACACAGGTGCATGGCTCGCTATATTCCTGGTCATGGGATGTCACACAGGTGCACAGCTCATTATACCCCTGGTCATGAGATGTCACACAGGTGCACAGCTCATTATTTCACACAGCTCTGATTACTGAAAAGAGCCGTGCACCTGTGTGATATCACATGACCACGGTCCGGTTTTTATCCACAGGAAGTAAACAACAAAGCTTCCTACCGAATAACAGCAAGCAGAGATCTAGAAAACCATGAGGATGTGATAAAGAAAATATATTGGAAAATTGTATAACTTTTCATTACACAAACAATATATCAATTATTTGCTAAAAAAATGGACAACCCCTTTAAATGCTTCCCTATATGGGAAGCAGTGAACTGGGGATTTACCGTATATAATTTGACTTGCTGTACTGGAAGTCTGTGGTCCATGTACTGACCTGATGATCCTGTGGAGGGCTGGCGCTGATACACAGCAGTCCATCTGAATGAGCTACAGCAACACGTAATATAATAAGGACAGAGCCGGGAGCTTGTGATGTGATAGAAAGTATTACTAATTTATTAGTAACGTAATTGACTAGTAAAGTTATTAGTAACATTATCGACTAATTTACTGTAGATTCCCAATAGCCCTTGCTACAAATGCATAATGTATAAGACACATTATATACTACATTATATGCTGTAATAGAATAAGGTTTAAGGAAGTCAGAACTGCAGGGGAGTAAGTTAATTTGACTTCTTCTTTGTTGTAATTTACGGCTATTCCTTTTGACCCCCCACTCATACATGCATTCTCAGCTCAAATACATAGGAAACAGAGCCCCTACTAGAGAGGTAAGTTGTGGCAATGTCTTAGAATACAGTTAGGTACAGTTGGAGGTCAGCTGATGATAAGCCCCTACTTCCAAAAAAGCGCTAAATACTAACCAAATCAGGCCTGGCTCCAGGTTTCAGTAGGCCCCTGGGCCACACATCCTCAGTAGGCCCCTTTGCAGTGATCTCATGTGGAGACTTTAAAAATTCAGAAACTAAAACAGTCTCTTTTTCCCTAACATATTCCCTAGTTTATCATTCCAAACAGCCCCTTAATGGTTATTTTATTTAAAGCCCCTCTCACCCCCTATGGATTCATTAGATACAGTCCCATTCTCCCTCATGGATTCCTTATGTGCCCCCCCCCCCCCGCCCCCAGAAGCCCCCAGAATGCCCTGTTATTCCCAGTGCTGATGCTTGCTCTGAACTAAATTACTATTAAAATTTAGTCTAATGCAATAAGTTCTATACATTATTAAAATTAACCCTAAAACTACAGAATCTTTTTGGATATCCACCGATATGTCCCTTAAAGGGGTGGCAGCTCTAAGGGTTCGAAGGGTTCGTACAAGGTGCACTTGGGGTCTTAAGTATATCATAATATAAGAAGACCACCTATACTCTAAATCTGGCATAATGAGGGTGAGTCCAAAGGGAGCCAGTGTGACCCCATGACCCACCATATCCCCCCTAGCTACGCTTTACATAAGAACGCGCAGATCATTTTTTCCGTAACTCTGTACTTTTTTCGCTCCATATACAGTAATCCGTTCTGCGATGCTCTGCAGCGCTGATTGCCCTTCCTGCTGATACTCCGGTGTATCCCTCTAAACATCCGAGCACATTCTGCATGAAACAAGCCCCTCGCTTTAATGCGTTCCTTCATTGCGCACTTGTTAATGGTTTGCTAAAAATAGCCGCGCTGTAAAATATTACTAGTGAAATAGAGCAGAGCGCAGCGCCGAGCAATGCATAATGTTCTCTGCCATCACCCAGGAAGACATAGACTACATGAAATACCAGGAAAGAATAGGGATTGCATAAGAGAGGGATGACCGCACTCCTCCAAGTAACACTGGAGCAGGAGACCGCCCTCAGGGGGGTCATTTGTATGGAGCTGGTTCTGATCTATAAATCACGGGTAATATACTGCATGCTGACCTACATAGAGGTTATCTGCTGGGTTGTGTAAGTGATATCCTGACCCATATCCACAGTTCTATCATTAACCCCTTCCTGCCTATATTCCAGCGACCCAAGTGGTCGAACTGCATGCCTCTGTAATATGTGCATCGTCTTAAAATGTGCATGGTGTCATCCCTTCTGTTATTCCTCCTGGAAACATTCAGATTGTTTGGGAGGGAATTAGCTGAGTAATTCCATAGCTCACTACTACTACTACTACTACTACTACTAGATATTATTATTCCCCCTAAAGGATGAATGATTGTATGCAAATGAGCCTGAAGGGTTCCATTAGTATTAACACCTATGGAGCCTGGAGCCCCTCAGGCTCATTTGCATACAGTCCTTCATCCTGGTGGTAGATGCCCTTTAACAATGAAGCCTGGGCCTACATACTGTGACAGAGTAGGGGGGGTAAGGGATAGTAAAACACAGCTATCCATTTATTTATACATTTGCAGGAGGAATAATAGAGGGACATCTAAAAATATATAGAGTTTTTCTATTGTAAATAAATTACAGGTGGGACCTTAACCACTTAGCGGGGGTCATAGACCTGAATTGGTTGGTACATCTTAGAAGAGGCGAGATGTAGGGTACTCAGCTCTTCATTGGAGTTTATTGGGAGGTTGGCAATTGTAAGGTTGGCCCCTGTAGGATTAGATGTGTCCGGCAATGACTCATTCCCTTCTACCTGTGAAGAATATGTGAATACTTGGCCAAAATGAGAGTGTATATTTACAGAAAGTTGCAGAGGAATAGCTGTTGGCTTGAATCAGCAATTTTAGAAGAGAGGAAGGCAGCGGGGTCAGGCGGCTATATTGACTATTCATGCCCAATGTATAATCATATTTTGCTTCCTTGCTGGAGGGTCACTTTAAAAAACATCTACCACCAGGATGAAGGACTGTATGCAAATGAACCTGAGGGGCTCCAGGCTCCATAGGTGTTAATGGAGCCTGGAGCCCCTCAGGCTCATTTGCATACAGTCCTTCATCCTGGTGGTAAATGTCCTTTAAAATGGGAAACTTTTTAGGTTTGAACCAGACCCTATGACAGTATATGTAGTTATATGAGATCAAACCATAATTTGTGTGGTTTAGAGAGGATTATCTCTGAAAGGCAAGAAAAATGTCAGGAGAGGTTAAGAGTTCTTGAAATTCAGTGAAATTGCTTGCAGAGGTCTCAGCGACCTGAATTAATCTTCTGCTCCTTCTCATTGTGTTCTCCTTAAAGGGTATTTTACATTTGGAAAAAAAAAAAACCTGGACTTCATGAACTTTCATCTAAATGCCGTCTATTCTACAAATATCAGACATTAGTATCTGGTGTTATTAATGTCAGCGCCCTGTAGAAATCAGTATTACAAGCTGCTGACCTCATTGTTGCTACAATTTTTGTCGGGATAATATGTTCTGTATACATAGAATTGTTAACATTTGAGGAAAGGTCATGCAGGCCATTAGTTACAGTAAATGTCTTTAACAGGGTTTAATTATATTTTTTGTAGTCTAAATTGGTCCAAAATTCAGCTTTATAGTTGTCGGGGCTTGTTTTTTTTAAAGACAGATCATAATCATTTATATTATAGAAGCTTGGAGTCACCAATAGGGGGCGCTCTCTGCATACTGTGGATATACTATACTCCTAATAGAATAGTATGCTGTAAATTGCCCCTAGTGGTGGTTACTGGCAACTAGTAATGTATAATGTTATCTCTCTGCCTACGTAGGGGGAGATGTGTTGTGACTACGAACTATGGCCCTAGTTAAAATATCTGTAGGCGAGACGGCTATACAGTTGACTGTTTTGTTGCTCGCCTCTCAAAGTATCATAAATAACAACTTTTTATAGGTAAATGGATACAGAAAATTTTCAAAAAATTGTATAACTTTTTAATCAAAGAAATAATAACATTTATTTTCCAAGACTGGACAACCCCTTTAAGTCCCGCCTGTTGAGACCGACACCCACCCTTTTATGTTGGGCTCCCACTAACCCTGTCCAACAAAGAAAGTTATATTCACCTTCATCTCCTTTCTCCAAAGGGTGGATCAGATGTTCTGCAGGTTGTTTGGTAGCGATAATGGTTGCCATAAGTGTCACTTACCTTCTGTAGGACATTGCAATCTGGAGAACATCTTCATAAATAAACTTGAAAGCTCTTTATTTAGCATTTTAAGGAACACTCACATTTTTCACATTCTTCGTAGTTAATGCTCCGCGGGGGTGGAGCATGATACAAAGATTTTCTGTTCTGTAGTCAATTTAAGATGCCTTAATAATTTTAATACTTTAGTTTTGATTGTTTATTGCACACAAGGAACATAAAGATAAGGTATGGTATTGAAACCTCTTATATATTTCTCCTGCAGATTGAGCACTGGAAGTGGCATCACCGTTCAGGTGTCTAAGTCTACAGTTGGAGGAGGTGCAGGAGGTGCCGGTGGAGCTGGACTTGGCGGTGGCCTTGGAGGAGGCCTTGGAGGAGGTCTCGGAGGTGGTCTAGGAGGTGGTCTCGGAGGAGGTCTTGGACTTGGAGGTGGTCTTGGTGGTGGCCTAGGACTTGGCCTTGGTTCCGGACTTGGCGGTGGCGTCAGTCTGAGCCTGGGCGGTGGAGGCGGATATGGATTCGGAGGATCTAGCTTTGGAGGCGGATTACAATTTGGAAGCCTGAACTCTAGCTCAAGTAAGTTTGGTGTATAAAGTCCATGACCTCTGCCTCTCATCATGTTGAAAGTCACTTTTACATTTTTTGGTTAAAAAGTCAGAAATTAACCTCTACATGACCAGTTTTTTTTATTTATTTCTCAATGGAGATGAAAAATGACAACTTCTAGGGTGTTCCACCTGTTCCAACCTCTCAATACTTACCCAAAAAATATGACAGCACAACCCACAACACACATCTATGCAGCTTGTCATTAACTCACACAGTACTGGTATAATGCACCTTAAGCTTGGGATTACAATATCCTTTGCATTTCCTTCTTCCAAATGAACACTTTAGACCCGGGAAATGTGTTTACAGATGTAATGAAAAATTCTCATTTCTTGTATTAAAGGACTTTAGATAATCCGCTCTGAAGTCAGGAGAAAGAGCAGTGTATGAGATGGGAAGGAAACACAATTCAGGAGATTTATAATTCTTAAATTTCCAAATGCCAAGTAATATGTGGCAGCACGTAGCAACTAGTGTATCGACTGCTACATGTATTGCACCCATAATGCACCGTACCAGATTCGATACAATGTTAACTGTATTGTGATCTACTTATTAAGAGAATAAAACTTGTCTTGATCATGCTTGACTGATACACTGAAACGAACTATGCAACTGCACAATCAGACAGGTTTTCATTATGTTTCCATTCAATGGCAGCAAGCATAGCAAGCTGCAAGAGTTACATTCCCATGTTATCTGGATCACTTCATAATCAGGGACTCCTGAAAACAAAGCTGCTACCTTGCTGGTGTAGTGTTGCACCCTTTGTTAGTTTTCCCTGCACAGCACCACCCTGACTACCTGACTGTGAAGGTTATTGCAGCATGGCAGTGTTCAACACAGCACTACAGCAGCAATGACTCCATCCAGTATCAGGTGGTTTGGGCGGTATCCCACGCCTAAGGCTTGAAGTTGCCTTGTAGACATAATAAGTAGAGCTCCGAAATACTGATATATGTGTGTATACAGAACCCTTTCAGGACCTTTGAAGGTCCTACAAAGGTCTTTAACTGTTGAACTAAAATCCGACAGAAGGAACCCCCTACTTTCCCAAAGAGCTTGGTTCTGGTATCATATGTGGGCTGGATACCATAAAATCCTTATACAGGCCTTTGAAGGTCCTACAAAGGTCCTTAAACTGTTGAATGGAAGGAACTCCTCTCCAAGTAGGCAGTAAATGTCAAAGAATTAGAAAATAATATTAAACTTATGGGGGGGGGGGGCTTAAATTTTCATTCAGCCCAGGTCTCATGGTCATCTTAACAAGTCCTTTAACTGTTGAACTGAAATCCAACAGAAGGGACTCCCTACTTTCCCAAGAAGCTTGGTTCTGGTACTGTATATTGGCCAGATGCCATGAAATCATTAAACATGTGTGCCTCCTCTCAGCCCTTTCAGGACTTTTGAAGGTCCTACAAAGGTCCTAAAACTGTTGAACGGAAGGCTTGAAGCTTGGTTCTGGTGCTGTATGTGGGCAGTAAATGTCAAACAATTAATAAATAAAATGAAACTTGTGGGGATGCTAAATTTTCATTCAGCCCAGGTCTCCTGGCCATCTTAATCCACCCAAAGGTTTAACTTCTACTACTACTACTATTAGTGATGATGATTAAGTGATGGTAGATCCTAAGTTTACAAGAGTAGCCATGGACTGATGGTGTATTATATCTGTGCCCACTGAACTGTCCTCCTTCTATTCCAGTATCCACTTCCACCACTTTTTGAAGATCAGCAACCAGTTATTGAAGAACACATTTCTGAGAAATCCCTCCGAACACCCTCGCTGTGATAACAAGAACCCAGCTGGATTTTTCTCCATGCCAAAAAGTTACTGTATATCTGCACTTACCGAGCTTCCAGAGAAGACGACATCGCTTTAAGATTTGCTCCGATTTTCTAACATGGGACTTAGTTGTTTGTGTGTATTGAACAGTTTGTATTATTCTTCTGCGTCAGCTTCTGGTGATTTTAGGCTTTTCATTTGTTGAATTTTTTTTTCTCCCCACTTCTTTTCCTTTTCCACCAAATGATAAATTATACATATAACCTCCACGCTTGCCACATAAATCTCTAATTACTGAGCCTAATCTGGGAATTATCACTGCGCTATGGACTGCTGAACAGACAAGGGCACATCTCCTCCACGCTGCATGTAAGGCTGAAATGTGCAATAATATATGGCAGCGTGTGTCACGGCGGAGAGTGACGTGTAACTTCCAGGGACCGGTACATAAAGGAGCGTGTTCCAGTCTCCTGCAGAGTCCTTGTTTCCAGAGAACATTTAGCAGATCCCCGAATACAAAATAAGGGCCTTTATGTTTTCAAAAACAAAAATGTAAAGAAATCAAAATAAAAGCATTTCTTAAACATCTACGTGTGGGAAGAGTCATTGCTTAACGAGGTTCTTTACTAAAGCATAAACAATAATATCATATCATTCCGTTTATTATACCGATTGTTATACCCGTTCCCATTCTTGTGATCTGGGACACCCGCCGATGACGAGAATGGACACCAACCAACACAAGAACTTTAGAACCATTCTCTCTATCTGAATGAAGTGCAAGGTTGAGAATCTGTATTATGGAAAGGTTGGAAATTGCTGAGCACAGTGCTCTGGCACTCCCAATAACTGTTAACAATTGAGTAACAATAATAGCCAAGCGCTGTGCATGGAAGTGCTGAAGATCCCATAGTAAATAATGTAGTGGCAGTACAGATACTCAACCTACTGCTTAATCAATGTATTATGGAAAGGTTGGAAATTGCTGAGCACAGTGCTTGGGTATCTCTGGCACTCCCAATAACTGTTTATGTGAGTAGCAATAATAATAGCCAAGCGCTGTACTTGGAAGTTCTGAAGATCCCATAGTAAATAATGTAATGGCAGTACGGATACTCAACCTACTGCTCAACAATGAGTGAAAAAGGATCCCCTATTATAGTCATCAGCTTGGTACCGTTCTCGTGATGGCTGGTGGTTTCCAGCAGTTGGCCTATTACTGACCAGATTGTAAACCCCTATATTGTGAATAACATTAAATAATTTCAATACATATCTGCCAAATGTGGCTAATTTGTATATGGTGATGAAAGATTAGCAAAAGTGTATGCAACATCCTCCCACCAGGGCCTGACCTTTTGGCTTGGAGGCAGCTGGATACCCCTGGTACCTGAGTGGCTGGCTTAAGCGAGGCTTTGCGCTTGACTTGTCATGGTCACTTAGTCCATACAGAATAGGCAGTGTCCACGCCGGACAGGCCCTGCAAGAAGAGTGGGACGTTTCATCCTGGGGCACTCCCGGTGTCTGCATTTGTTGGTGATCCCCAGGTAGATGGTAAAAGGGAGGCCCGTGATGTTAGCAGCAGCCATGGATCACACATAGACAAGATGTAGAACATCAACTTGCAGTTCCTTTATTCCAGAACTTCAACACAGTTACGATAACAGGCTGAGTAAGAGAACCTATCTGCCAATGTCCGAGGTAGCTGGTTGATTGCAGTCTGGTAAAGAAGCTTTTAGCCCAGATAAGTGAACTTGGGGCTTGAGATGGTAGAAGCTGCTTTGGCAGGCTCATAAATAGTCAGCGCTGCAGCTGGCCTGATGGGGTTGGATTACCCTTTGGTAGAAGACAGCAGCAGGCTGCTGTCTACAGGCCTTATGTCCTGTTGCAAGGATCACTAAGAACAGATCTCAGAAGTCTCTAGAGCCTCCAGCCAGAGGGGTATAAATAAATTTCCCTCTGGGTGAAATTTTCAAGCATCCAATCAGGAACCTTGAGGCAGAGTTGGATTGACATAAATTAAATACAACAGGGCACATTTACTTACATTCCTGCTGGAATGCATTGTCAGACTCCAATGCACTGTGTCACGATTCACTGAGATTGTGCACCCGATATCCTGCATGTGTCACTTCCCCTCTCAGATCCGCCGGAGTTCACCTTCTTCTGCCTGGTGCATGTACGTGCTTGGGCTGGCGACACAAATTGAAAGTTAAATACCGCGCTCAGTCTGAATCAGTCGGATCGTCCGATGGCACGCCCCCTAAATTGTGTCGCATGGAAGCCAGGGCCGCTGTGCCAAAATCCCAGCGCAGACACCTATTAAATACCTGTGCAAGTCGTGCATTCCCCGAAAAAGGTGCACGGTCTGACGAAAGTGGGCAGCGTGACCCTTAGTAAATGGCCCCAACTTATAATTGGTCAATTTAGAAATTCTCCTTTCCCAGGCAGATAATATACAGCTGCAATGCCGGTTATGATAAATAGATAGTGTCAATACCAAGGAATAAATATATAATTAAAAAGGAGGAATGAATATATCTTTAATAGAAACCACTCAGATCTTGTCAGCCGTACCTCACCTACATCTCCAAGGAAATTTAAAGTGTAAAGGTTCGTAAAGGTCCCATCCAGCGGGCCATTACATATAACTTAAGGCTGGTCCACTACAGGATCATCCAGTTGG
Organism: Engystomops pustulosus; assembly: GCF_040894005.1. Lineage (NCBI taxonomy): Eukaryota > Metazoa > Chordata > Amphibia > Anura > Leptodactylidae > Engystomops > Engystomops pustulosus. The sequence goes on from NC_092412.1 coordinate 36,074,815, forward strand.
ACCAGGCTGGAGATGAAGAGGATCTGGAAGTATCACCCCAATTTGGAGGCTACCTGGGGGAGTTAATAGAAGGGGTTATAAAAATCCCCAGTTCGACAATGCTTGAGGTGGTGTACACATATTTTGTTATGTGTCTCTTCCCAATTTAATGAGACTGGTACTAGAGTATTACCATGGGCAGTATAGAAATTAGAATACAGGTGCACTAGCATATACTAATATATAAGAGAGAAGGTTTGGGTGCAAGGTTCGGGTGCTGAGCGGCCAATATGACAGATTCACGCTCCCAGCTTCTAGCCATGGCTGTGATTGGCTAGGGGTGTCTCTCTTTAATGCCAATGGGCTGTCCACATAACAAATGAACATAAAGGGTCCTCCAGGGACAATCTATTCTTGATAACAGCAAAGTAGACCTCACTCGATTAACACCCAGTCTTTGAGAATAGGTTTTCTAAGGCAGACCCCCTCTTTAATGGTAGTAACTTTCATTCATTGTGTTTTTGCCTGGGTGATTCAGCCAGAACTGGTCTAGAAATCAGAGTTTACTTTCATAAGGGTAAAGAATATTTTGGAATAATGCATCTTTGATCTGTGGAGACTACAATTATTCCCCTCTCTACATTTTATTGATAGGAGAGTTATGTGATGGGTACATAAAAGTCATTGATGGTGTTTTTAGGATTTAGTGCGGCTCATCCCCGGAGCTTGATGTTTACAAGAAAAGCTGAAGTCGATGAATAAACTGCAGATCTTCTAAGTATTCTCCGCACATACTCATTCCTTGGGTAATTTATTCTAAGCATGGTAGTTGGAAAGCAAAAGGTGAACACGCATATTTTATCAGGAGCGAGAACATAAAATTCAGTACATAAGTTTATTAGACACTACATTTATGAAACATAGCAGTGAAGTGAGAAATCCTCTGATTCATCAAGAACGTATGGAGAAGATCTGAGTCGATGGTGGTGGAGTGCAGCGGATATGAGATGGAAGTGATACATACACATAAACTCCGCTGCCTGGAACCGTATGAATAATTTTATAATAAATTGTTTCTCATATCGGAATCACACACCGCCACTCACAGTCACCTGCATTTAGAGCTTACAAGAAAACTTGTTAAAACAAACATTATGTAAATAGAAACATCTTTAACTTTTGTGATATAGACCGATTATTCACTATTGAACATTAGAACCACCCACCTAATATTGTGTAGTTCCATGTATGTGTCGCGAAACCTGTCCAGAAAACAGTGCAACCACAACCAGACTTGGCACAAGCTGTCAGACTGGGTGATTGGTGGTGAACTAACTTGTGGGCTATGGCCCTGCCTACAGCAGATAATCCATCCTGGTCTGAGAGATCTATCTGCTTTCAATCTGCAATTTCAGGATCTTTGGAGGGGCATTAAAAGCCCTCAAATGGCTCTTGTAGAACAGATTACGAGGATTACATGAGTGAATGTCCTTCTCTGTATCAAATTTGGTGGGTGGTTTTGGTGTCCATGGGCCCCTAAAAGGTTTGGACCCTGGGCCACCACCCAAAAAGTCTATATTATGTCACAGGTGCCCCCGCCATCCATGTCGCGGGTACACGCATGCTCCGCACTGTGGTGTTTTCCCCCGGCCCATACTTATCTGTCCAGGCTCCAGGCTGTGGTTCCTGTCCAGGCCGCATGCCTCCTCCGACTAGGGCGTGCGTGTGCTGACTCGTCATGATTTAAAGGGCCAGCGTCCACCTAAATGCCCTAATTGGCGCTGGCTAATCTGGCTTGCCTTTATAATCCGGCACCTCCCTTCACTCTCTGCCGGATCTTCAAGTCATTCCCTGAAGTGAAAGCCCTCCTGTGTTTCCTAGTGTTCCATCATTCCCAGGTTTCCTCTGTGTGTCCATTCTCCAGTATTCCTCCGAGTTCCTGTGTTCTTGTGGCGTTTCTGTTTTCCTGTGGCGTTCCTAGGGCGTTCCTGTGTTCTTGTGGCGTTCCTGAGTTCCTGTGGCATTCCTGTGGCAGTCCTGTGTTCCTGTGGCGGTCTTGTGTTCCTGTGCCAGTCCTGTATCCCGGTGGTCATCCTGAGATCCTGCCATCCTGAGGTCCTGCCATCCAGAGGTCCTGCCATCCAGAGGTCCTGCCTTCCCGAGGTCCTGCCATCCGGAGGTCCTGCCATCCCGAGGTCCTGCCTTTTTTGTGTCCGGTTTCCTGCTTCCCTACCTTGTCTGCCACCATGGGCCTAGTCGCACCCGTGGAACGACCTGGTTGCTTCCCGCCGCAGCAAGACCATCCCGCCCCCTGGCGAAGACCGGGGGCCACTTAGACTCTTGTCCTGGGTTGCGGCTAGTACCATCATCTCTGGCGGTGGTCGAGGGAGTCCACAGACTCTTCCCACAGAGACTTTCTGACGGTTCCCCCATCCGTAGCGTGACATATTATACTGGGACATATTACTGGGTGTTAGTGGTTTGTTTGAGTCCGGTACCAATTCTGGGCTTTAAATCAAGGTTTGGTCGACTTTGCCAAACCCGACTTGGTCTACTCATCCCTATCCTTCCCTTTTAAGTTGTTTTAGTTATTGAAGATTGTAATAATTATACTACATTATGTTATCAGTCTGCATTCAACCCTCAGCTATCATTATTCTCTCTTTTTTATCTTATACCAGACTATTCAGGATGACACAATGAAAACAGATAAGAGATTTTCTTCCTGTTTTTCACCCATATTAAACCCACAACACATATTTTACAAAAATAAAAGTAAATAGTGTGACATTTGCGATGACAATGACAAAGCTGAGCGTCCGCGGGACATCAAAGCGTGACTAATGTCTCTGGAAGCACTGAGCAGGTATTTATGTGCTGCGTGATGCTTTTTGCTTTTGTTTTTTGTCTTTTTTTTTACCAGGCAGGGCATAAAACATGATGTTTTTTACCAGTGTTTTAAGCTACCAGAACAGACAGCCAAAAAGTCTTCCAAAAATATTGCCTCACATTAAGTCCTTAGAGTTACAAACAGAGTTTACTATGTAATGCTATTGTTACAGTTTGGGCTTCCGTTTACAATGATCCTATTTTAAGGTTATGTTTTATGTTACATAATATTGTATATCGCACTAAAAGCCTCATTTGTGGACACCATAAGGACATTGGTTGCATGAGTAATGCAGAGTTTTGGGGATTGCAAGGAGGTATAGACTACACAGACAGCAGCCATAACCGCGTAGGCTACATTCATATCTTGTTATTGCCCTCTATTGTAAGGATACGTTGGCTGGATTCCTGACCTATCCTTACAATGGAGGGTTAAACATAACCCAATGTATGCACATGTAGTGCCCTGTATCAGAGGAGCAATGAACTTTGGACGTTTCTGGACATCTGAATAGTTCCCCTATGTGAACTCAGCAATTATAACTTTATTTTACATGAAGGGTTAAATTGCATTCATTTATTGTGTCTTGTTATGTAGATTCTGATTATTAGAACTGTATCTGTATAGACTAGTAGAAAGGGTTAATGAACATTAAGAGACATTTTTTGACTGTGCATCTCAGTCTCTCAGAGAAGTCAGTAATTTTCCATCTGTAGTACAGATTGTTTTGCAGAAGAAGAACAGACTTGTTTACCAGACAATGAGACGGCTTCACCTTTAGAATGACAGGTGCTGTCTGGAAAGTTGTTTACACTTTAGAAACTCTACCTCTTCTATCCTTCCTTTTACACATACACAACACCGCCCCCTCCAGGTGATCAGGTGAGGAAGTCCTATAGACGCTGCGGTCATGTTTGACTGCAGAGCCTGCAGTCGGTATCGTGACTATTGCAATCCCAGCTGTTACAGCAGATGCCTGGCTGACGCATACAGATGGGCTCCGCACACTGTCACCGTTTACAGTTGTCATGGTAAAAATTTTGTGCAGGATGAAAATGCACGTCCAGTATCGGGAACCACCTTCCAACTTGAACGTGCATTTTTGTCCATGGTCGGCAAGTGATTAACTTTTATATTATGTTGTATACAACATATAGGGGCACATTTACTTACCCGTTCCGTCGCGTCTGCCAATCCGGAATGTCCGACGAGGATTCGGAGCTGCCGCGATTCACTTACGGCATGCGCCCGATTTCTTGAATGTGATGCTTCCCCACTGAGGTCCGCCGGAGTTCACCATCTTCTTCCCGATGCATGTGAGTGCTGCATGTGAGTGCTGATCTTGCGACACAATTTGAATTTAAAATTCCCCCGTTTATCCGAATCAATTTGGTTGCCCGACGGACACACTCCCCGATTTGTGTCGCATGAAAGCCAGCGTCAATGCACCCAAATCCGATCGCCTGCACCAAAACCCTTGTGCAATTCAGGGTGAATCGTAAATATTCGGGAAACCCGACGGAAATGCGTCCGACGGACCCTTAGTAAATGTGCCCCATAGCGTTGATAACATGTTATGTATGTTCTATAGGTCAGTACGATTTTGCGATATCCCATTTATATAGCGTTTTATGTTTGAATAATTTTTCAGAATAATAACATGTTATTGAAAAAATCACTTGTTTTTGTATCATCATCTTCTAAAAGGTGTAACATTTGGATTTTATTGTTAATTGTTAATTGAGCTGTATTAGGGCTTACTTTTTGTGGAATGAGTTGTACTTTTTATTGGAATCATTGTGGTGTAAATGTGACTTTTTGATCACTTTTTATTGCTTGTTTTGCTTGGTTGAATGCGCAAAAAATCCTAATTTATTATTTTTTTATGGTGTTCACTAAGGATAGCAATGATTTTATTTTGTTGTATGGATTGTTACAGACAAGGCGATATCTTATATGTACTGTGTGTGTGGTGATTTTTAATCTTTTTTTTTTTTACTTGTAGGAGTTTGATAATTTATGGGGCATTTGGGGGACTTTTATTATTTCTTTTTTTTATTTTTAAATATTTTTCTTTTCCATTTTTTTACTGTCCCACTCTGGGACTTGAACGCATAATCATCTAATCACGGTTAACAGCTGGGATTACGGTTATCGTGATCCCAGCAGTTACCTAGGTTGCGTACAGTTGTCACGGTGACAGCAGTGCAGGAATTATAGGGAATTTGTTATAGGTACAAAAAGTGGAAAAATAAATAAAAGGTAACTAAGGGACAGAGGCAGTGAAGTGCCTAACTACTGCTCTACCTACAATCTAATACAAAAGTCTGAGTGTATGTATGTGTGTATAAAAGATAAAGGAATCTGCTCAGTCATATGTACAATCACCAAATTCTGGAAGGGAATGTCATAGACTATCTATCTATCTATCTATCTATCTATCTATCTATCTATCTATCTATCTATCTATCTATCATGTTATCTCAAATGTGACTTCACATATTACCTTACATATAAGCTGTCTAATACTCATTGCCTGTAGCAACTAAGTATAACTCAGCTTCTAGCAACCAATCACAGCTCAGTTTGTATTTTGGCACAGGTTATTAATATGAACCCTGAGCTTTGATTGGTTGCTACAGGCAATGAGTATTAGACAGCTTATGTGTGAGGTAATATGTAAAGTAATATTTGAGATAACATGATAGAAAGATAGACACAGAAAGAGAGACAGAGAGACATATAGAGACAGTTGGGCAAATTTACTTACCCGGTCCATTCGTGATCCAGCGGCGCGTTCTCCGTCGAGGATTCGGGTCTTCCGGCGATTCACTAAGGTAGTGCGCCCGATGTCCACTAGGTGTCGCTGCTGCGCTGAAGTCCGCTGGAGTTCACCATCCTATCGCGTGCGCCGAAAACCCGGGGCAATTCGGCGCTAATCGGTAATTTTCTGGAATCCCGACGAAAAATAGCGATTCGGGCCCTTAGTAAATGACCCCCAGTGGGAGAGACAGAGAGACATAGAGAGAAAGTGAGAGAGACATATTGAGACCGAGGAAAAGATCGCAATAGACCGTTACATGGATAGAAAGAGATAGATAGAGATACATAGATAGAGGTACATAGACAGAGATAGATACATCCTACTTGATGGGGTTGATGTCCCTATAAATTACCTACTGGTTATGGGGTATTTGGATTAGACATAACTTTTCTTTCAATGTCCAATCCATCCATGCTAGGGAAGTGTGTGTGTGGTGTTTGGTATGGCACCTCACAATTACCAGATTTGGTCCATCCTGAAGAGTTGGAGATCCCACCAATAAATGGACCGGTGCTGAATCAACTCTAAGACAAATCCATTCAAGGTCAAGGACAAGGAGTAATATATGTTTTTGTTAACCCTTCGCTTTGGTCGGTTTTCTCTCCATAAGAGCAAAACAATGGGGCACATTTACTAAGGGTCCGCATTTTCGTCGGGTTTCCTGACTTTTTCATTTTTGCGCCGCATTAAACTGGAGTTTTTGGCACAAGCAATCAGATTTTTGGCAATTGCGCCGACTTTCATGTGACACAAATTAGGGGGCGTGGCCGTCGGACAACCCGACTGATTCGGACTAAGCGCGGGATTTAACATTCAAAATTGTGTCGCAAGCCAAGCACTTACATACACCGGGAAGAAGAAGGTGAACTTTGGAGGAACTCAGCGGGGAAGCAGGAAATTGAACGCACGATCTTAGTAAATCGCGGCCGCTCCGAATCCTTGTTGGACAACGCACCTCGGGGATCGCGACGGGATGGGTAAGTAAATGTACCCAATATTTTCCATCCAGATCCTAACGTGATTTCATATTTGCAGAAGACGTTTAATCTCACAAAATGCAAAACGGAAGTATTTTTTTAAAAATATTTTTTCATTTCCCAAAAACAAGCGGGAAAAAAAAAGAGCGAAGGCAGAAAGTTAAAAGCCGTAATGTGACCTTGTGCTTGGCTGCTACTCGGAGTAAACATTTATCATCTGTTTAATATGTGTTCCTGTTTATGCAATTATTCATGTTATCTGGGAGAGCTCATCCTGCGCCTCTTGAGAGACATTAAATATTCTCTGATGAATGAGGCCGAGTATAAACGACGTCCCTTAATACGAGCCTCCTTTAATTAAGGCCTCGGCATTGTTCTCTATCGATCTCGCCATACTGTATATTGAATATTCACATTGATTGGATATTTACTTCCCTTGTTTGTATATTTTATGGCCTGAGAAGTCAAAAGCAGGACAAATAAGGGAATTCCAAAACTGATAAAGGTTGCAAACATGATTCCCTCCGCTTCCATATAAAGAGTTCTAAGAGGCTAGAGCAGTGATGGCTAACCTATGGCACTGGTGCCAGAGGTGGCACTCAGAGCCATTTCTGTGGGCACTCAGGCCATCACCAGAGATGACTCCAGGTATCTTCCTGCAGTCCCAGACAGCCCAGGACTTGCTGTGCACAGAGCTATTTTAAAGTGACGGCTCTACCTGGGACTATTTTCTCCTTTATTGGTGTCCTCAGGGTGCTGGTATCAATGAAAACTGTGACAGAGAAGAGAGTATAAATCCGAAATTAAATTTCTGTGTTGGCACTTTGCGATAAATAAGCGGGTCTTTGTTGTAGTTTGGGCACTCGGTCTCTAAAAGGTTTGCCATCACTGGGCTAGAGAGACCGGTAGTGGATCATAATATAGGTGATATAGGTGGCCCAAGCCTTCTAGGGGGCCCATGGCCACCCAAATCACCAACCAAATTATTTACTGAGGAAGGCTTTCACCCATGAAATCCTTGTACATCTGTTCCTGCTCTCAATACACATGTACACAAAAGTCATTTCAGGACCTTTGAAGGTCCCTCCAACGGTTCTGAAACTGCGGATTGAAAGAAGGTAGAAATGACGCATCCACCATTCCCCAAGAAGCTGATTCTAGTCCCATATGTAGGAAGTGATTCCAGACTTGTAGGGGCTGTAATATTCATACGCCCCAGGGCAGTCTAAATCCACCCCTGAGAGAGACGTATTTATTGTAGTATTTGTGCGGTGTAAAGTAATGTTGTATTATTGTCACTTAACTGATGATCCCATGATCCATATGACATGGGTGGCTAGAGTCCACCAGGACGTAAACTGTTCCTAGAAAGAGAGTGGGTCTAGTAATAATCTTTATTTATATAGCGCCATCATATTCCATAGCGCTTTATAAATGATGGGGGACATATACAAATATAATACTACATTACAGAGCGGGGTAGGCTCCCGGTTTCAGTAGGCCCCTGGGTGACAGAGCCTCAATGGGCCCCTTTGCAGTGATTAATAATAATAATTCTTTATTTATATAGCGCACACAGATGACGCAGCGCTGCACAGAGCTTTGCCAAATCAGTCCCTGTTCCCAATGGGGCTCACAATCTAATCAACCTACCAGTATGTTTTGGAGTGTGGGAGGAAACCGGAGGACCTGGAAGAAACCCACGCAAACACGGAGAGAACACACAAACTCTTTTCAGATGTTGACCTGGGACTAGAACCCAGGTTCCCAGCGCTGAAAGGCTGTAATGCTAACCACTAAGCCACTGTGCTGCCCGTAAGCGAACTCACATGGCGGAATTAAAAATTCAGAAACTAAAACCTCCTATTCCCTAAAATATTCCCTAGTTTATCAAACTAAACAGCCCCCTCATGGGTATTTTATATAATGACCCCCTCCCTCTATGGATTCATTAGATACAGCCCCCTTCACCCCCATGGATTCCTTATGTACAGCCTTATGTGGGCCCCCCCAGGCAGCTGTGGGCCCCGTTACTTGCTCAGGTATGCCCAGTGCTGGCGCCGGTTACAGAGTACAAACAGTCATATGAAACAATAGGAGTGAGGGCCCTTCTAAAACATTAGACATATTGGGCAGATTTACTTACCCGGTCCATTCGCGAACCAGCGGCGGAGGTAGTTCCCCCGATGTCGCTACTGCACTGAAGTCCGTCGGAGTGCACTGAAGTTCACTAAGCTAGGCCGGGTGCTGGTAAGTGCGTGTCATGCGACACATTTTTTAAAAAAAATACAGTGTTTCTCCGACGGGTTTTCCGACGGCCCCGATTTCCGTCACTTGCATGCCGGTGCCGATGCGCCACAATCCGATCGCAATTTGTTGCAAATCGGCACAAAATGGTAAAATTCGGGTAACCCGACAAAAAGCGATTCGGGCCCTTAGTAAATGACCCCCATTATAACATATACTACACATTCATTTCATACCTATAGAGTAAATAAATGCCCCCCTCGGACACAATCAATTCTTTTGTGATAACGATCCCCTTGGAACAAGTTTTTAAGGGAAAACAGATAAACACTATTTCTCTTGGAAAAGGAACACACACGGCCCGTTGCGATAGAAATCAATGGGAACACGTCTCTTTAATGTACATTTTATTTCTTCATTTATTTGAGCCGGTGTCATTTGGCGCTGAGCTATTACGGGCGCTGGGCAGTGCGATTCATCCTACAGAGGTAAAAAGGTAACGTGGGCTGAGCGTCTCCATAAGAAGGGAATAAATTGTGATAGTGAAAGTAGATTAACGGCTCTGATGGATCAGTCGTAATGTGCAAATAACTCTTAGGCGTCAGATAAACGTAGTTAAGTGTAAAAAAACCGGCAGCACTTCCACATAGACAGAATTAACCGGTTGTTTATCATGGAGTAATTGTGCGGAATATTCCGGATAATAAGAGGCAGGAACGCCGGGGTCTTATCTGCAAATGAAATGGATTGAGCGGGGAGATTCCCATGCATTATGGTTCTCTAACAAGGGATATTTATTTTAGTGCTGGAGCAGTGTCAGCCGGCAGAAGACAAAGATAAGGCAGGATCTGCGAGAAATGGTGATGTGACTATAATGACTAATGACCACAGGCCCCAGGACTTAACCCCTAGTGTGCTGAAAGGGATGGCCATGCATGATACCTCCAACATCAAGCTGACCAATTCCGATAGACAGTGTGCTTAGGTCTGGCACCTGAAATACAGCAATGTCACAGTACAGAGATATTACACAGTGATGTCACAGTACAGAGATAATACACACAGTGATGTCACAGTACAGAGATAACACACACAGTGATGTCGCAGTACAGGGATAATACACACAGTGATGTCACAGTATTGGAATAATACACACAGTGATGTCACAGTACAGAGATAATACACACAGTGATGTTACAGTCCAAGGATACTACACACAGTAATGTCACAGTACATGGATAATACACAGTGATGTCACAGTACAGGGATAATACACACAGTGATGTCACAGTACAGAGATAATACACAGTGATGTCACAGTACAGAGATAATACACACAGTGATGTCACAGTACAGGAATAATACACACAGTGATGTCACAGTACAGAGATAATACACACAGTGATGTCACAGTACAGATAATGCACACAGTGATGTTACAGTCCAAGGATACTACACACAGTAATGTCACAGTACATGGATAATACACAGTGATGTCACAGTACAGGGATAATACACACAGTGATGTCACAGTACAGAGATAATACACAGTGATGTCACAGTACAGAGATAATACACACAGTGATGTCACAGTACAGGAATAATACACACAGTGATGTCACAGTACAGAGATAATACACACAGTGATGTCACAGTACAGATAATGCACACAGTGATGTTACAGTCCAAGGATACTACACACAGTAATGTCACAGTACATGGATAATACACAGTGATGTCACAGTACAGGGATAATACACACAGTGATGTCACAGTACAGAGATAATACACAGTGATGTCACAGTACAGAGATAATACACACAGTGATGTCACAGTACAGGAATAATACACACAGTGATGTCACAGTACAGAGATAATACACACAGTGATGTCACAGTACAGGGGTAATACACATAGTGATGTCACAGTACAGAGATAATACACACAGTGATGTCACAGTACAGGGATAATACACATAGTGATGTCACAGTACAGGGATAATACACATAGTGATGTCACAGTACAGAGATAATACACACAGTGATGTCACAGTACAGGGACAATACACACAGTGGGGGTCATTTACTAAGGGCCCGATTCGCATTTTCCCGACGTGTTACCCTAATATTTCCGATTTGCGCCGATTTCCCCTGAATTGGCCCTCGGATTGTGGCGCATCGGCGCTGGCATGCACGCAACGGAAATCAGGGGGCGTGGCCGAACGAAAACCCGACGGATTCGGAAAAACCGCCGCATTTAAAAAAAATAAATCTGTCGCGGAGCTTGCACTTACCTTCACTCAGCCCGGCTCGGTGTATTCCAGCGCGTTCCAGGGAACTTCAGCGCAGCAGCGCCACCTGGTGGACGTCGGAGGAACTGCCTTAATAAATCCCGGCCGGACCTGAATCCAGCGCAGAGAACGCGCCGCTGGATCGCGAATGCACCGGGTAAGTAAATCTGCCCCAGTGATTTCAGAGTACAGAGATAATACACAGTGATGTCACAGTGCAAGGATAATACACACAGTGATGTCACAGTACAGAGATAATACACACAGTGATGTGACAGTACAGGGATAATACACACAGTGATGTCACAGTACAGAGATAATACACACAGTGATGTCACAGTACAGAGATAATACACACAGTGATGTGACAGTACAGGGATAATACACACAGTGATGTCACAGTACAGAGATAATACACAGTGATGTCACAGTACAGAGATAATACACACAGTGATGTCACAGTACAGGAATAATACACACAGTGATGTCACAGTACAGAGATAATACACACAGTGATGTCACAGTACAGAGATAATACACACAGTGATGTCACAGTATAGGGATAATACACATAGTGATGTCACAGTACAGAGATAATACACACAGTGATGTGACAGTACAGGGATAATAAACACAGTGATGTCACAGTACAGGGACAATACACACAGTGATGTCACAGTGCAGGGATAATACACACAGTGGGGGTCATTTACTAAGGGCCCAATTCGCGTTTTCCCGACGTGTTACCCTAATATTTCCGATTTGCGCCGATTTCCCCTGAATTGGCCCTCGGATTGTGGAGCATCGGCGCTGGCATGCATGCAACGGAAATCAGGGGGCGTGGCCGAACGAAAACCCGACGGATTCGGAAAAACCGCCGCATTAAAAAAAAAAAAATCTGTCGCGGAGCTTGCACTTACCTTCACTCAGCCCGGCTCGGTCTATTCCAGCGCGTTCCAGGGAACTTCAGCGCAGCAGCGCCACCTGGTGGACGTCGGAGGAACTGCCTTAATAAATCCCGGCCGGACCTGAATCCAGCGCAGAGAACGCGCCGCTGGATCGCGAATGGACCGGGTAAGTAAATCTGCCCCAGTGATTTCAGAGTACAGAGATAATACACAGTGATGTCACAGTGCAAGGATAATACACACAGTGATGTCACAGTACAGGGATAATACACACAGTGATGTCACAGTGCAAGGATAATACACACAGTGATGTCACAGTACAGAGATAATACACACAGTGATGTCACAGTACAGAGATAATACACACAGTGATGTCACAGTACAGGGATAATACACACAGTGATGTCACAGTGCAAGGATAATACACACAGTGATGTCACAGTACAGAGATAATACACACAGTGATGTGACAGTACAGGGATAATACACACAGTGATGTCACAGTACAGAGATAATACACACAGTGATGTCACAGTACAGAGATAATACACACAGTGATGTGACAGTACAGGGATAATACACACAGTGATGTCACAGTACAGAGATAATACACACAGTGATGTGACAGTACAGGAATAATACACACAGTGATGTCACAGTACAGAGATAATACACACAGTGATGTCACAGTACAGGGGTTATACACACAGTGATGTCACAGTACAGGGATAATACATATAGTGATGTCACAGTACAGAGATAATACACACAGTGATGTCACAGTACAGGGATAATACACACAGTGATGTCACAGTACAGGGACAATACACACAGTGATGTCACAGTACAGGGATAATACACACAGTGGGGGTCATTTACTAAGGGCCCGATTCGCGTTTTCCCGACGTGTTAGCCTAATATTTCCGATTTGCGACGATTTCCCCTAAATTGGCCCTCGGATTGTGGTGCATCGGCGCTGGCATGCACGCAATGGAATTCAGGGGGCGTGGCCGAACAAAAAACCGGCGGATTCGGAAAAACCGCCGCATTTAAAAAAAATAAATCTGTCGCGGATCTTGCACTTACCTTCACTCAGCCCGGCTCGGTGTATTCCAGCGCGTTCCAGGGAACTTCAGCGCAGCAGCGCCACCTGGTGGACGTTGGAGGAACTGCCTTAATAAATCCCGGCCGGACCTGAATCCAGCGCAGAGAACGCGCCGCTGGATCGCGAATGGACCGGGTAAGTAAATCTGCCCCAGTGATTTCAGAGTACAGAGATAATACACAGTGATGTCACAGTGCAAGGATAATACACACAGTGATGTCACAGTACAGAGATAATACACACAGTTATGTCACAGTGCAAGGATAATACACACAGTGATGTGACAGTACAGAGATAATACACACAGTGATGTGACAGTACAGGGATAATACACACAGTGATGTCACAGTACAGAGATAATACACACAGTGATGTCACAGTACAGGGATAATACACACTGTGATGTCACAGTACAGGGATAATACACACAGTGATGTCACAGTACAGGGATAATGAAACAAATTATTTCACAGTAAAGGATAATACACACAGTGATGTCACAGTACAGGGATAATACACACAGTGATGTCACAGTACAGAGATAATACACACAGTGATGTCACAGTACAGGGATAATACACACAGTGATGTCACAGTACAGAGATAATACACACAGTGATGTCACAGTACAGGGGTTATACACACAGTGATGTCACAGTACAGGGATAATACACATAGTGATGTCACAGTACAGAGATAATACACACAGTGATGTCACAGTACAGGGATAATACACACAGTGATGTCACAGTACAGGAACAGTACACACAGTGATGTCACAGTACAGGGATAATACACACAGTGGGGGTCATTTACTAAGGGCCCGATTCGCGTTTTCCCGACGTGTTACCCTAATATTTCCGATTTGCGCCGATTTCCCCTGAATTGGCCCTCGGATTGTGGTGCATCGGCGCTGGCATGCACGCAATGGAAATCAGGGGCGTGGCCGAACGAAAACCCGACGGATTCGGAAAAACCGCCGCATTTAAAAAAAATAAATCTGTCGCGGAGCTTGCACTTACCTTCACTCAGCCCGGCTCCGTGTATTCCAGCGCGTTCCAGGGAACTTCAGCGCAGCAGCGCCACCTGGTGGACGTCGGAGGAACTGCCTTAATAAATCCCGGCCGGACCTGAATCCAGCGCAGAGAACGCGCCGCTGGATCGCGAATGGACCGGGTAAGTAAATCTGCCCCAGTGATTTCAGAGTACAGAGATAATACACAGTGATGTCACAGTGCAAGGATAATACACACAGTGATGTCACAGTAAAGAGATAATACACATAGTGATGTCACAGTACAGGGATAATACACACAGTGATGTCACAGTACAGAGATAATACACACAGTGATGTCACAGTACAGAGATAATACACACAGTGATGTCACAGTACAGAGATAATACACACAGTGATGTGACAGTACAGGGATAATACACACAGTGATGTCACAGTACAGAGATAATACACACAGTGATCTCAAAGTACAGGGATAATACACACAGTGATTTCACAGTACAGGGATAATACATACAGTGATATCACAGTACAGAGATAATACACACAGTGATGTCACAGTACAGAGATACTACACAGTGATGTCACAGTACAGAGATAATACACACAGTGATGTCACAGTACAGGGATAATACACACAGTGATGTCACAGTACAGAGATAATACACACAGTGATGTCACAGTACAGAGATAATACACACAGTGATGTCACAGTACAGGGGAAATACACACAGTGATGTCACAGTACAGAGATAATACACACAGTGATGTCACAGTCAAGGGATAATACACACAGTGATGTCACAGTACAGGGACAATACACACAGTGATGTCACAGTACAGGGATAATACACACAGTGATGTCACAGTGCAAGGATAATACACACAGTGATGTCACAGTACAGAGATAATACACACAGTGATGTCACAGTACAGGGGTAATACACACAGTGATATCACAGTACAGAGATAATACACTCAGTGATGTCACAGTGCAAGGATAATACACACAATGATGTCACAGTACAGGGATAATACACACAGTGATGTCACAGTACAGGGATAATACACACAGTGATGTCACAGTGCAAGGATAATACACACAGTGATGTCACAGTACAGAGATAATACACACAGTGATGTCACAGTACAGGGATAATACACACAGTGATGTCACAGTGCAAGGATAATACACACAGTGATGTCAAAGTACAGGGATAATACACACAGTGATGTCAGAGTGCAAGGATAATACACACAGTGATGTCACAGTACAGAGATAATACACACAGTGATGTCACAGTACAGAGATAATACACAGTGATGTCACCGTACAGAGATAATACACACAGTGATGTCACAGTACAGGGATAATACACACAGTGATGTCACAGTACAGGGATAATACACACAGTGATGTCACAGTACAGAGATAATACTCACAGTGATGTCACAGTACAGGGATAATACACAGTGATGTCACCGTACAGAGATAATACACACAGTGATGTCACAGTACAGAGATAATACACACAGAGATGTGACAGTACAGGGATAATACACACAGTGATGTCACAGTACAGGGATAATACATAAAGTGATGTCACAGTACAGAGATAATACACACAGTGATATCACAGTACAGAGATAATACACACAGTGATGTCACAGTACAGGGATAATACACACAGTGATGTCACAGTACAGGGATAATACATAAAGTGATGTCACAGTACAGAGATAATACACACAGTGATATCACAGTACAGAGATAATACACACAGTGATGTCACAGTACAGGGATAATACACACAGTGATGTCACAGTACAGGGATAATACATAAAGTGATGTCACAGTACAGAGATAATACACACAGTGATGTCACAGTACAGGGATAATACATAAAGTGATGTCACAGTACAGAGATAATACACACAGTGATATCACAGTACAGAGATAATACACACAGTGATATCACAGTACAGAGATAATACACACAGTGATGTCACAGTACAGGGATAATACACACAGTGATGTGACAGTACAGGGATAATACACACAGTGAAGTCACAGTACAGGGATAATACACACAGTGATGTGACAGTACAGAGTTAATACACACAGTGATGTGACAGTACAGGGATAATAAACACAGTGATGTCACAGTACTGGGAAAATACACACAGTGAAGTCACAGTACAGGGATAATACACACAGTGATGTGACAGTGCAGGGATAATACACACAGTGATGTCACAGTACAGGGATAATACATAAATTGATGTCACAGTACAGAGATAATACACACAGTGATGTTACAGTACAAGGATAATACACACAGTGATGTCACAGTACAGGGATAATACACACAGTGATGTTACAGTACAAGGATAATACACACAGTGATGTCACAGTACAGGGATAATACACACAGTGATGTGACAGTACAGGGATAATATACACAGTGATGTCACAGTACAGGGATAATACACACAGTGATGTCACAGTACAGGGATAATACATAAATTGATGTCACAGTACAGAGATAATACACACAGTGATGTTACAGTACAAGGATAATACATAAAGTGATGTCACAGTACAGAGATAATACACACAGTGATGTCACAGTACAGAGATAATACACACAGTGATGTCACAGTACAGAGATAATACACACAGTGATGTCACAGTCAAGGGATAATACACACAGTGATGTCACAGTACAGGGACAATACACACAGTGATGTCACAGTACAGGGATAATACACACAGTGATGTCACAGTGCAAGGATAATACACACAGTGATGTCACAGTACAGAGATAATACACACAGTGATGTCACAGTACAGGGGTAATACACACAGTGATATCACAGTACAGAGATAATACACTCAGTGATGTCACAGTGCAAGGATAATACACACAATGATGTCACAGTACAGGGATAATACACACAGTGATGTCACAGTACAGGGATAATACACACAGTGATGTCACAGTGCAAGGATAATACACACAGTGATGTCACAGTACAGAGATAATACACACAGTGATGTCACAGTACAGGGATAATACACACAGTGATGTCACAGTGCAAGGATAATACACACAGTGATGTCAAAGTACAGGGATAATACACACAGTGATGTCAGAGTGCAAGGATAATACACACAGTGATGTCACAGTACAGAGATAATACACACAGTGATGTCACAGTACAGAGATAATACACAGTGATGTCACCGTACAGAGATAATACACACAGTGATGTCACAGTACAGGGATAATACACACAGTGATGTCACAGTACAGGGATAATACACACAGTGATGTCACAGTACAGAGATAATACTCACAGTGATGTCACAGTACAGGGATAATACACAGTGATGTCACCGTACAGAGATAATACACACAGTGATGTCACAGTACAGAGATAATACACACAGAGATGTGACAGTACAGGGATAATACACACAGTGATGTCACAGTACAGGGATAATACATAAAGTGATGTCACAGTACAGAGATAATACACACAGTGATATCACAGTACAGAGATAATACACACAGTGATGTCACAGTACAGGGATAATACACACAGTGATGTCACAGTACAGGGATAATACATAAAGTGATGTCACAGTACAGAGATAATACACACAGTGATATCACAGTACAGAGATAATACACACAGTGATGTCACAGTACAGGGATAATACACACAGTGATGTCACAGTACAGGGATAATACACACAGTGATGTCACAGTACAGGGATAATACATAAAGTGATGTCACAGTACAGAGATAATACACACAGTGATGTCACAGTACAGGGATAATACATAAAGTGATGTCACAGTACAGAGATAATACACACAGTGATATCACAGTACAGAGATAATACACACAGTGATATCACAGTACAGAGATAATACACACAGTGATGTCACAGTACAGGGATAATACACACAGTGATGTGACAGTACAGGGATAATACACACAGTGAAGTCACAGTACAGGGATAATACACACAGTGATGTGACAGTACAGAGATAATACACACAGTGATGTGACAGTACAGGGATAATAAACACAGTGATGTCACAGTACTGGGAAAATACACACAGTGAAGTCACAGTACAGGGATAATACACACAGTGATGTGACAGTGCAGGGATAATACACACAGTGATGTCACAGTACAGGGATAATACATAAATTGATGTCACAGTACAGAGATAATACACACAGTGATGTTACAGTACAAGGATAATACACACAGTGATGTCACAGTACAGGGATAATACACACAGTGATGTTACAGTACAAGGATAATACACACAGTGATGTCACAGTACAGGGATAATACACACAGTGATGTGACAGTACAGGGATAATATACACAGTGATGTCACAGTACAGGGATAATACACACAGTGATGTCACAGTACAGGGATAATACATAAATTGATGTCACAGTACAGAGATAATACACACAGTGATGTTACAGTACAAGGATAATACACACAGTGATGTCACAGTACAGGGATAATACACACAGTGATGTTACAGTACAAGGATAATACACACAGTGATGTCACAGTACAGGGATAATACACACAGTGATGTGACAGTACAGGGATAATATACACAGTGATGTCACAGTACAGGGATAATACACACAGTGATGTCACAGTACAGGGATAATACATAAATTGATGTCACAGTACAGAGATAATACACACAGTGATGTTACAGTACAAGGATAATACATAAAGTGATGTCACAGTACAGAGATAATACACACAGTGATGTCACAGTACAGAGATAATACACACAGTGATGTCACAGTACAGAGATAATACACACAGTGATGTCACAGTACAGGGGAAATACACACAGTGATGTCACAGTACAGAGATAATACACACAGTGATGTCACAGTCAAGGGATAATACACACAGTGATGTCACAGTACAGGGACAATACACACAGTGATGTCACAGTACAGGGATAATACACACAGTGATGTCACAGTGCAAGGATAATACACACAGTGATGTCACAGTACAGAGATAATACACACAGTGATGTCACAGTACAGGGGTAATACACACAGTGATATCACAGTACAGAGATAATACACTCAGTGATGTCACAGTGCAAGGATAATACACACAATGATGTCACAGTACAGGGATAATACACACAGTGATGTCACAGTACAGGGATAATACACACAGTGATGTCACAGTGCAAGGATAATACACACAGTGATGTCACAGTACAGAGATAATACACACAGTGATGTCACAGTACAGGGATAATACACACAGTGATGTCACAGTGCAAGGATAGTACACACAGTGATGTCAAAGTACAGGGATAATACACACAGTGATGTCAGAGTGCAAGGATAATACACACAGTGATGTCACAGTACAGAGATAATACACAGTGATGTCACCGTACAGAGATAATACACACAGTGATGTCACAGTACAGGGATAATACACACAGTGATGTCACAGTACAGGGATAATACACACAGTGATGTCACAGTACAGAGATAATACTCACAGTGATGTCACAGTACAGGGATAATACACAGTGATGTCACCGTACAGAGATAATACACACAGTGATGTCACAGTACAGAGATAATACACACAGAGATGTGACAGTACAGGGATAATACACACAGTGATGTCACAGTACAGGGATAATACATAAAGTGATGTCACAGTACAGAGATAATACACACAGTGATATCACAGTACAGAGATAATACACACAGTGATGTCACAGTACAGGGATAATACACACAGTGATGTCACAGTACAGGGATAATACATAAAGTGATGTCACAGTACAGAGATAATACACACAGTGATATCACAGTACAGAGATAATACACACAGTGATGTCACAGTACAGGGATAATACACACAGTGATGTCACAGTACAGGGATAATACACACAGTGATGTCACAGTACAGGGATAATACATAAAGTGATGTCACAGTACAGAGATAATACACACAGTGATGTCACAGTACAGGGATAATACATAAAGTGATGTCACAGTACAGAGATAATACACACAGTGATATCACAGTACAGAGATAATACACACAGTGATATCACAGTACAGAGATAATACACACAGTGATGTCACAGTACAGGGATAATACACACAGTGATGTGACAGTACAGGGATAATACACACAGTGATGTCACAGTACAGGGATAATACACACAGTGATGTGACAGTACAGAGATAATACACACAGTGATGTCACAGTACTGGGAAAATACACACAGTGAAGTCACAGTACAGGGATAATACACACAGTGATGTGACAGTGCAGGGATAATACACACAGTGATGTCACAGTACAGGGATAATACATAAATTGATGTCACAGTACAGAGATAATACACACAGTGATGTTACAGTACAAGGATAATACACACAGTGATGTCACAGTACAGGGATAATACACACAGTGATGTTACAGTACAAGGATAATACACACAGTGATGTCACAGTACAGGGATAATACACACAGTGATGTGACAGTACAGGGATAATATACACAGTGATGTCACAGTACAGGGATAATACACACAGTGATGTCACAGTACAGGGATAATACATAAATTGATGTCACAGTACAGAGATAATACACACAGTGATGTTACAGTACAAGGATAATACACACAGAGATGTGACAGTACAGTGATAATACACACAGTGATGTCACAGTACAGGGATAATACACACAGAGATGTGGCAGTACAGGGATAATACACACAGTGATGTGACAGTACAGGGATAATACACACAGTGATGTCACAGTACAGGGATAATACACACAGTGATGTTACAGTACAAGGATAATACACACAGTGATGTCACAGTACAGGGATAATACACACAGTGATGTCACAGTACAGGGATAATACACACAGTGATGTCACAGTACAGGGATAATACACTCAGTGATGTCACAGTACAGGGATAATACACACAGTGATGTCACAGTACAGGGATAATACATAAAGTGATGTCACAGTACAGAGATAATACACACAGTGATGTCACAGTACAGGGATAATACATAAAGTGATGTCACAGTACAGAGATAATACACACAGTGATATCACAGTACAGGGATAATACACACAGTGATGTCACAGTGCAAGGATAATACACACAGTGATGTCAAAGTACAGGGATAATACACACAGTGATGTCAGAGTGCAAGGATAATACACACAGTGATGTCACAGTACAGAGATAATACACACAGTGATGTCACAGTACAGAGATAATACACAGTGATGTCACCGTACAGAGATAATACACACAGTGATGTCACAGTACAGGGATAATACACACAGTGATGTCACAGTACAGGGATAATACACACAGTGATGTCACAGTACAGAGATAATACTCACAGTGATGTCACAGTACAGGGATAATACACAGTGATGTCACCGTACAGAGATAATACACACAGTGATGTCACAGTACAGAGATAATACACACAGAGATGTGACAGTACAGGGATAATACACACAGTGATGTCACAGTACAGGGATAATACATAAAGTGATGTCACAGTACAGAGATAATACACACAGTGATATCACAGTACAGAGATAATACACACAGTGATGTCACAGTACAGGGATAATACACACAGTGATGTCACAGTACAGGGATAATACATAAAGTGATGTCACAGTACAGAGATAATACACACAGTGATATCACAGTACAGAGATAATACACACAGTGATGTCACAGTACAGGGATAATACACACAGTGATGTCACAGTACAGGGATAATACATAAAGTGATGTCACAGTACAGAGATAATACACACAGTGATGTCACAGTACAGGGATAATACATAAAGTGATGTCACAGTACAGAGATAATACACACAGTGATATCACAGTACAGAGATAATACACACAGTGATATCACAGTACAGAGATAATACACACAGTGATGTCACAGTACAGGGATAATACACACAGTGATGTGACAGTACAGGGATAATACACACAGTGAAGTCACAGTACAGGGATAATACACACAGTGATGTGACAGTACAGGGATAATACACACAGTGATGTGACAGTACAGGGATAATAAACACAGTGATGTCACAGTACTGGGAAAATACACACAGTGAAGTCACAGTACAGGGATAATACACACAGTGATGTGACAGTGCAGGGATAATACACACAGTGATGTCACAGTACAGGGATAATACATAAATTGATGTCACAGTACAGAGATAATACACACAGTGATGTTACAGTACAAGGATAATACACACAGTGATGTCACAGTACAGGGATAATACACACAGTGATGTTACAGTACAAGGATAATACACACAGTGATGTCACAGTACAGGGATAATACACACAGTGATGTGACAGTACAGGGATAATATACACAGTGATGTCACAGTACAGGGATAATACACACAGTGATGTCACAGTACAGGGATAATACATAAATTGATGTCACAGTACAGAGATAATACACACAGTGATGTTACAGTACAAGGATAATACACACAGTGATGTCACAGTACAGGGATAATACACACAGTGATGTTACAGTACAAGGATAATACACACAGTGATGTCACAGTACAGGGATAATACACACAGTGATGTGACAGTACAGGGATAATATACACAGTGATGTCACAGTACAGGGATAATACACACAGTGATGTCACAGTACAGGGATAATACATAAATTGATGTCACAGTACAGAGATAATACACACAGTGATGTTACAGTACAAGGATAATACATAAAGTGATGTCACAGTACAGAGATAATACACACAGTGATGTCACAGTACAGAGATAATACACACAGTGATGTCACAGTACAGGGGAAATACACACAGTGATGTCACAGTACAGAGATAATACACACAGTGATGTCACAGTCAAGGGATAATACACACAGTGATGTCACAGTACAGGGACAATACACACAGTGATGTCACAGTACAGGGATAATACACACAGTGATGTCACAGTGCAAGGATAATACACACAGTGATGTCACAGTACAGAGATAATACACACAGTGATGTCACAGTACAGGGGTAATACACACAGTGATATCACAGTACAGAGATAATACACTCAGTGATGTCACAGTGCAAGGATAATACACACAATGATGTCACAGTACAGGGATAATACACACAGTGATGTCACAGTACAGGGATAATACACACAGTGATGTCACAGTGCAAGGATAATACACACAGTGATGTCACAGTACAGAGATAATACACACAGTGATGTCACAGTACAGGGATAATACACACAGTGATGTCACAGTGCAAGGATGATACACACAGTGATGTCAAAGTACAGGGATAATACACACAGTGATGTCAGAGTGCAAGGATAATACACACAGTGATGTCACAGTACAGAGATAATACACACAGTGATGTCACAGTACAGAGATAATACACAGTGATGTCACCGTACAGAGATAATACACACAGTGATGTCACAGTACAGGGATAATACACACAGTGATGTCACAGTACAGGGATAATACACAGTGATGTCACCGTACAGAGATAATACACACAGTGATGTCACAGTACAGAGATAATACACACAGAGATGTGACAGTACAGGGATAATACACACAGTGATGTCACAGTACAGGGATAATACATAAAGTGATGTCACAGTACAGAGATAATACACACAGTGATATCACAGTACAGAGATAATACACACAGTGATGTCACAGTACAGGGATAATACACACAGTGATGTCACAGTACAGGGATAATACATAAAGTGATGTCACAGTACAGAGATAATACACACAGTGATATCACAGTACAGAGATAATACACACAGTGATGTCACAGTACAGGGATAATACACACAGTGATGTCACAGTACAGGGATAATACACACAGTGATGTCACAGTACAGGGATAATACATAAAGTGATGTCACAGTACAGAGATAATACACACAGTGATGTCACAGTACAAGGATAATACATAAAGTGATGTCACAGTACAGAGATAATACACACAGTGATATCACAGTACAGAGATAATACACACAGTGATATCACAGTACAGAGATAATACACACAGTGATGTCACAGTACAGGGATAATACACACAGTGATGTGACAGTACAGGGATAATACACACAGTGAAGTCACAGTACAGGGATAATACACACAGTGATGTGACAGTACAGAGATAATACACACAGTGATGTGACAGTACAGGGATAATAAACACAGTGATGTCACAGTACTGGGAAAATACACACAGTGAAGTCACAGTACAGGGATGATACACGCAGTGATGTGACAGTGCAGGGATAATACACACAGTGATGTCACAGTACAGGGATAATACATAAATTGATGTCACAGTACAGAGATAATACACACAGTGATGTTACAGTACAAGGATAATACACACAGTGATGTCACAGTACAGGGATAATACACACAGTGATGTTACAGTACAAGGATAATACACACAGTGATGTCACAGTACAGGGATAATACACACAGTGATGTGACAGTACAGGGATAATATACACAGTGATGTCACAGTACAGGGATAATACACACAGTGATGTCACAGTACAGGGATAATACATAAATTGATGTCACCGTACAGAGATAATACACACAGTGATGTTACAGTACAAGGATAATACACACAGAGATGTGACAGTACAGTGATAATACACACAGTGATGTCACAGTACAGGGATAATACACACAGAGATGTGGCAGTACAGGGATAATACACACAGTGATGTGACAGTACAGGGATAATACACACAGTGATGTCACAGTACAGGGATAATACACACAGTGATGTTACAGTACAAGGATAATACACACAGTGATGTCACAGTACAGGGATAATACACACAGTGATGTCACAGTACAGGGATAATACACACAGTGATGTCACAGTACAGGGATAATACACTCAGTGATGTCACAGTACAGGGATAATACACACAGTGATGTCATGGCATATGAATCTTTGTGATCTTGCCTCTTTTTTCTTTTTCTGCTTTTCCGCTCGTCAGATGTTTCTTAGAAGTTTTTAATACATCTGAGTTACAGTCTTTTAACAAAAGTCCCAAAAAGTCCTCAAAAATTTGGAAACAGCTTCCTACGCCTGACACAGCAGGCATGGATTCGTAACTTTTTGGGACTATTTTGCGGCGTTTCCCAAAAAGTCGCAATTTCGCATCTGGCTCCAGGGGATAACTGAAGCCAAAACAAAGGTCCATGTGCCCCGCGGTATTGTAATCACTTAGTAGTTCTCTGTTGACACCTCTAGGACACATCTGTGCTGTCGTAATTGATATTCATTGAAAGCGTAATATTTTCTAATACAGGCAGTCCCCGGGTTACATACAAGATAGGGTCTGTAGGTTTGTTCTTAAGTTGAATTTGTATGTAAGTCGGAACTGTATACTTTATAATTGTAACCCCAGCCAGAACTTTTTTGGTCAATTGGTGACAATTGGATTTTAAAAATGTTGGGTTGTCATAAGAACCAGGATTAATAATAAAGCTTCATTACAGACACCTGTGATAACTGTTACACCTAAGCATTGTAGCCTAGGACTAAAGTACAATAAATTACCAACATCCAGATGTCCGTTTGTAACTAGAGGTCGTATGTAAGTCGAGTGTTCTTAAGTAGGGGACCGCCTGTAATAACCTATTTCAAAATCTCGCAGGACAGATCCGCGCGCCGTAGTGACATTAGTCCTGGATGATCATCTGCTGAGGGCCACCAGTCCCAGACATTACAATAGTTCATTAGACAGAGAATCTGTATTACGGTAGTTAAAATTGAATATTTTTAGAGTCTTTTTAATATCTTTTTAATATTTCTTTCCTCCCCGCGTTAATCCCGCTGTTACCTGTTATGGATTTTACGATTTAAATACCTTTAATTGAAAAATAAAACCCGGAGAATTAATACCTTCCAGATATTGTCACTTATCATAAGATGTACAATTCCCTGCGGGACCCCCGACACCTCGTCACCTCCCGTCTCCCAATGACCGGCGCGGCTGAGTCACTCATCTGTAATTGATCCGAATCTCACCCTCGATCTGTGCGGCCTCATTTCCATTTTATTACCGCGACCACTATAGAATACGCGATTGGCTATTAAACACTGAACCTTGCATTACCTCGGCGATTTTTAATTTCGCTTATTGCATATGAAAGCGTTTTAATCTCCGGACTGCAATTAAATATATTCTTGTGAGTGATAAATGTCAGGGGCCGCGCACTTACCCATGATTCATAGCGGCGGTCTGGGATTGATTTATCATTTTTTTCATTCTTCTTATCACTACTAATGGATTGCAGAGATTCTTGCCAAATCAGCAGTGTTATTGGACAGTTCTATTATTCGGGGGTTTTGTTGGCTTCACTTTCACGTTTTTTAAGGTAGTTTTTTTTTTTTTTTCTAATTCCATTACAATGTTGGCCTTAAAGAGCATCGCTCACCTTGTGTAACATATCTGTTTTATTAAAGACTTGGATTTTCCAATAAATTAGGAAACTGGAATAAGTTTTCTTCGAACTCTACATTGTGATGTCCTTCTAATATTACTAATAATCTAATAA
Organism: Engystomops pustulosus; assembly: GCF_040894005.1. Lineage (NCBI taxonomy): Eukaryota > Metazoa > Chordata > Amphibia > Anura > Leptodactylidae > Engystomops > Engystomops pustulosus. The sequence continues at coordinate 36,101,784 of NC_092412.1, forward strand.
TAATCTAAAAATATATGAATAAATTCACGATATTCCGCTTATCAATGGAAAGTCTCCTAGATGAATATGCTCATGTCCACCACAATTGTAAAAAAAAAATCCAAAAATTTTGAGAAGAGGATAACTCTGAAGTCAAGCTCTCCCCACCTCTGAACACCTCCTCCACTGTGATTGACATCATGCGCCAGACATCAGGAGACCAGGTCAATGATGACATACTGCTAGTGGTTTACTTGGCCAATCTCTGATGCCCACCTCTCGATCCAATCCAAACCTTAACCCCCATACTGACACATTCCACCGGCAAGGTCCTACATCCACCCCCTGCAAGATTGTGGAGGACAGGCCTCCAAACTGGATGACAGACCTCTCCGGTCACGTGACCAGAGAAGATCTAGCGTCACGCATAACAAGACCACTCCTGGAGCGTCTCTTAGCTATAGTAACTGGGAACCTCAAGAACAATGAACCAGCCTAAGTGCAGCTGGTGGATCTCCAATGTCATGGAGAGGGATGAGAACATTGACCAAAACTCCAAAGCTTACATTTTTATAAGTGAGCAAATCGAAGTATGGGATCTCATGGAGGCGTATCCCTATCATAACAAAAACCCAACACCAAAAGTGGGCATCACCTCGAGATGAGGTGTATGTAGAGATTGGTAGGGGCAGGACTACAAAAGAAGACCTCAATAAACTACATGCATCCAAGGCAAAGAGATAAGAATATCAGAATTGGAATTAGGAGTACTGGTCCAAGGTGCTCCACAGGTTCTAAAATTAAAAAAGGTACTCACATGTTATCATTGATAACCTCAAACTAAACACGGGTACCAGCATAGTGCAAATAAGATCATGGTCCTCTGAGACTAGTCAGAGCTAACTCAATCAAATCTGGAAGTCAATCACCCTATTCGAGCGGATGACCCTCATTAATACTCAAATGAGGGCCTTAGGTAAGATACAACCCTTCCTAAAAATGCATTGGGCCTCTTTGCTAGGATAAGATGATCCCAGTCGCCTCCTCTTCTGGATGGTCTTATCCACTCAATAGCCTGGAAGTGTACCAATGCCATCAGTACGTATTGCAACATTATGGTTTCAAATATCTTTAGACAGCCAACTGGATTTACCCATTGTGAGAACTTTTCTGTGCGGCATCTTGCTGATGAGACACCTTTTATTAGGCAGAATTGCTTTCTAATTACTGATAGATTTAATAATAATAATTCTTTATATAGCGCACACAGATTACACAGCGCTGCACAAAGCATGACGAATGGGACCCTGTCCCAATGGGGCTCACAATCTAAACAACCTAACAGCATGTTTTGGAGTGTGGGAGGAAACCGGAGGAAACCCAGGCAAACACAGAGAGAACATACAAACTCTTTGCAGATGTTGACCTGGGTGGGATTCAAACCCAGGACGCCAGTGCTGCAAGGCAGAAGTGCTATCCACTCAGCCACCTTTCCATTGCTCTTTGCTCCTCTCTTTTGTCATGTGTTTGATACTCTTTCCTTACGTCATTTCTCATTGTTACACATAATTTTTCGGTTCGTTTTTTGCCTGTGTGTTACCAACATTTTGTGATTATTTCATGTCAATAACACCTAAATATAAATATATTTACTTAGAAAATTGGTGACGTGTTCTAAACTTATTTCAACCGCTGCATGGATAGAGATAGATATGGGTAGATAATTAGATATAATAGGACAGATTAATAGGTATAATTAGAGGTAGATAGATGATAAATAGCGACAAATAGATATCTCGCACTACTACCCTCCTGCTCCTACTGATATACACAGCCTCAGCTTTCTATAGCATAGAAATAATACACATTAATGACATAGATACTGACAGATTACTAACATTACTGACATTTAAACTAATTATACACTTTTACTTAACCCCTTAATGACCATGTTTTTGCATTTTAATTTTTCCCTCCCCAACTTCAAGATCATAACTCTTTTATTTTTCCATTTAAAGAGCTGTGTGAGGGCTTGTTTTCTGTGTAACAAATTGCAATTCATAGTGACAGTAAATAATATACCATGCAGTGTACAAGTAAGCGGAAAAAAAATCCAAACGCAGTGAAATGTTGAAAAAATGCATTTGCGCCGTTAATATGAGTTCTAGGAAAAGGGAGGTGAGTAAAAAAAAAATGCTATGAACTTTTTAAAACTATTTTTTTTACTACCATATATACTCGGGTATAAGCCGATCTGAGTATAAGCCGAGGCCCCTAATTTTACCACCAAAAACTGGGAAAACCTATTGACTCAAGTATAATCTGAGGGTGGGAAATGCATTGGTCAAAGCCTCCCAGTATATAGCCAGCAAGCCCACAGTAGTATACAGCCAGCCCCCTTTAGCATATAGCCAGCCCCCAGTAGTATAAAGCTAGCACCCTTTAGTATATAGCCAGCCAGCCCCCTTTAGTATACAGCCATCCTCCTGTGGTATACAGCCAGCCAGCCCCCTTTAGTATATAGCCAGCCAGCCCCCTTTAGTAAACAGCCATCCCCTTGTGGTATACAGCAAGCCAGCCCCCTTTAGTATATAGCCAGCCAGCCCCCTTTAGTATACAGTCATCCCCCTGTAGTACAGCCAGCCAGCCCCCTTTAGTAGCCAGCCACCTTTATTTGCCAGCCAGCCCCCTTTGGTAGCCAGCCCGCTTTATCAGCCAACCAGCCCCTTTAGTATACAGCCAGCCCCCAGTTTGCCAAGCACTTAAAAAAAATAAACTTACATACTCACCTTTGGGTGGTCCCGATGTTCGGCATGGCTCCTCTTCTGTCTTCTCCGCAATGCTGTCTGCTGTAATAGCCATCAGAGACGTGGCCATGCGTTTGCCAGCTGGCGCACACTATGATGTGGGACTATGATGGGGACCAGAGCATCGCGGAGAAGAAAGAAGGTGAGTACATAAGTTTATTTTTTTAATGACTCGTGTATAAGCCAAGGTGAGGTTTTTTGGGGCTGAAGAACTCGGCTTATACACGAGTATATACGGTATTTTACAGACCCCATGAGGTAATTTAACCCCAGGTTGTCTAATTGATCCTACCATATACTGACATACTACAGTGTGGCAGTATATGGGTATTTTCCACATCATCTATTAAAATGTGCAAATTGTAATAAATGGTGTGAAACAAGACAGCTTTGGGTCTTTGTATGACCAGACTTTGTCATAGATGTCATGGGGAGTGACGATCTTAGCCAACATGGCTAAGATCTTTTCCAGCGGCGATCGCAGGGTTAACACCACCAGCACCAATCGTGGGTATTAAGGGTGGGTGTGTGCTGCAATATGCAGTAGTATATATGCTGTAGTATTACACCACATGTTGTTAAGGGGTTAAATGAAATGTAAAATAAGATGTCATTTATTAGAGAATATCCCTGATGAGAATACATCCCGAATAACATTGTAATTATGGTAATTTCACATCCAGTGTTATTGACTGATCTGAATTGATTCATTGTAGAGGAAATGTCTAATATGAGGTGGCATATTGTCATTAAATAGACCCCATCCATCAGATGTCAGCTTGTGCCATCTTAGTCATGAAGAACAGATTTGTGTTCCCTCATGTCTATTTAGCCATGTACTAAAATGTTACAATAGAAATGCATTTTGTCTTAATTTCCTTAAACCCAGGCTACAGCAACACATTGCAGGCTAAGTCAAACTTGCATGAGTTTTCAATTTGCTTCCATGTGCACATCCTTCATCATACCCCAGGAAAAAGACCACACCAGCCTCCATAATAGGTTATCTTCTCTTGTATCTATGGGGTAAGGTTAGATCCTGGGTCCACTGGAGGATCCTCTGGTGGGCCTGTATGACACTGCTTGTGTCTCAACACCTATGTCAAGACCAAGCTTGAAACCCTCCACCACATAACTTTCCAGCCTGTACTTTGCTCTCCAGTCCAAAGTGCTCTTTTGAGTATTTTGAGTATGGTGTACCTTTCAATTTTTGGCTAAACATAAGAAATGTCCAACTTTTTAAAAGCAAACAAAAAACAAGAAGGATATTTGGATTTGGGGAGAACAAACAAGATAGTGAGCCCCAAACTGTCACCTGCCTGATAACCTCATCCTGTCCTAGGTGATACGGGACAACTATTAGACAGTCCTTTCCTATGCCAAAGTGAGAACACAAAACAAGAATTACATATGAACAACACAAAAGAGAGGGTCACAGCAGAGATAGCGAATGCGGCACAAAATCGGAACACAATGGAATAGTCAAAAAACATAAGCCAAGATTAGTTTACCAGAAATACAGCAGAACATCAACAGTAGATAAAAAAAGAGCCAGCCAGGAAATATAACCAGCATAATACTAGGTGTGAGAGGTAACTATTTAGGAGGCCACTGAGCCTCATCCCCATCCTGGAGCAGAAGCCTGTCCATCATAACAGGTTAAATGTTGCTCTGGTGCTGGGTGGGGTGCAATTAGTCTTAATTCAGCCAGCAACATAAAACACAGTTCACACTAAGAAAAATCAAACAAAAACAGAGAAATTTAACACATCCTAAGCTGCATTCTGCGGACAGAGGAAAAGACGGACATGGATGTTACAATGTTATGTAACTCTGCCATGAGATGTCTGCTCTATGTATACCTATCTGTAGCCCCCCCCCCTAGTGGTTGTGTTCTGCATTGCAGCTGGTCACAGGTTTAGTTAGCATGCCACCATATTGAATTAAGTTTTTGGAACCGTTCTTTAACCTTCAGCAAAGGTAAGATTGGAAAAACATCCTGGGTATTAGTAACAACTTGTGAAGGGGTTATTTGTAAATTGCATGGTGATCTAAGGCATCAAAGATGTTAATAAGACAGTCACAATTTTTTCTTTTCTTTCTTCCACTGGTTGTTATACATAAGGCATGTTTAAATGGGATGATAATATATTTACATTATCATAGTAGATGAAGTGGTCCATCAAGTCCAACCTATAAACCTAATGGGGGTCATTTACTAAGGGCCTGATTCACGTTTTTGCGATGTGTTACCCGAATATTTCCAATTTGCGCCGGTTTTCCCTGTATTGCCCTGGGATTTCGCCGCACGCGAACAGATTGTGGCGCATCGGCGCCGGCATGCACGTGACGGAAATCGGGGGCGTGGCCATTAAAAAACCTGACAGATTCGGAAAAACCGCCGCATTTTTTTAAAAAAAAAGTGTCGCTGGACTCGCGCTTACCTTCACCCCCGATGGCTCGGTGAACTCCAGTGCGTTCCGATACTCTTCAGCGCAGCAGCGACACCTGGTGGACGTCGAAGGAACTACCTGACCGGACCCGAATCCACCGCATGGAATGCGCCGCTGGTTCGCGAATGGACCGGGTAAGTAAATCTGTCCCAATGTGTTGATCAAGAGGAAGGTAAAATCCTACAAGGCTGATACAAATAGGCCAGAATGAACATTCAAATTAAACATAGATTTCTAATAAAACATGAGGCAGCAAAAATTTTAAAAAATTCCCTTGATCTTGAACGATAAAATTGGCTGGATCTTTACATAGTGTAATTTTTGTGGTCTTCTCCAAAAGTAGGCCCTCATTATCTGGTCAGCAAGGGTTGAAGCCCATCCGGGTGATTGGCGGAGTACCAGGCATCTATCTCCATCCATTGAATTATTCTTATTATAGACTTAGAAAACCCCTTCATTTAATATAGTTTTTGGAGAACATAAAAATATTACATTCATTCCAGCCAAGCTAAGGATCACAACAGATATTAATATTCCCATATACCAGGATATAGGTTAGTGAAGATGGAGATTTTCTTGCTTTTAAAAATATCTAAAGCTTTGTAACAGTTTGTCCTTCTTCTCCTTCTTCTCAGTGGATTCATTTTGTAGAAGGAAACGTGAAGCTCCTCGACTCCACCTGCCCTTTTAAATGGATTCTGCTGAACGTCTTGACTCTCAATCCTGTAATCACAGCTCTGCCGGGCCCATCCTTCATCAGGAAGAATGAGACAGTGTTCTTTCAGACAATAGGAGTCAAGCAGTATGTACAGATCATGTCTCCCAGGGCCTCTTCATTCCTGCCATAGAAATCACATTACAAGTCCACGTAAGTCATCTGTATTCCAATTGTATTCTAGATGATCCTTCCAGAACACAAGTGCAAAGGAGTCAAGCAAAAAAAAAATTGCTCATCTGCAGAACAAATTAAATGACCAGTCACTGGGATAAAAGGAAGGAAAGTTCTGCTATGAGATTGGTGTATTGCATTGCACTGTAAAATGTGCAAATAATTAAGATGGGAAATCTCATGACATCACTGGCACCAATTTGGTTTTCCCAATCTCAGGTGCTAGGGATAGACTACACAAATGCCTGGGGATGTGCTGCTTAGTTACCGCAGTATTTGTAATGCAGAATATCCTTACTAAGATCTACGAAACCCTACACCTTCAAACATGGATTGGCCCATGGTTATTCCTCCAATTCTGCCAACCCTCCTTATTTACATTTACACGTGCCTTAAAGGGGGAATTCCCAGGAAGACAAGATTACTATATATACTCAAGATAACAAAATAACACATTCTCTAATTCACTTTTATTAACAAAATTACAGCATTTCACAGATATAATTCCAACCTGTCTCTATCAGTCCTGGTGTACACAATTTTGGTTGCCCCTGGATCTGACAGGTGAATCTTCTGATTATGGTCGGGCACGGACACATTTGTTTAATGAATAGCTTCTCCTGTCTGCAGGATGCAGTGTGCTGTCTGCCCCTCCCTCTCCATTACAAGAGGAGGTCTCACACAGACACTCATGCAGCAGAGTGCACAGACCTACTATACAAACCACAGATAAAATAAGATCTTTATAGCAGGGGGTTAGCAGAGCTTACTGTGTGTGTTATAGCTAAGATTTAACAGAGCTAAGAGTGTCATTGGGGCTTATTTACTAAGGGTCCTGCGGCCGCATTTTCATCGGGTTTCCTGAACTCTCGGGGCTCGTGCCGGGGATTGTGTTGCACGCGATCGGATTTTGGCCCATCGCCGCTGGTTTTCATGCAACAGAAATCAGGGGGGGCAGAAATCGACCCGACAAATTCGAGCGAAGCGCGGGATTTAACATTTAAATTTGTGTCGCATCCAATGCACTTAAATACACCGGGAGTAAGATAGTGAACTCCGGCGGAGCTATTCAGGGAAGCGACACAAGCAAGAAATCAAGCGCACAATCTTCTTGAATCGCGGCAGATGTGCATTCCGGCGGTCATTCCGGTTCAGGGATTGCGCAGGACCAGGTAAGTAAATGTGCCCCATTGTGTTTTATATCCATCTCACAGATCTCATCATCTCTGATCTGTCTTATCTCTCTTTCTATGTGTCAGATACTAGTAGCATGTTCAGAAGCTAAATAAAACTGTATATAAACCTTGTACCCTGATAATATAAGCACATTGTCAGCACACAGCATCTCATAGCACAGAGGGATCATGAAGTGTCTGCTTAGAGAGTCTCCCCTCTCACACTCTGGAAAAGGAGATGGGCGCTATAACAGCAATAAAACTGTAAAATTGTAAAATAAAGGGGTTAAAAATTATCTTTATTGTGCAAACATCACTAGGGGATTGACATTTAAGAATTTTCTTTCATGGGCAACTCCTTTAATTGAGAGTACATATTTTCAATGCTTAGATGGACCAGAATCAGACATGACACAATTCATTATACCCTAATTCCCCAAAATTGGCTTTCAGAAGGTCTCCAAATTCATAAGATGGTGAGCCAGTTTCTTGGCTTACTGTTTTCTTAGGCAAAGGTCCAGCGTACATGAAGCCATTTACACCAGCAGACATCTTGGGTGTTATGAAACACTCACGCCAGGCCTAAAGACCCACCTAGTTCAGCAGCCCACTGGTGTATATACCTGTTTACCAGTGACCCAGGATTATCCCCATTGAGTTAGTTTCTCCATGAAAGTAAGCTTGGCTTACTTTCCGCTTAGGCCACAAACAGGGCCAGATTATGAAGTGGGCTCCCGAGGCGCGCACCCTGAGGCCCCCACCACTTTGGCCATTGAAGGGGCCTCCTGCAAGTGAAGCTACCGAACACTATGGACCACATTTACTAAGGCTCTTGCGTTCGCATCACATATGTGATGCACCCGACTCATTTGTGTCTTGGCTGCACTATACCCAAATTTCTGCACATAAAGGGGTGTTCCATTGCGCAGACCGTGTGACACATTTATTAGGCAGAGTCCAACTGAATTGTTCTGCACTCACATGCAAAAAAAGTTGGTACACTCTGTCGGAGCAATGCATGGAGTGCCAGATTCTTGATGAACGGGCTCTACAAATTTAGAATCTGGTGCACTTTGCACACTTCACAGGCAAACTGCACACTGTTTTTGATAAATGTGGGCCTATGTGTTCAGTAGGCGGTACACTTGTTTCTATGGCAGAGTGAGGGAACAATATTCTTATGCCAAAGAATAAGGAGTGCACAGCACACCAGAGTTATGGAGCAGGTGGTGCACTGGCATCCCGAAAGAATAAGAGGTTTGCACTCACTGGGGCACGGGGAAAGTGAGTATTGCTTTTACATGGGGCTGTATATACATATTTATATATGTATTACTGGAGGGCTGTAAATATATATGTACTACTGTGGGGGGTCCCCATCAGATTTTGCACCCAAGGGCCCCACCAACCTTATCCCGACCATGGCTACAAAGGTTCAGCAGAAGATGAAGCCATTTGTACCAGCAGCAACCTTGAGTGTTATCCACCACTCATGCCTGGCCTGGGGGCCCACCTAGCTTATTGGCCCAGTGGTGTATATACCTGTTCACAAGTGTTCCAGTCTGAGCCTTGGATCATGGCTGCTCTTCGCTCTGTTGGAGGAACATATGAACTAGTTCCCAGAGACAGACAACTCTACCAATAATCTGACAACTTCCCACCTTTTGTAGTGACTAGAGTATCTTTGTGTTTGTTTTCCCTATAATTTAGACTGTAAGTGCTTGGATCCTTGCCTTCTGCCTGGGGTCTCAGTGTGAAGCCATTATTATTCAATCTCGCTGCCATTTCTACTCCTACTTCTGTTCCTTCCTTTGTTTTTGTTTGTTTGCATACAGATATTTTTTCCACAGTTTGGTTGAAGAAAATTTAATTATTTAAAAAAAAAGTTGCATGAAACGTAACGAAGTAGGGACCTTTAGTATCAATCTGCCATGTGGAAGTTGAAGAAAATAATAACACCTCCATGCATTTAGGAAAACTGAAACCAAGCCAAGTTCTCAAGAGCTTTCTCATACCCTTCACATGATGGGGCTTATTTACTAAGGGTCCCGCAGCCGCATTTCCGTTGGGTTTTCTGACTTTTCGGGGATCGCGCCACGGGAACAGGGATTTAAAAGGGGATTGTGTCGCACGCAATCAGATTGTGTTGCAATCGCGCCGCTTTAATGCAACACAAATTCGAGGGGGCAGGCCGTCGGACGATCCGTTTGATTCGGACTGAGCCAGGGATTTAACATTTAAATTTGTGTCGCAAGCCAAGCACTTACATGCACCGGGAAGAAGAAGGTGAAATCCGGCGGACCTGATCAGGGAAGCGACACAAGCAGGAAATCAGGCGCACGATCTTCATGAATCGTGCATTCCGGCGGACATTCCGGATCGGGGATCACCCAGGGACCGGGTAAATAAATGTGCCCCGATGTGTCTCTATCAAGTCTGTAGCCAAGCAGAAATCTATGGGGGATATTTATCAGGTACTCTGCACCTCGCAAATCGCTAACAACCCAACTAGAGGGTATTTCCATGTCATGTAGCTAGCACCAAGTAGCTGTCAGAAGGAGCTTTAAAGGGAACCGGTCACCAAAATTTACCACCCTAAACTAGCACCTTCTAGTGTTAAAAAATGTCGTTTCTAGATTTCTCACTTGTGAAATCTTACCCGTCTACCGATAAAAATTTTCCCCATATCCATGTGAAAATGATTTATCTTTAATATGGTACCAGAAGTCCAGGTGGGTCATTTATCTTATCTAGTTTTTGCCTGTCGTTTTTCCGTCTGCTACGTTGGTAATTTACGTCACTTTTTCCGTGTGTTAAATAGGGCTTTTTTTTAAAGGTCTCTTTTTGAGACATTTGTTACATATGTCGCAAAAATGTTGCATAAATGTCTCAAGTCACTTCTTTCCATTTTCTAAGTTTTCCTTAAGTGTGGTTTGGTCTGGAGTTCTTTGCGGCAAAAAATGTCACAAATTTTAGACAGATTGAAATGATTAATGTCATTTGCGACATTTAGCACATCTGGAATAGAAGATAAATGTGTCTTACTGACGAAGAACAAATGCCTGGCGGATATTTCAAAATGTCCCCAAAAAAGCACAAAAATTGCAATGCGCCAGAAAATGTCTCAAAAATGACAGAAATAAAGAGGAAGAAAAATAAAGATAAATGACCCCCCAAAGAATGTGCAGATATGATCAGTTCTCCAAAGAGAATCTCTCTGTAGCTAAACTGCAGATCCACAAACATCAGTTTTGTCAGTAAATTTACTGATTTTGTGGCCTAATTTGCAGAATTATGTGAATTCCAGCAACAAAACAAAATTGAAACCGCTGAATATATCGCAATCCTCAATTTCAGGGATATCACAGGTTCGGATGGTATTTTCACATAAAGGGCGACCCTGCTGTGGAATTTATTTATACTGCTGCAGGGTAAATATTCCCTGGAGTACAATTGCTTCATGTTGATAATGCACCATGTCTCCTCCACAGTGTTTACGTAGCTGTTCAGACGCGGTTAAATCGATACTCAGCAGACATGAGGTCCCCCATTACGGGAGGTGTCAGGACTGGCACGTATGAGAACTTCTCATTAAAATTCTTTTTCAGGATGAGTAATGTCACACAAAGGCGAGATCCAAAGTGATCCGACAGCACAATATGAGAGCCGGACACTAAGTATCTGTCTGACACTCTTCATCTTAAAGGTGCTATAATCCTGTCCCTGAACCATCATAAGAAGGTACATGAAAAAGTGCAAGGAAATAGAGACGAACACATAGATGAAAAGTCATTTCATGGAGTACGATGCCCTTCATAAGGATCAGGGAGTGTGTGGAGAGATTTATTTAGTGCCATAAAGGTCTTCATGTGCCTTTTACCGTAGAAAACCTTTGACCCTTCAATGACAAGAAAGCTCTGCTCATTCTGCTCCAGTCTAATCAGCTGCAGGCTATTTTTAGTTGCAGCAGGATTGTACATAATACATTTATATTCAAGGATTGTAGCTGAACTTGAAGCACTGAAGTGCATGGATGTGTGAGGTTTCACAGCACAGCTCTGAGTCACTGCTGTAAAAGGCTTCTGTTTAAAATCTAGAGCTGTGACTCAGAGCAGAGGTGCTGTGCTGTGTTCAGTGAAGAGATATCACACACCAGTGCACCAGTGTGCTCCAAGTCCAGCTGTAATCTTAAAATATAAAGGCGTTTTTCACAGTCCTCCAGAGATAAAAATACACTCAACGGTATGGTTACACAAATATCTACAAGGACAAAACCTAACACTGTCTGCAGCAATGTTGGGTGTAAATTAATTATGGATTCCCTTTAAACCTACAAAATATACATGTAGAATGGCTCTGAGGGGACATCCGGTAGTAAGTGGCGTTTTGTACAGTAGCTCAGAGCCCAAGCCTTCTAAGGGGCCCATGGCCACCCAAACCACCCACCGAATTTTATACCGAGAAGGCCCGTCACATGTACACAAGAGCCATTTCAAGGAGTTTCAAGGTCCTGAAACCGCAAATTGAAAGCAGAGAGAGAGGACTCATCCTCCATTCCCCAAGAAGCTTTATTCTAGCACCATATGTCTGCAACATTGTTGGGTCTAAATGACAGATTCCCTTTAAACCAAAAGAACATTAACTACATGTATCTACATGTATATTTTATTCAGAAATAGAAAAAAATCTTTATCTATCCACTAGAAACAGTGGGGCAGATTTACTTACCCGGTCCTGTCGCAATCCTGCGGCGCAATGTTCGACGAGGATTCGGGTCCGACGCAATTCACCAAGCTTGTGTGCCTGAGTTCCTGCATCCGTCGCTTCTGCTCCAAGGTCCGCCGGAGTTCACCTTCTTCTTCCGGATGCATGTAAGTTCGTGTCTTGCGACACAATTTTAAATGTTAAATCCTGCGCGTTGTCCGAATCCGTCGGGTTGTCTGACGCCCTGCCCTCCGATTTTTGCCCGTGCAAGCCGGCGCTGATGCAACACAATCCGATGCGTGCACCAAAATGCCGGGGCAATTCGGTACAAAACGGAAATCGCCGGGAAACCTGACGAAAGTGCGGCGTTCGGACCCTTAGTAAATGAGCCCCATTATCTCAATATAAAATGTTAAGGACATAAATGGATAAAAAAAAAATATCTGTGAGGGGACAGTGAACATGTGTAGAAGAATTCATAAATATAAGTTTTTACTAATACTTCATATCTATGTCCCTAATTAAGAGGTACTTCTGTACTTCTAAAAAAGGAATACAGGCAGTCCCCTACTTAAGGACACCCGACTTACAGACAACCCCTAGTTACAGATGGACCTCTCTGCCCACTGTGACCTCTGCTGAAGCTCTCTGGATGTTACTATAGTCCCAGGCTGTAATAATCAGCTGTAAGGTGTCTGTAATGAAGCTTTATTGATAATCCTTGGTCCCATTACAGCAAAAAATTTTGAAACTACAATTGTCACTGGGACCAAAAAAAAAATTGTCTAGAACTTCAATTATAAAATATACAGTTTCAACTAACATACAAATTCAACTTAAGAACAAACCTCCGGACCGTAGCACAGTGGGCACACCTCGGCACCGGGGAAAGGAGGAGGGGTGATCGCCGCTCACCCCCGTCCCTCTCCATAGAGAAATATGGGGCACGGTGCCGTTTTCCGAGAAAAGATAGGACATGCCCTATTTTTTCACGGCTACAGAGTGGTACGGTGCAACACGCTGCACGCCCATTGCCGACTTATGGGGGACGTATATCCGACGTATATACGTTGCTGTAAGTACGTCCCCCAACAGCCGTGTGAATGAGGCCTAAGATGTATATAACAGTGCAAATCTTCCACAGTACTCACCGGCAGCTCAGATAATAAATGTTAGGGGAGGAGGGGGGGACAGAAGGACTAGGTTTGTATATGGTGTGTTTAAGATTTGTGTATATACTGTATGTCTAAGTATGCAATGTAAAAATAATATGTATATATAATGTATATATACTATACAGTATGTGTATATTGTGTGTGTGCATAAATATATGAATGCGTACGTAGTGTGTGTATCTACTGTATGTATGAGAGTATAAATGTAAATATAAGTGAGTAAATGTGTACATATCAGTGTATACATGTATTAATATGCGTGTATATACATTTGTGTGTATATATGAGTATATAAATGTGTGTGATTGTATAAACATTTTTGTACAAATATATAAATATCTTTTAAATTTAAAAGGGGGGGACGTTGCAGAAGTCTGCTATGAGGCCCAGCCTCTCTTAGTTACACTAAGTTACTATTAGGTTCCTATTTCGCTAACCTGGTGTGGAGGGGTGTGAAGGGGTGTGTTCCTGCTGTGTTTGGTATAATAAACTAGGGAATATTTTAGGAAACAGGAAACTGTTTTAGTTTCTGAATTTTTAATGCCGCCACGGGAGTACACTGCAAAGGGGCCTACTGAGGCTCTGTCGCCCAGGGGCCTACATACTATGAAGTAGTACTGTGTCAGTGCTCTGACTAGATCAGAGGTCTAGCTGGCGTGGTGGGCATCCGGGGCAAATGTTGAGACTGTGTTTCTACTATAAAATTGCAGTATGACATCACCCATGCATTAGATGCTTAGTAAAGGGGAGCTGAAAAGCTGCTTCTACATGTCTCACCATATTCTCTTTTCCATACATATAACCACAGGTTGATTTATGCATTTTTTTTAATTAGTAAGAGCGATTAGATAATGTCTGGAAGCCCAGGGTGATAAACACCGCGAACACCAAATCCTGATTAAATGCGCTCTCCCCGTCTAGTGTTCCCCTGCTATTATTTCTAGGGGAGTGATTAGGATTTTAGCATCTAAATCTCATTATCCGATATTATATTAATCATGGATTAGAAGTAAAGCCGCGCTCATGATTCTTCGTAACGACGCTATGTCTCCGATATGGGAAATTAATTGGGGAATTTCTTCTAAAACACATATTTTGTCTTTTGGGAGTAAATATTTAGATCTGGTATTGATTGTGGTAAGAGGATTGAGACAAATGTTTGCACAGTTAATATATTCCCATATGAGGTTGTGTCAAAGGTCTACAAAATCTGAGATGACGTCTTGCTATGGTGATACGATTCGGTCATTGATTGGTTGGGAAGCAATCGCTGTAGAGTGGTCATGGAAAATCGGAAACAGAGAAGATGGAGATCTTTGAGGTTAGTACAGGCAATCCCCAGGTTCTATAGGTTTGTTCTTAAGTTGCATTTGTATGTAAGTCGGAACCGTATACTTTATTATTGTAACCTCAGTCAAAATTTTTTTGGTCTCTGTGAAAATTGGATTTTAAAAATTTTGGATTCTCATAAGAACCAGGATTAACACTAAAGCTTCATTACAGACACCTGTGAGAACTGTTATAGCTGTTTATTGTAGCCTAGGACTAAAGTACAATAAATTACCAATATCCAGAGGTCCGTTTGTAACTAGGGGTCGAATGTAAGTCAGGTGTTCTTAAGTAGGGGACCGCCTGTATACATTTTCAATGTACAATCCTTTTTTAAAAAGTCTCTAGGTATTCCATGGAAAACTTTCTTATGAAGAAACGGCCGATGGGTTCACAGACAATTTTTTACTATATTATCTGGACAATACTTTAGTCTTTTTACTATTAGTGTGCAGGCAGTTAATATGACCCAACAACAGAAAATATGGTCAAGCTGTTTATAATAAAACTGGGTTTTTCTGATAAAAAGAAAAGTTAGATGAAAGTTTACCTTTCTATCTGCAGAGCAGTGTCCCGTGTCCCATGGAAGTGGCCAGTGAGGAGTGGTTTCCCCCCATCCTCCACCCTCGGGAAACCGCTTCGTCATACATCTATTTCAAATTTTAAAAATTCCCATGACGGACCAATTTACTGAGGGTGGGGAACCGCTCCACACTGGCCACTCCCATGGGACACGGGACGCTGCTCTGGAGAGAGAAAGGTAAACTTTCATCTAACTTTATATTGGAAAAGCTAGTTTTATTATAAAAACGCGGTGGCAATGTGCACCCTATTCTCTATGGGGACATGGGGAAGCCAGAAAAAGGGCTCCTGATGACAAGTTCCCTTTAATTTAGGTAATTCTGTCGGACCCTTCATTGCTCCGGGAGATAAATGGAGCTGACGACCGCGCAAGTCCGCTCTGCTCCATTCATCTCTTGGCAATCTCCGTCAGCTCCATAGAGATGAATGGACCAGAACAGACATGCACGGACCTGGGACCCCGTGGGATCCGCGTTACATAATCTGTGGGGGTCTCAACTGTGGATAGGGCCTATCTTGATTGGTGTGAAAACGACTTTAAGGAACATATATTTCAGGGGCTGGCTCTGATGATGAAACGCAACAATTACATTTACCCAAGCTCCTAGTCTGGTAGTTGATTCTTCTGACATCACATGTCCATCCTACCACCCAACAATTGGCCAACACGGCATGCAAGCCTCAAGCAAATCCATTACAGCATCAAAGTTATTCTATGCGCCTCAACTGTATTAAGTCCCACCATGTTCATTGTAGAAGTCCTCTGATCTTCAACAGCAGAATAGGGCTTTGGTTGGGTACCCTGCTCATGAATTCTCAATATCAGAGCCCAAAGATCAGCATGACGAATATTCTAATAATAATGTGACCAGCGACTACCACTCCTCATGAGTCCGCAACCAGTTGAAATGATGGAGAATGATTATTCATTGGAAGGGAGTATAACCCTGGGTCATTGATGTTCATGTTCATTTACAGTAGAAGTTATACAGTGTGTTCCAAAAAATAGTCCATAATAAATTATAGGATCAGACTAGCACTTCTATATTTGTCCTAACCGCTATCATTATGTGATTATCTACTTAAATACTTAAACTGTCTGCATTGATTTAGATGCTTCTAGAACAAGTTCTCTCCGATCCGTCGCTCTCATTGCGCATTCACAGGTGCTCAACTTTTCACCGTCTTTCTGCCACAGAAACATCTTCTATCTCCTTCTCTTATTTATGGGAACATTGAAATATTTAAACCGTTTCCTGTGAGCTCTGACAGATCAGATCATTTTAGCAAAGTTCAAGGTAAAAGTTTTTGGTTTTCATTTGAAGTGGACCCCGCACCTCTGTTACATGTGTGTTATAGTATATACTTATATTCCCAATATGGGGAAAACAATTCTGCAATGTCTTGAAAGTTTTTTAAAAAAAAATGAGAACTGGGTGTTACCATCCTCCCTGGTGCATGGTGGAGTGCCCCACTTTTTAACACATAAGGCCATATAAAGGTAGTCCAGGTGTTATGTACAAGATAGGTTCTGTAAGTTTGTTCTTAAGTTGAGTTTGTATGTAAGTCAGAACTGTATATTTTATAATTGCAACGCCAGACAAATTTTTTTTGGTCTCTGTGACAATTGGGTCTTAAAAATGTTGTATTGTCATAAGAACCAGTATTAACAATAAAACTTCATTGCAGACATCTTAAATAAATGTTTATTGTAGCCTAGGGCTAAAGTACAGTAAATTACCAATTACCAGAGCTCCGTTTGTAACTAGGGGTCGTATGTAAGTTGGGTGTTCTTAAGTAGGGGACCGCCTGTATTAGGAAGAGACTTTCCAAGGAAGATATATTGCAATGTACACATAGCTGAGACTGGGAGCCCCAAAGTTGTGGGGTTACTGTCAATTCTACTAGATCAGTTAGTTCATGAGACCAGGTAAAGTAGGACGCTGACCTCTGACCCCTCCATATGCACAAAACTGTATCATGATCCACAGGACGCCAATACAGTTTAAAGGTGTGGCAAAGAAAGGAACAATAGGCTTGACGTTGGTGATGTCCTTCAGCTCCATAGAGGTGAATGGAACAGAACGAACATGGGCGGCCATCTTGTCTGGTCATCTCAGGGAGTGAGGAGGTGTCTGACAGCGGTACGTTAGACCCCATCGGACCCTCTGTTCTTGTGATTTGTGGAAGTTTCATCACTGAGAACCCACCGATCAGCAAGCTAGGCCCTATTCTTGTTTCGTGGGAAAACCCTTTTAGGTCCAGAATGCCCCTATACATAGACATATACTGGCAGACAGAGGCATTCTTTTATACTGGGAAACATACGGGATGAAAAGATGCAGAAAACTACATCTTTCCATCCTGCTGCCTGCTGCTGAGCGACGTATATGCTCAGCAGAGGCCATTGGGGGTATGTATTGCATCCCTTCCCTGGTCTCCGCTGAGCATACACTCAGGAACGTCCCTAGTGATGTCACTGTCCATGTAAGGGCAGTGACAGAAACTTCCTGAACATCAGTAGAAGCCAATCAAGTAGGAGGGAGGTAGAGCAGGACAATGTATCCATCTGTATGAGCATACAGTGGGATATGTCTTTGCCAGGGCCGGCACCAGCACTGGGCATACTCGGGCAATTACCCAGGGCCCCTAATAAGGTTATTTAGACACTAAGCCACCAATCCACAAGAACTAGAGGATGGTTATCTACTCTATATAGCCGTGCCAGGTTCCCTTTAAGGAACAGTTGCTGGTTGTGTACCCTTTATGTTTAATAACATGTTTTATGCATATTTAGAAAACATATGGATATGTTAATGGTATAATAAACAGTGACTCAGGGGGGAAGGAGGGCGTACAGCATAGCTGAATCCATTTACATGTATTACAGAATGAGCCCAGGACTCCACGGTGCCCGTGTAACTAGGTAACTAAGAAGAGTTCATACATAAAGGCGCAACATTCTGCAATTAAATAAAACACTTCGTTGGCAAAACTTTCTTCACATCCGAGGCTCAGAGCGAAGTGTTGAGGGGTTGCTGTTTTTTTTAACAACGAATTTGAGAAATTTAGGCAAAGTAAGTGACTGCAAGCACCTGGCTCCATCTTATAACTTATTAACATATTATTATAACTGCTCAAGGTGTATTCACAAGGGATGTTGTAGCAGCTTTCATGCAGATTGGAAGGGGTCTATCACCCTGTGCCAATTAGATATTTGCACAGCTTCCTGACACGACGGATGAGTTTGAGGCTTTTCCATGGCAGCACTGCGATACTGTAGGAACTTACTATTACATATTTTTATATATATCAAAGCACCAATATATCACACACAAGAAGAGTATCATCAGCTACTATTGGATCATATATACACACATACATGAATACAAATCACACAGACGTTTGGATGGTACAAGTACATAAAATGAAGCAGTACACAGAGAAATTACATACACATGTCACGTACACATTGCACACACATTACATACGTATGCCCCCACCTCTCCGACATGCCGGATACATCAGGAGGCCGGCTACACCGGCAAACAATTCTACACCAGCCCACCCCAGCTGCTGGACACGCCCCGTCCATGCTTCTCCACGCTCACTTGGCGTGCAGGTGGCATAAGGGAGGAAATAATCACAATTCCTGCCATATGGCACCACACACGTATACAGTCTTCTTAGGGTGATGTGTCTACCAACTCTAAATCTTGATCTTATTACAATATGAGTTTATTAAAATTACAATGAGTTTCGGCTCCGGCCTAGTGCCTTCATCAGGCGCCAAAACGTGTTGTGATTTTAATAAGCTTATATTTTAATAATATCTATAGTTGGTAGACGCAGCGCCCTAAGAAGAGGAAATATTATATGTGTGTGGTGCCAGCTTTCCGTACGTCCGCATTTCTGAGATGGCAGACCTCGCAGATAGCAGATCTTTCTTGTGGGTTCGAAGGAATCCAATACGCTCACTCTTCATTGTAACCAGGTGAGAGTCATTCTTTGACATGCAAAGTCATATGACCAGAACTACACTTGAGTCTCTCACAATATTTTTGTCCTCTTGTCTTTTTCCGGCTGCGGAACATTCTCAGCAACCCAAGTAATTCATTCCCAGTATTTACACTATTCCTGGCATTTAGCAAAGAATCACTATTATTTTCGCCAGAACACTAGAATTGATATGGGTCTTGCTCTAGTCTACCCCTAGCCAGCCTGTGATTTCTGCAGATGCAGCCATGTGATGCAGGAAGACTTATCTTTTTTGCCCTCCTCCACCCCTCCCAGTTTCTTTATGGCACAAGGGATGTACCCGTGAATTTAAAGATGCTATACAGCAGAAATCAGCACAGAAATGGCAGAGATGACATATTGAATTTTATGTTATGCAAATACCATATCCCAATTTTTACATTAGTATTTCTATTCCAGGATTGTAGCTGGGCTTGGCGCACTGCTCTGAGTCACTGCTGTTTTTTTCTATATATCTCAATTCTAAGATATTTATGCCTTGTAGGATGCACTAGGGTTATATGGTGGTTGTAGGATTTCTCATAGAGAGAGAAAAACTGTCTAGACCTAAACATACTGGTAGGCTGATCAGATTGTGACCCCCATTGGGGACAGGGACCGATTTGGCAAGCTCTGTGCAGCGCTGCGTAACCTGTGTGCGCTATATAAATAAAGGAATTATTATTATTATTAGTATGATGTATTATTAGGACAGATATGTGCAATAACCTGCATCACTTGGTAAACCTGACATCCTAGTAAAGATATTTGTTTTATAGATTTTATATATTTTTGTGAGATTGCCAATTTTATTGAGGAAGATTAAAGGTTAAGTTTTATTACCGTATATTAGGCATATTGCTATACTTCTTTGACACATTTGGTTGCTGCGACCAATGCCGTGTCACTTACTATAACCCTATAAAGGTGTGATATTGACTAGCTTATGTGATTATTCAGAGTCACTTCTGTTGCAGGCTTCTGGTTAGATATTAGAGCAAAGGGGAGGGGCTGTGGAGCAGATTGTCTACACAGATTGAAAAACATATCAGTGTGAGGACACACTCCCAGAGCTCCAAGTCTAGCTACAATCCTGGAATATGTATTTTTTTCATAATTACGCTGCTACTTACAACACACAAAGTGATTACACAGGGACAGTATCTAACACTGTCTGCAGCTTTGTATGGTCAAACCTGATGGTAGACTCCCTAGAGCAGTGGTTCTCAACCTGTGGGTCGGGACCCCAACAGGGGTCGAACGACCAAAACCGGGGTTCGCCTAAAGCCATCGGAGCAGCAAATTTTACAGTGTTTTTACTGCGAGTTGCATGGTTTGGGGTCACCACAGCATGAGGAACTGTATTGCGGGGTCACAGCATTAGAAAGGTTGAGAACCACTGCTCTAGAAGGAGGATGAGGAAAGCAGGATATCTGGAGACACTCATCCATATTGACTGCAATAATGGTTGTGGTGAACACCTCCAGTGCCCACCTGTCATCCCTAATGCAGATATAACTATGCATATAACATGTGTAAAGCTATTGCAACTTGTTTCAGTAGGATTTTTCCTGCTTTTTATACTTTTATAAGACCTGTTTGAGTGAGCCGTGACGTTCCTTTAGTTGATGCACAGAGGAGCATAGAGTTCATGCCGCTCTATTCAATAATAATAGTTTTCTCTCCGCTCCAGTCTAATGTCTGCAGTAAATAAAGCACAAGTCTCTATTACACAACCAAAAGGTTGCAGGCCAAATATTGAGGGAAAATATTTTGATACATGAAATAATAAAGCTTGGAGGATCCCTAATGTGAATTCAGTCGGTGACTATAATGAGCAGTAATTATCTCCCAAACAAAAGTTCATTTGTTAATTTAAAAATGACAAAAATGATCCACTTAGTAATTTAGGCCAAGGCGGCTCACGCAGCACATCCCCCAACCCAGTGTTAAATGTGTATTTGACAGCTATTTTACCCACATAAATTATACATCCTCATAATCAAAACATGAAGACGTTCCCACTATGTAGATAAATTAGATTACTATATCACCCCATTGCAGCAGGAGATGGGGGAAAATGGATTCCAGGCTGAAATATTTATGAATAAGACAGTGACTGCATAATATCTCATAACTATGATATAGTCCAGATTGTGGGACGTGTATATATTACAGTAATATCTAGTGTTGTGTTGTGATTACATTTTCTGGTGTTTAAAAAAAGAGATTCAACTCCTCTGCATTTGTATTAAGTTAATGGATACCACCAGCCACCACCAGGTGGAGCTTGGGAACTTATTGTATACTGTTTATATATTGAACACAATTGTAGTATGTGGTAAGTTTCTAAGAACCCGCTAGTAGGCGGAGAAGTTTCTTATTTCTACGGCTATGCAGAGGATCTGGTGAAAAAAATTAGCTGTAACTATTATAATGATATATAATGTTATTAATCACAGATTTTTATTAATGATATTTTCCTGTAAGGTCCCAACAAAAAGATTCAAGCCCAGATTGCTCCCATTTCCTTTTGTTAGGCAACCAGATGTCTCCACCTTATGTCCTGAACTCAGTAATGGACATGCTGGATCTATACTCTTCTCCTCTTTTCCTCACCATGGTTGGCTTTATTGAACTATGTTAACCATCCATTATTACCTGTATGTTGAAGTACAGTACTCCCAATCTTGACACCTGGCTGACCCTAATCTTCATTGTTGACATCACTGGTAGTTCTTTGTTTGGAAAATATGCCCCAACCCCCAGTAACTCCTTTCCCCTGACTTTGCTTCTTTTTGCCTTCTGTGCTGACTACTCTTCTATTTTGTCGTCTATCCATAGACTATGCTCCTAATTTACCCTTAGTCTGCAGACTGTGCGTCTATCTTGTCCTCTGTCCACAAATTATACACCTATTTTGCCCTCTGTCTGGAGGACTCTGCTCCTATCTTGTCCTCTGTTCATATATTACTCTTTTATTTTGTCCTCTATCCACAGACTATGCTCCTATTTTGTCCTATATCCATAGACTACCATCGTGCCCTCTTTCTGCAGGATACACTTCTATATAATGCCCTCTGTCCACAGACTACGCTCCTATTTTGTCCTATATCTATAGACGACCCTTCTATCATGTCCCCTGTCTGCAGACTACACTTCTATATAATACCCTCTGTCCACAGACTACGCTCCTATTTTGTCCTATATCCATAGACGACCCTTCTATCATGTCCCCTGTCTGCAGACTACACTTCTATATAATGCCCTCTGTCCACAGACTACGCTCCTATTTTGTCCTATACCCATAGACGACCCTTCTATCATGTCCCCTGTCTGCAGACTACACTTCTATATAATGCCCTCTTTCCACAGACTGCGTTCCTATTTTGCCCTCTACAGGCCACCATCGTGGTGAGGACGTTTGACTTACTTTGATTATACCTCTTCAGCACAACAAGTGGCCCCCGTTGTGAGAGATCTTTTGCTGATCTACTCTATGGCCCAGAAAGAACAGAGAACTCAGTGTTCTCCCCTATCCAATAATCCCTAATAAGCTTCAAGTTGGAATTTCTTATGGTGGGCCTTTCGAGCCCATTATTGTGATAGTCTGACCCTGAGCCAGCCTGACCCTACTAGAGCCTGAATGGCAGATCATTCTCTGGTGAGATTGGATCAATATTAGCTGAACCTGCTGGTTTCAGTGGGACTGGATGCCCATCTAATGCATATGAGGGGGCTCTGGTTGCAAATCTTTCGAAGACCAAGGATAGACCATGTTGGATTTCCACAATCCCAAATCTTTTTTTCTTAAAGAACATCTACCACCAGGATAAAGAACTGTATGCAAATGAGCCTGAGGGGCTCCAGGCTCCACTAACACCTATGGAACCTGGAGACCCTCAAGCTCATATGCATTTGGTCCTTCATCCTGGTGGTAGATGCCCTTTAAGGAACATAAGGAACCATTAGTTCAGCCTGGAAAAGACAAATATATCTAGAAGAGACCTCATTCCACATTGAAAGACGTGAGAATACATGTACAGTGCCTAGAAGATCCGAGTGTACATGTGATTTGAGTTGATAAGGAATAATTGATTGCCATAGTGTTTGACCAATAGCTGTGTCATCATATATGTGATGTAGGACAATGTATGAATCTGTAGTTACATCATCTGGCCAGTATGCAGTACGTTTCTATCTTTCCTATATTACTTATGAGCCTTGTGGGACAATACATTGTACATTTATGCTGTGCATTGTCTGGTACCTTACCCAGACTGCTGATCTTTGTATTTTTGGGTTCCCACAGCTCATTTGTGATTTGTAGATGTCAGCAAAGACTATTTATACCATGAAAATACTGATCCAGGTATTTTTGGCCAATAAAGGAAATCCCAATAAAGCTTTATTTACAATTCAGTGAACAATGGGGGAAATGTATGGGATTTAGGTCTTAACATTGCAAGGAAATAATAAGAAAAATTAAATTAGGTAAATTTGAAAACAAACATTGGGGCACATTTATCTCTTATTTTCTCTATCATAAAAAAAATGGGGTCCTGGTCGCCTCGTCCCGGACCTGGGACTTGCGATTCATCCTGTATAATCTGTGGCTAAAGAGAAGGACATAGGGTATCATTTACTAAGGGCCCGATTCGCGTTTTCCCGACGTGTTCCCCGAATATTTCCGATTTGCGCCGATTTTCCCTGGATTGCCCTGGGTTTTTGGCGCACGCGATCGGATTGTGGCGCATCGGCGCTGCCATGGACGCGATGGAATTTGGGGGGGCCTGGCCGAATGAAAACCCGTCAGATTCAGAAAAACCGACGCATTTTTTTTAAAAAAAAGTGTTGCGGGACTCGCACTTACCTTCACCAGGAATAGGGCGGTGTACTTCAGTGCATTCCGGCGGGCCTCGGGGAACTTCAGCGCAGCAGCGCCACCTGGTGGATGTCGGAGGAACTACCTTAGTGAATCCCGGCCGGACCCGAATCCACCGCAGAGAACGCGCCGCTGGATCGCGAATGGACCGGGTAAGTAAATCTGCCCCATAGGATTTACACATAACAAATGCTTCACAGTGACAGATTTCTACTTGGCTCTAAAATGTCACAACATAAAAATATAGTATAGCGAGAAGAATTCTGTATTTTTCCCTGTGTATTTCAGAATACAGATGTGTTGGTTATTTCATTGCTGCATGGCGATCTGAGAGCCGGGAAGATAAGCCGAAAATGCCTCTTTTCTACTTCTCTGAACTTTCTATATAGTATGTCTGCTTCACAATGCAGGGCTGATACCGTAAACGGTAAAAACTTTATTTTCTTCTATTTTCTCAAATGGATTTTGTGGCTCCTCTTTTTTGAATTACTCTACTGCCCCCTGGTGGTTACATTCAGAACATCAGTCTGTACATTTAATTCCCAAGGCATAAGGTTATCCGTGTTTTAAGAAAATAAAGCATTTATACCTTCTAAAACTTTATGGGGCTTATTTACTAAGGGTCACGGATTGCACTTTCGTAAGACTGTTCGTGTTTTTTGGGATTTGCGCAGCTTTGACAGGTATTTAACAGGGGTTTGCGCTGGGATCGCACGTGATCCGATTGTGGCGCAGCTGCACTGGCTTTCATGCGACACACATTGGGGGGCGTGCCGTCGGACGATCCGGACTGATTCGGACTGTGCACGGGATTTAACTTTAAACTTGTGTCGCAAGACAATGCATTTACATGCACCGGGAAGAAGAAGGTGAACTCTCTCAGACCTGAGCGGGGAAGTGACACATGCAGGATATCAGGCGCACAATCTTAGTGAATTGCGGCAGATGTGCATTATACACGGACAATGCACTTTCTGTGAACTCCAAGGAACGGGTATGTAAATGTGCCCCCATATGTTTAGTATGAAAATAAATCTATCCTTATGGATCACTAGTTGTGCTGCCTGAATGCTGCATATCAGAGATTTAACACCGGAACCTGATAAATGTCCCCCAATCTCCCTTCAAGGGTTCTCATGATTGAGTTTTCTGCAGCATTTCCTGAATTACTATCCAATTACAGATGTGAATTTTCTTGCGCCTACGGCAAATCCACACCTGCCCCCTACCAGGTGACTTTTTTCGACTTTTGTTAAAAAAAAAAGACCCTAACCCATACCAACATGTGACGTACTAGTATGCATAAAGCTCACAGGTTGAGCCCTCTCCATACAAGATGGGTGTTTGCTGCATATTGCACCAAACATCCACCGGTAACACCCACGATCGGTGCTGCTGGTGTCAATGGGGAGCAACAATCTGTTAACATGACATACAGGCGGTCCCCTACTTAAGAACACTCGACTTACATACGACCCCCAGTTACAAACAGACCTCTGGATATTGGTAATTTACTGTACTTTAGTCCTAGGCTACAATAAACAGCTATAACAGTTATCACAGGTGTCTGTAATGAAGCTTTAGTGTTAATATTTATTCTTCTGACAACCCAACATTTTTAAAATCCAATTGTCACAGTGACCAAAAAAGTTCTGGCTGGGATTACAATGATAAAATATACAGTTCCGACTTACATACAAACTCAACTTAAGAACAAACCTACAGACCCTGTCTTGTATGTAACCCGGGGACTGCCTGTACTCGGGTAAGACCTTTTGTAAGACCTGAGGCTGTGTATAGTAAGAACATCTATTACAATATGCCAGTGGTACATGTACATTACAATGTACAATGTAATAGATGATCAGTAAAATCCCCATATACTGCCATACTGATCAGACAACGATTTTCCTAGAACTAATATAATAATAATTCCTTTATTTATATAGCTCACACAGATTACACAGCGCTGCACAGATCTTGCCAATCTACCAGTATGTTTTGGAGTGTGGGAGGAAACCGTAGGACCCGGAGGAAACCCACGCAAACACGGAGAGAACATACAAACTCTTTGCAGATTTTGATATAACAATAAAGAGCAAACATCATAAACATGTTAGGTATCAGCGCATCCCCAAATGTCCAATCTATCAAAATATAATAACAGTTATTCCCATAATAATATTCCCTGAATTTTCAACATTCATTCCTCATCCTTGATGCGTGCTTTAGTGCTGTGTGCAGACTCTCCGTGCACTCTGCATAAACATGTAAACAAAGATCCTACACTGATAAATAGGAGGGACCTGCAGCAGGAGATTATGACTCATCTTTCCCCCTCCCCTTTCCCTGTGTCAGTGAGAGGAACTGGAAAAAAAACACACTGGAGTTTGACTTAAAGGATTATTCTCACGAAGACCAGTTTCTTAAATATACTCAGCTGTGGAGCTGAGCTCTTCTTTGCTCTCTGGAGCAGCTCCTTCCCCTGCAGTCCAGGATGAGCTTACATTCACTTCCTGCTGGCAAACAGCAGCAGCAGAGAGAGGAGAGCTACAAGCTACAGGCAGGTAAGTTCTTTATCCGGGGGAAGGGGGAGAGAGGCACAGCCAATCTAACACTGATCATCACTTAGTAATAGGAGCTAAAACAGCAATAAAACTAAGTAAAATTGTAAAGTAAGGGGTTAAAAATTATCTTTATTGTGTTAACATTACTAGGGGATTGAAATTAGAATTTTCTTTCATGGGCAAACCCCTTTAAAACTCCCGGCTGTCTTGGTAAGCGATCGTCTTGCCTGATGACGCCACGGAGTACGTTGTTCGAATTCAGCGCACACCACCACGCCCCTTTAAGTGCACAGTATTAAAAAGTGTCAAACTAAATGCAACCGCAACACAATTGTGGTACATGAACGTAAAACTACATGTGCAAGCATAAAAGACACTTTTTTATGTACGCAGGGATAAAAAAAAAAACTCCACCTCACCTTCTCATTGTTCCCCTCCCGACCTCCCTTTCATATTATGTCCTCCTTTCATTGAGGCCCTCAAACATTGTGCCTTTGTCAGCTTTCCATCACATTGTTGCCCCCTCATATTGTGGCCCCCAACTCCCTCTCATACTGTGCTCCCAGCTTCTCTTCATACTGTGCCCCCCCCTCCCAACTCCCCCTTGTTGAGCTTAATAAAAAAAAATAACAAACACCTCATATGTGTCAAATGAGGGATCAGAGAATGCACAACCAAAAATTCAAAAAATCAGGTAGAAAACACAGGAGGTAAAGAAAAGATGAAGACAAGGAACCAAGAATCACAAGTTAAAGGGGTATTCTCATTTCGGCAAATTAACTAATTATTGTTTGGATGATGACTGTTTTCTAGATCTCTGCTTGCTGTCATTCTATAGAAAGCTTCTGTGTTTACTTCCAGTAGATAGAAATCTGACCATGGTCACACAGGTGCACTGCTCTTTATATCACACAGCTCTGATTACTCCCTATGATGCAAACGAGCTGTGCACCTGTGTGACCATGGTCAGATTTCTATCCACCGGAAGTAAACATAGAAGCTTTCCATAGAATGACAGCAAGCAGAGATCTAGAAAACTGTGAGGAATTGATACAGAAAGTATATTGTAAAAAATGTATACATTTTCATCATGCAAACAATAATATTACTTTGTCGAAATGAGAATACCCCTTTAAGTATTCAGTGATTAAAGGGGTTGCCCTCTTTTCAATACATCTTTTCCATTAGACATGTCTTTGCATCAGCGCGGGATTCAGTGTCCCATGTGCCCTGGGCTGTTCACACGACTAGGGTCCCCCAACAGCATCCAAACCAACATGTGTCCTGATGTTAGGACTTAAGTACTACTCAATATCCTTAATCTTGTACTGTTTATAAAAGTAATTTAACCCATTAAGGACCAGGCCCTTTTTCAGTCTTGTGTCTTTATTTTTCACTGTGTATGGGCTTGTTTTCTGTGTAACAAATTGCACTTCATAGTGGTGGTATTTATATTCTATGCCGTGTACTGGGAAGGGGGAAAAAATTCTGTGAAAATAATGAAAAAACATTTGCGCCATTTCTCAGGACCTTGGATTTTACTTCTTTTACTGTACGCTCCAAATGACAGGTCTACTTCATTCATTGGGTCAGTACGATCACTGAGATAATAAATTTGTATAGGTTTTATATTGTTTTCATACATGTACAAAAAAAAATTCTTTATTTTGGTCTTCTGGCATTAATAACTTTTTCATACTTTGGTGTACAGAGCTAAGAGTGGTGTCAGTTTTTGTGACTTTTGACAACGTTTTCAATGCTTCCATTTTTAGGACTGTACGACCTTTTGATCACTTTTTATTGAATTTTTTATATTTTTCAAAATGGCAAAAAGTGCCATTTTCGACTTTGGGCGCTATTTTCCATTACGGGGTTAAACAGTGAAAAACTTTATTATATTTTGATAGATCGTAGTATACGGGGATTTTGCACACTATCTAATACAATGTGCAAATCGCACAGTGGGGGTCATTTACCAAGGGCCCGATTCGAGTTTTCCCAACGAGTTACCCAAATTTTTTCATTTTGCGCCGATTTTCCCTGTATTGCCCCGGGATTTTGGCACACGCGATCAGATTGTGGCGCATCGGCGCTGGCAAGCACGCAACGGAAATTGGGGGCGTGGCCGAACGAAAACCCGACAGATTCGGAAAAACCACGGGATTTTAATTAAAAAAAAAAGAGTAGCGGGACTCGCGCTTACCTTCACCAGGAATAGGCCGGTGAACTTCAGTGCATTCCGGCGGGCCTCGGGGAACTTCAGCGCAGCAGCGACACCTGGTGGACATCGGAGGAACTACCTTAGTGAATCCCGGCCGGACCCAAATCCACCGTAGAGAACGCGCCGCTGGATCGCGAATGGACCGGGTAAGTAAATCTGCCCCATTATAATAGTTAGCCTAAAACATGATCGGGAAAAGTTATTGACTGGAGGATAACCCCTTCGATAGGGAATCCAGCCGCTACTCATTAATTAAATGTTCTTCAACAGACCCCCCCCCCCCCTTTACTGAAATGTCCAAATAAAATTTTAAAAAGTTATAATCACCTTCCAGCTTCTTCTCCTCAGCCACACGGCTCCGTCTTCTCTTTGGCCCTGCAGCTCCGTCTTCTCCGTCTTCCGGCCCCGGGCGCATCAGTATGGCGTGCTGTGACGTCATAGTGTAAGGGCCCGTACGCCGCATAAACTATGACGTCACGTGGCCACGAAACCACCACGTCAAAGTGATATGCCCTTGCCGGAAGAGCAGGAAACGGAGCCACAGGGAAAAGGAGAAGAAGCCGAAAGGTGACCAGTCCTATTAAATATATATTGTAGGCCATCCCCCAGTAGTATATAGCCAGCCCCCAGTAGTATACAGCCTGCCAGCCCCCAGTAGTATACAGCCTGCCAGCCCCCAGTAGTATTAAGCCAGCCAGCCCTCTGTAGTATACAGCCAGCCCCATGTAGTATACAGCCAGCCCCATGTAGCATATAGCCAGCCTGCCCCATGTAGTATGCAGCCAGCCAGCCCCCAGAAGTATACAGCCAGCCAACCCCATGTAGTATACAGCCATCCAGCCCCATGTACTATACAGCCAGCCAACCCCATGTAGTATACAGCCAGCCCCATGTAGCATACAGCCAGCCTGCCCCATGTAGTATACAGCCAGCCAGCCCCCATGTACTATACAGCCAGCCAGCCCCCCAGAAGTATAGTCAGCCAACCCCATGTAGTATTAAGCCAGCCAGCCCCATGTAGTATACAGCTAGCCTGACCCCTGTAGCATACAGCCAGCCTGCCCCATGTAGTATACAGCCAGCCACATGTAGCATATAGCCAGCGTGCCCCATGTAGCATACAGCCAGCCAGCCCCCAGAAGTATACAGCCAGCCAACCCCATGCAGTATACAGCCATCCAGCCCCATGTAGTATACAGCTAGCCCAGCCTGCCCCCATGTAGTATACAGCCAGCCCCATGTAGTATACAGCCAGCCCCATGTAGTATACAGCCAGCCAGTCCCATGCAGTATACCACCAGCCCCATGTAGTATACAGCCAGACAGCCCCATGTACTATACAGCCAGCCAACCCCATGTGGTATATAGCCAGCCCCATGTTGTATACAGCCAGCCCCATGTAGTATACAGCCAGCCAGTCCCATGCGGTATACTGCCAGCCCCATGTAGTACACAGCCAGCCAGTCCAATGCAGTATACCGCCAGCCCCATGTAGTATACAGCCAGCCTGCCCCCATGTAGTATACAGCCAGCAAGCCCCATGTAGTATGCAGCCAGCCAGTCCCATGCAGTATACCGCCAGCCCCATGTAGTATACAGCCAGCCAGTCCCATGCGGTATACCGTCAGCCCCATGTAGTATACAGCCAGCCAGCCCCATGTACTATACAGCCAGCCCCATGTACTATACAGCCAGCAAGTCCCATGTAGTATACAACCAGCCACATGTAGTATACAGCCAGCCGCATGTAGTATACAGCCAGCCTGCCCCCAGTAGTATACAGCCAGCCAGCCCGCAGTTTGCCAAGCGCATAAAAAAAATAAACTTACATCCTCACCCTCCGACGCCCCGATCCTCGGAGCGGCTCCTGGCGGCTCCTCTTCTGTCTTCTCTTTACTGTAACAGCTGGCATGTAACCACAACTGATTTAATGAGCCATTTGCAGTTTCACCGCCGCATCATAGTGTGCGCCGGCCGGCAGATCGCATGGACGCATCTCTGCCGGCTAATACAGCATATAGAAGATAGAAGAGGAGCCGCACCAAGCATCGGGGTGCTGGAGGGTGAGGAAATCCCTTTAACGCTATGCACCGTAGCTCTAAGGCGCAGAGGTATAGGGAATGTATGAAGAGGGCTCACGGGCTGAGTCCTCTTCATACAAGGGTGGGTTGTTGCATATTGCAGCAAACACCCACCGCTAATAACCGTGGTTGGTGCTTGCGCGTGGGCGCCGCCATCTTTATTCCGATCGCCGCGCCCCCGAACGTCATCGGCATGGCGGCCCCGATCGGTTGCCATGGTAGCGTCGGGTCTTCGTTTGACCCGAGGCTATCTGGCTTCTGCAGATTCGTTACAATGAGCCAGTGGCTCATTGTAATGAATGAGCTTCAAAAATGCCATATATTGCAATACAGAAGTTAATGTACCCTAGATGGTCTAAGAATTAGTGAAAAAAAAAAGAAAAAAAAAAGTTTAAAAAATAAAAAAAATTAATAAAATATTAAAAATAACCCTTTCCCTAGAACTGATATAAAACATAATAAACAGTAAAAATCACAGACACATTAGGTATCGCATAGGTATCACAATAAAACCTGTATAAATTTGGTATCACCGCGATCGCACCGAACCAAAGAATAAAGCTGAGGTGTTATTTTGAGCGCAGAGTGAAAGTCGTAAAAACTGAGCCCACATGATCGTGACGCACGTGCAGGTTTTTTAAAAATTTTTCCACATATGGAATTTTTTTTCAGCTTCGCAGTACACGGGAAACCGTACGGGAAAGTAAAGTTACGCACAAAATAAGCCCTCACACAGGTTTGTACACGTAAAAATGAAAGAGTTATGGATTTTTGAAGGTGGAGAGCAAGAAATGAGTGAAAAAACCCTGCGTCCTTAAGGGGATATAAGTTTATTTTTTTAATTGACTTGTGTATAAGCCGAGGTGAGGTTTTCCAGCACATTTTTTGTTCTGAAAAACTCGGCTTATACATGAGTATATACGGTTTAAGGGGGAGATGAAGTACCACAATAAGAGGGGGAGAGGAGAGTCCACAATATGAGTGTAAGATGAAGGGTTAACAATAGCAGCTGGCAGAGGCACTGATTACTTTTAATATTATGTTCACAAGATTGAATTAACTTTTAAAATACATTTCAAGCCTATCCACAATATCTCCTCCATGAACATATACGGTAAGTCTTAAGACCAAAATGCGTGTGTCTCGTAAATAGGAAAAAGTGTTTTTTGAAACATGGCAAAACACGTTACTAATTACCGCCCGCAAGCGTTTAGGTCTAAACACATCTGCGTTCAGAGAGGAGATTCTCCAGATGCGCCAATGCAATTGTATCTTGTGCACATGGTCTTAGGCTGCGTTCACATTGCGTTTTACAACACGTTGCAATCACATTGGGAAAAACACACCTCAAACTACATCTTCATTTTTACCATCATTAATACTGATGTGTTTTGTTATGCTTTTTGCCGGATGCATTTGCTGTCCCTTTCAAAACACAATGAAAACGCTTTCCGTAAATGTGGTCTAAGAATATAAGGGGTAATATTTCCATGTAGCATTAGGTGCACAACGAGAATTAGGCCCCCAGTCCGTCCCTGGCGCAGCCGGTAAGCTCCCTATTAAGCGTTGCGCCCCTACCCATCCATATCCAGCTGAAAATGGGCCACGTTTATGTGCATGAGGCCGTATAGGAAGCAAAAAGCCATTTTCTGTGTTGCTCCCCCATATACTTGAATGAAGAGCAGTTCACCAGCAGGGTGCACCATATGGAGTCCATATTCTTATGTGTCTGAAAATCTGGACAAAGGTAGGCAATATTTTCATAAATAATTTGAAAATTTTTTTTTTTTATACTTCTATAAGTTCAACCTCTTGTAGTTGTGTGACATATACACTCACCGGCCACTTTATTAGGTACACCTGTCCAACTACTCGTTAACACTTAATCAGCCAATCACATGGCGGAAACTCAGTGCATTTAGGCATGTAGACATGGTCAAGACAATCTCCTGCAGTTCAAACCGAGCATCAGTATGGGGAAGAAAGGTGATTTGAGTGCCTTTGAACGTGGCATGGTTGTTGGTTGTTGGTGCCAGAAGGGCTGGTCTGAGTATTTCAGAAACTGCTGATCTACTGGGATTTTCACGCACAACCATCTCTAGGGTTTACAGAGAATGGTCCGAAAAAGAAAAAACATCCAGTGAGCGGCAGTTCTGTGGGCAGAAATGCCTTGTTGATGCCAGAGGTCAGAGGAGAATGGGCAGACTGGTTCGAGCTGATAGAAAGGCAACAGTGACTCAAATCGCCACCCGTTACAATCAAGGTAGGCAGAAGAGCATCTCTGAACGCACAGTACGTCAAACTTTGAGGCAGATGGGCTACAGCAGCAGAAGACCACACCGGGTGCCACTCCTTTCAGCTAAGAACAGGAAACTGAGGCTACAATTTGCACAAGCTCATCGAAATTGGACAGTAGAAGATTGGAAAAATGTTGCCTGGTCTGATGAGTCTCGATTTCTGCTGCGACATTCGGATGGTAGGGTCAGAATTTGGCGACAACAACATGAAAGCATGGATCCATCCTGCCTTGTATCAATGGTTCAGGCTGGTGGTGGTGGTGTCAGGGTGTGGGGAATATTTTATTGGCACTCTTTGGGCCCCTTGGTACCAATTGAGCATCGTTGCAGCGCCACAGCCTACCTGAGTATTGTTACTGACCATGACCATCCCTTTATGACCACAATGTACCCAACATCTGATGGCTACTTTCAGCAGGATAATGCGCCATGTCATAAAGCTGGAATCATCTCAGACTGGTTTCTTGAACATGACAATGAGGTCACTGTACTCAAATGGCCTCCACAGTCACCAGATCTCAATCCAATAGAGCATCTTTGGGATGTGGTGGAACGGGAGATGCGCATCATGGATGTGCAGCCGACAAATCTGCGGCAACTGTGTGATGCCATCATGTCAATATGGACCAAAATC
This sequence comes from Engystomops pustulosus, assembly GCF_040894005.1. NCBI lineage: Eukaryota > Metazoa > Chordata > Amphibia > Anura > Leptodactylidae > Engystomops > Engystomops pustulosus. The sequence goes on from NC_092412.1 coordinate 36,135,579, forward strand.
TCTGAGGAATGCTTCCAGCACCTTGGTGAATCTATGCCACGAAGAATTGAGGCAGTTCTGAAGGCAAAAGGGGGTCCAACCCGTTACTAGCATGGTGTATCTAATAAAGTGGCCGGTGAGTGTAGAGCTGAAGCCAGTGTGGAGGACCAGAGCTTGTTGCTGGAAGAGTCGAGGGAGGACAGTGGTAACTATTGTTTATTTTATTATTTTAGCACAATCACTATTTTATAAGGTGGGGGGAGACGAATTGTTGGGTGCACGGTGCTGGAGTTAGGGAGCAGCAACCTGGGCATCTGCCCAGGTTCCCCTATCATAAAGTGGCACCCTGAATATGGAGTTTTTTGGGTAGAGGATGTATTGCTCTACAAGACCCCAGGATTGTCATGGCAACTGATCGTCGCTCCCCACGCCTGTGGCAGCTGTACCGGCATGTAAAGGGTTAACACCCACGATTGGTGTTACCCTGTGTGTATAAAGGGAATTCAGCCCGTGAGCCCTCTTCATACACCTGTGGCGCAAGGGGTTAAGACCCCTTGGTTGAATTCCCGGGTGAAGATCCTTATCATCTATCTCCTGTCTATATATCTATCATCTATCAGTCTAGTTATTTATCTCCTATAATTTGTCTTTTTCCTATCTATATCTGTATAACCATTTATCTTTTTGTCTATTTATCTATATATATATTCTATCTATCTATTATCTATCCATCTATCATTCTTCTATCTTTCTTCTACTTTATCTATCTATGTTCCATCATCTATCTATTGTCATGGTTCTGGGTCAGTGGACCCTCTGGACCACCGCAGGAGATGGTAATAGCTGACACCTGGGACCGGAGTATAAGTGGCACCTGGTCTTCACCAGAGCCTGCCGCAAAGCGGGATGGTCTTGCTGCGGCGGGGAGCCACCAGGTCGTTCCACGGGTGCGATTAGCCCGCAGTGGCAGCCAATGTTGAAGTGCAGAACACAGTCCGTGCCAGGGGTAACAACGGGAGAACAACACAGGAACAGGTAGGGACATTTTTCTTCAAGCAAGATGGCTTGAATCCTGCCAACAGCCGTCCTTTAAGGAAACCCGGAAATGCCAGCGCCAATCATCGGTGCACAGGCCCATTAAATCCTCGGGTGCCAGCGTGTGTGCACCCTAGAGAGCGAGGATGCATGCGTGGATCAGGCAGGACAGGAGTGGGAGCGTGGAGAGGTGAGTTTGTTGCTGGGGCCAGGGGCAGTGCCACGGAAAGGGGGTAGTGTCTCGGATCGCGGGGGTACCCGTGACAGTACCCCCCTCCCTTTCAGCCTCCTCCTCTTGTTCTTAGTCCCAAGAAACCTCTTCCGTAGAGCAGGTCTGACATACATCTTGCCGGGAAGTAGCTGCCAAAGCTGCAACAACAGGTTGTAAAGGAGAGATGATATGCCAAGGGACTGGCTCTTCTCCCACAACATCCGGAGACATCAGGGCAGCTAGATGTGATGCCATGCAGCATGAGTGGCATTTAGATCCCCAACACGGGACCTCCCCAGTTTCCGAGTTGAGGACCGGGGTGTGAGGTTTCAGTCACCCAGAAGAAGAGAAGAGATGAGGTGGAGCATGGCAAAACATAGAAGAAAAGTGTTTCTTTGTGAAGATCTCCAACCTGAAGAAAAACTTGTTCAGTGCGGTACCGGATCAGACAAGATTTGTCCATCAACTGAAGATATAGATAGGGGATTCTCAAGAAGAACCACTGGAATGCGATGTTGCGAGACAAGAGCGGACGTCCACAAAGTTCCCCACAAAGCGGAGACCAGAGCGACATCCACAAAGTTCAAGAATGCAGAGATTTGCACAGGAGCGCTGAAACTGTCAAGTGTGGAGAAACAGTATTCACATCTAGGGATGTTTCTCCAAGAAGCCCTATGTGCTGGCGTCTCCTGGACGTGGAAGGATGGACAGGACAAGCCCCAAGTCTGGGCCAGGCCGGACGGGTGCAGGAGCGTGGAGGGTGAGTTTGGTGCTCGGGGACAGGGGGCAGTGCCATGGAGAGGGGCACGGGTGTGCCTGCGATCTGAGACATGGATCGTGGCGGCACCCGTGACATCTATAAATCTATATCATCTAACATATTTATCTTCTGTCTATTTCCTATAACATTCTCCTACAGTCCCATATTACACTTAGGGGCACATTCACTTACCCGGACCTGCACGTTCCCCGATCCGGAGTGTCCGACAAGAATGAACTCTGCGGCGATTCACTTAGATCGTGCGCCCGATATCCTGCATGTGTTGCTCCCTGCTCAGGTCATCTTCTTCCCGGTGCATGTAAGTGCTTGGGCTTGCGACACAATTTTTAAGTTAGATCGTCCGACAGCCCGCCCCAATTTCTGTTCCATGAAAGCCGGTCATGTGCGACACAATCCCCTTCTAAATCCCTGTCCCAGCGGTGTGTTCCTCAAAAACGTCTTAAAACCCGATGTAAATGCAGCCGCGGGACCCTTCGTAAATAAGCCCCATTGTCTTACCTACAAAGTGTTATTATTGTGCAGAGATAAAAGAGCCTCTTACTGACTGTGACTGTTCATAATATAGTTTTATTTTGGGGCCACACTTTGTTTAAAACCGGCCTCGAGTACACCCCTAGCATTAGTGCATCTATATGACTCTAAATCTGCATTTACATGTTACATACAATAACATCAATTGGTCACTAGATGGCAGAATATAACCTGATAACCCCAGAGAGCAAATCATCCAGCATCAACATTACTGCAGGGATAGAAAACTACAGACTCTACAGCTCAATCTACAGAACATCAGAATGGAAAATGGTCCATCATCAGTCATTACAGGAGCACATTCAGTGGGGGCTATAAATAAGTCTTGTATGACATTGCTGGCTTTATCTGTTCTCATGGATAAGCACCAATCTTCAGAGAACTGTACACCCAAAAATACCAATTACTATAAAGAGCTCAATAAAAAAGATTGTAACTGGAATAGAAAGAAGGCCCCGAGGTCTTTAAGGACATCTACCACCAGAATGCATGCAGACTCTATGCAAATGAGCCTGAGGGGCTCCAGGCTCCATTAACACCTATGAAGACTGGAGCCCCTCAGGCTGGTGTGCATACAATCCTTCATCCTGGTGGTAGATGCCCTTTAACAAATTCAGGGGCCAGCCAAAATTTACTTTGGTGCCTAATCATAATTTGGAAGGAGACAGGAGTTAGTTTGACAAAATTTTGGCCCAAATATCCCCAAATCACAGTGCACTGCATTTTCTACTCTTGAAAATGGATCGATATCTTATGTAGGTAAAACAAGTCCTTACAGATAGAAGTCAAATCCTGGGATCGGTAGTTCTAGAGGACTGGAGCTGCTTTACAGTACACCCTGTAACCAGAAAAGTAAAATGGATTTGTCTCATTTACAGATTTTCATTTGCAAGAAGATTCTGAATCTAAAGATCTTTTAAACAAAATCTCTTTTCTTTAATACTAGATACTAAGGCCACTATACTAACGATGCCCACAATAGCCAAGAAACTAACAGTATCCAATACAGTAACAGTGCCACCAAAGTAGTCAATATAATAATAGTGTCACCACATAAGCCAATATAGTGACAGTGCCCACACAGTAATCAATATAGATACATACAGTGACAGTACCCCAATAGAAGACACTGGAGTCTTCCAGTGACATTATAGTCATAAGGCCGCCAAATATAATAACAGTGCCCACACAGTCACCGATATAGTTACACTGACCCATAATAAGAAATACAGCCACAGGGGCCTTATAGTAGCTCATATAGGCAAAGTGCTACTACCACATTAAATAGTCACAGACAGTAGCCATCAGGGCCGGATTAAAGGAGGGGCTCCTGGGGCTCGAGCCCTGGGGCCCCCACCACTTTCACTTTTTAAGGGGCCCCCACCAGTTTCCGTCAGTCAGCGACTCAGCCCAGCTCAGTTGCGGCCCGTGGCTGCCCGCAACGAACATAGAGGTCTAGGATGTTAGCTGTGTCAGTGAGACACAGCTGCCTTCGCTGGGGGGAGATCGCCATTTTCTACAGCGGACTGGCAACTAAAGTCTACATCGAGCTGGTGGTTGTATACTAAAGGGGTCTGGCAGGCAATATACTACAGGGGTCTGGCATGCTACATACTACAGGGGGCTGGCAAGCTATATACCTCCAAAAACATTGTTGGAAGGGCCCCCACCAGTTTGCGCCCAGGGGCCCCCACCACCCTTAATCCGGCCCTGGTAGCCATTGATGTTTCGGCACAAGTTTAGTACCTTGTTTTGGCCGGTCTGGTTGTGCAGTTAAATAGTTTTCGGAATGAATGAATTGTAGAATCTTATAGTCCACTAACACGATTGTAGATATTGATTGATTATGGAATTGTAGAATTGTGATTATATAACTATTGTGTGTTGTATACAGCTTTTACTGTTTATTTATATTTATATCAGTTCTAGGGAAAGGGGGGTGATTTAAACTTTTACTTTTTTTACTATTTTTTCATATTTAAAAAAAAATGTAAATTTTTTTTTACCATTATTTTAGATCCTCCAGGGTAATTTAACCCTGCAGGGTCCAATTGCTAATACTATATACTGCAATACTACTGTATTGCAGTATATAGCTATTTTACTATGATTTCTAATAGCCTGCCCTCTGCTGGCTATTAGAAATCATTACACATGGCGAGCCTACAAGTCTCAATGAGACTCTAGGCTGCCATAGCAACCGATCGCAGCCCTCCGATGACGTTCCAGGGGGGCGGCGATTAGCCATCCAAGATGGCGGCATGCATATAACGGTATGCCGACCGCGGCACTAAACAGGTCAACTGCCGCAGTTGGGTGACAGGCGGGTGTTGGCTGTTTTATACAGCCATTACCCGGTGTGTATGGTGAAAGTTCAGCTCGTGAGCTGTCTCCATGTACCCTTTGCCACACGAGGACAGCAAGGTGTTAAAAGAAATCTACAATTTGCTTTTATGCTTTATGCACCAAACATACCCTAAGAATACTGTGGTTTTTCTGAAAAAAACAATTATAAAATTATGATAAAAACCACTTAGATCAGGGATTAAACAAGATATGTTTCTGCATCAGTGTAGCTACAGCATTATCAAGGTATGCTTTGTTCACAATGCATAAAAGCAAATGGTAGATTCTCTTTAAGATGTTTGCACCAGTATTCTGTCTGACTTTGCACTGGAAAGAACATGCAAACTGCTTGAGCATGTATTTATAAAGTGTCTGCGCCAGTTTTGTGTAGCAGCTGCACAGGGCACAAAAAAATCTGCACCTTAAGGTGCGTGGTGGTGCAATTCTGCAGCATGAACAAAGTGCACAAAAAAAATGGAGACTGTACACCAATTTTGATGAATCTGCGCACTCCCTAGTTTATCATACAGCTCATGGGTATTTTATGTACAGCCCCTTCATGGGTATTTTATATAAAGCCCCCCTCACCCCCCATGGATTCCTTATGTACGGCCTTATGAGACACCTCTCCCCAGTAGCTCTGGGTCCCGGCACTTGCCCAGTGCTGGCACTGGCCCTGGTGGTTAGTTGTTTTTCACTAACCCCCCACCCCCCCACCCCCGATTGCTGCCCTTATATGGACTGTGACATCACTGGGGAACTTCCCTGGGCATACCCTCAGTGGAAGCCAGGGGGCATGCAGTACTGCTGCATCTGCCTTTCATCAATTTCAATGGCCTCCACTGAGCACATCCATCTATCAGCAGGAGGAAGCAAGATGGAAAAAAGTAGTTTGTTGCATTTTTCAATCCAGTGTTTTGCACAGTATAAGACATATACTGTGCAGGCATAGGCAAAATCTATGTTTTCGTCTGCCAGTATAAGTCTACGGGTACACTCAGGGCCACCGCTAGGAAGTTTGGAGCCCCTGACGGGCAAATTCTGGCTCTGTTTGCACAGTAAGTTCCCTGTACCTGGGAAAGGAGGAGGGTTTTCTGTGACTTAGGGCCCCATCTCCTTCTTGGGGCCCTCTGAACACAGTCACACTAAACCCCCCCTGATGGCGGCCCTGGGTACATACACCGTTTATGTGAAAAAAAAAAAACACATAAAAGCCTAAGACATAGAACAAGAATGAGAGATTGGAGCAGTCTTCCCATATTTTGTTAGGAGTGGATAGGGCATATCAGTTCATTTCCATGTTTTGCAGGTAGGCAGATAACTAGGATCTATTGTGCTCCTCGCAGGCTTGTAATAGGCTCTTAGGATAAAAGGAATATATCACAGGCCTGTATTCATGTGTCTCCCGTCTGTGTTTCATTTCCGTACAAAACATATGTAAATAATCAGGTCAAGCTGGAGTGTGATAAGAGAATAATTCATGTTATCTCCCCATTTAGAGGCTTCTGTGTACTCTCACAGATAACCATTCAGGGCCCAGATAAGGAGAGCTGAGATTTCTCCATAATTGGGGCAATATAACAATAAAGAAGGCTTACAGCGTTTACAATGCAGCAGACAGAAGTATGTGACCCCCAACACTTCTACTGATACCAGTGATGACATGGTTATTTTATGTGTTTTACTACCTAACTACCCTGTAAAGACCTCCTGGATGGACCAGACATATCCTGACCGGGGAAAACCATTTCTAAACAATCAAATTTGAGTTATCAAGAAAACAGGGTGACAATACAAATACTGAAGTTTTTGGAAAATACAGATGAATTGTATGTGTTTGCAATTTTTACATGATATAAAGGATAACTAAATGTTTTCACACCCCTTGAATATGTTTTCCATTTTTAAAAATTACATTCACAACCTTTACCCCTTCATGGCTGCTGTACTGCTCTTAACGTCTTAATGGTTTATATCGAGCACAGATTGGATGTGGATAGACATATTGGGGCTTATTTACTAAGGGTCGTCGGCTTTTAGAAATTTTCAGGATTTGAGCCGCTGTGACAGCTATTTAGAAGGGGATTGTGTCGCGCGCAATTGGATTTTGGCGCAATCGCGTTTACTTGCATGCAACAGAAATCGGGGGCGGGCCGTCGGACTGAGGGCGGGATTTAAATGAAAAATTGTGTCGCAAGACAATGCACTTACATGCACCAGGAAAAAGATGGTGAACTCCATTGGACCTGAGCGGGGAAGCGACACATGCAGGAAATCAGGCGCACAATCTTTGTGAATCGCGGTAAAGTTTATTCTCATCGTACAACGCACAGCAGGGACCGGGTAAGTAAATATTCCCCAATGGGACTTTCGTCGGATTTTCCAACATTTTCAAGTTTTGCACAGCTGTGACAGGTATTTTGCAGGTGATTGTGTTGCTGGCTTTAATGCAACAGAAATGGGGTGTGGGGCGGGGCGTCGAGCGATCCGACTGATTCGGACTCCCTGCGGGATTTAAGTTTAAAATTTTGTCGCAATCCAATGCACTTAGGCCCGTTCCACACTTGCGAGTGTGATGCGATGAACTCGCATCACACTTGCAACACATGCTGCCGGGAACGCACGGCCCGAACGCTGCACCGCGGGAGTGAACTGACATGCTGAGTTCACTCCCAGTGTGTAGCAATCGGGCCGTGCGTTCCCGGCAGCATGTGTGGAATGGGCCTTACATACGCTGGGAAGAAGAGGGTGAACTTCGGCGGACCAATGACTGTGGCCTGCTTCTAATCTAACATGTAGCACCTAGAAACACAGTTCTGGTGTAACCAAAGGTGTTCAATCACAATTTTTTTTTTTGTACCTATTAAATTTTATTAAAATTTTTCAATAAACTTACAAGTAACAAAACATAAGCAGGAAAAACAATACATTTGCCAATGCAAGGATACATGTCCAATTAATAATTATCCAAAGCCCCGAAAAGCATCAGACTTACATATTATGAGTATATGTATTGATAGCAAGTTATGCATTTTCATGCATCTGAGAATGGAAGTACAGGAGTATTAGGGAGGGGGATAAGAAGCGGAGGGGGTCTAAGGGGGGGAAAGAGGGGGGTAGCTCCGCCCAGTACCCAAAGGTGTGTGAACTTCAGTTTGGACATTACTATAAAGGAACTTCACCCACCAGCTCCTGGAAGCGATGAGAGGCGACGGAAGATGTCCAGTGAAGCCAGGTTTTCTGAACTCTAGTGGCTCATTTTGGGTCTGTGCTCAGGAGACTCTCCATCTGATGCAGATTGCCGACCCGTGCCAACCATTGGTGTAGTGTGGGAGATTCAGTAGAACGCCAGCAGGCTGGGGTGCAGTCCTTCGCCCTGTTGAGGAGGTGACAAATCAGTGACCTTCTATATGTGACAAGGGATATCTCATGATGATGAAGCAAGACCCAAGCTGGATCCTCCTGTAGGTCCCTACCCGAGAAATGCTAATTTTACATACAAACCTTACTTCTGATTGTAACTTTAACAGTGGACATCTCGTGTTCGGTGGAACCTAGAAACACCTCTTTAAAATCAAACCAGAAATGTATTTCTAGGTGCCTCTGTTCGGAAGAAATAGCCATTTGTAGTCTGTCCCCCTCCAGCCTGGCTGCTGAAGGCAGAATAGAGAAGGAGCTGCAGGGAGACACAGCTGACAGTTTGTATAAGTACATGCACCCTCTGCATCTGTAGCTGAAACTGGGGAAGGACAACGGATTGATGCCTTACATATTTCAACATATTTTGGTTAATAAGTTTATTCAATATTACTGCTTATTAAAAAAAAATGTTAAAGAAAATAATTACAAAAAAGCTTATTTTTTCATATTTTTGATAATCTGCCTGCTTAGAAAAGACATGTAATTACTAGAACAATCTGTTCCAAATATTTTGTCATTTAAAGACGAGCAGAACTTCAAAAATATGACCTGGACATTCAGGCATCAACCCTTAAGTATTCTTGTTATCGACTATCCATAACATAGGGGATAGCAAACTGATTGGTAGCAGTCCGCCAGCTGGCACCCCTACCAATCATGAGAATGGACCACCATAGTTCATGTTTATGGGGGTCTCGTTCTTAGTTACTGAGTAAAGTGACAGGTCAGTCCTAACAGTCCTAGATAGGGTACAAACCTGCCCACAGGAGAACATCCAGTTTTAGTGGCGCTAGATGCTGAAAAAGCTTTCGACAACATCAGATGGCCTTGGTTGTGGGCAGTCCTAGAAAAATTTGGGATCACGGGGAAGTTTCACACCTATCTAAAGAACCTATACAATGCACCGATGGCACGCATACACACAGGCGGCTTTCTTTCTTCCACCTTTGAAATACAAAAGGGTACGCACCAGGGCTGCCCAATGTCCCCACTGCTATTTGATATGGCCCTGGAACCGCTGGCCAGGGCACTAGAGGACTCCAACCTCTTTGAAGGCATTCGGCTCGGAACGCAAGAGGTAAAGGTGGCATTGTTTGCAGACTACGTCATTCTCTTTCTATCTAACCCTAAACATCATCTACAGGTAGTACTTGACCACATAGGAGAATTTGGAAAATTTGCAGGCTTCCATATTAACATTTCAAAGCGCGTGGTACTGGATCTAAGTCCACATAGTAGGGCCTCAAGTTGGCCCCCGCAGGGATCGGGTATCAAACTAGCAAGCACCCATTTGACTTATCTGGGAATTCAAATAGGTCGGAGTCCAAGCTCGGTTTATACACTCAATTATCCTGCCATCATAAAAAAATTTTTTGCGGAACTATCACGATGACAACAGTTACCCTTAACGATGATGGACAGATGCCATCTAATTAAAATGATCCTATTTCTTAGGCTTCTGTATCCACTGCAGACTATTCCAGTGCTTTTAAAACACGTAGATGTAAACAGAATAATGAAGGCCTTCCAATTCTTTATCAAACATAAGGGGATACAACCTGGCAAGCCTTTTCCGACATGTGAGGGATTGGGTTTATGGTACAGCGCAGTTTTCAAACACTGAATTAGAACAACAACTGGCAGCACCCAGCGACTTAGTGGCTCTATTACACACAAAGTATACCAGATGGCCCATGATAGCAAAAAAGCCAATAGTACTGAGGGACACTGATAGCGTGGAAAGAGGTTAGGAAGTTATTTAAATTGCCCTTCCTGCTCTCCAAGCACATGCCCCTATGGAAGCGTAGGGAATTCACACCAGGCATGAAGAGCTTGTTATACCGCCCATGGAAGGAAAAAGGACTCAAGAAGGTGGGGGATCTATTCCATGGGACAGAGCAACGCTGGCTTACAGAGCAAGAATTGCAGCAGAAACATTCACTGACTGGCTGCGTACCATTTACTTATCACCAACTACACAATTTCTTGAAAAGTAGGGTAGAGGATACAACAAAGGAAACTGCCGAAATGTCTTTCACCACATTGTTGGGAACCCCGCAGAGTACGCGAACCATCTCCATATTATATAGCGATATAAAAAGACAACTACTCAGAGGAGCGCAGCTAACAGTGGGTAGATGTTGGTCACGAAAATTCCCGGGCAGGAAAGTGCTGGAAGGGAGTTTAAAGGGATGGGCTAAAATACGTAAGTATGTACAGAGTGAGCAGTGGAGAGAAACTTTCTTTAAATTCCTGCACAATGCTTACTATGGTTTCAATCTACCCAAAACGCCTGCCAAGCCCGACAGGATAACGGAATGCCCAAAATGCGCCACACCAAACACTGATGTATGGCATGGCCTATGGCAATGCGAGCACTCACAAAATTTCTGGAAGTCGGTTAGGGAACATATCAAAATACACTGGAAAATTGACTTACCCATGGACCCACTACTTCTTATCTTACATGATGAGGAAGGGGAGGAAGACAGGGATGAGGTTTTAACCCTACGTTTAGACCTGCATGCCTTTCTACCGGTAGCAAAAAGATGTATAATGACTCATTAGATACAGAAGTCCATGCCCACAGTTCCCGAAATTATAGTCCAAATGAGATACCTGATACGAATGGACAGGCTAGAAACCTTGAGGCACAAAGACAAACAAACAAAAGGGTTTTTCAAAAAATGGAAAACTTTTATTGTCACGCACATGAACAGAGCAGAGATAGTAGAGTTGGTCTCATCATTTCGCCTGACACAATGGTACAACACAGAACAGCTAAGAGGCACACTGGGAGTGCTACAGGTGTAACCTAACATGAGGTAGAAACCCCGGTATGATGGCACCCTCCCCAAGTAGGGAGAGTCCAAACATGAGTTATAAGGTCGTCTCCCCCTAGGGCATCATCTTCTAAAGACTAGATGTCTACTTACATGCAAATACTAATATAGTGATTCATAGCAACTGGAATGTTGGATTCTGTTTCTTTTACTTGTTATTTTATTGCATTTGAGAAATATACATCCATTTCCACCATAACGATGATATAATGTGTGATGACTGTATTTAAAATCAAATAAAATGTGTTACAAAAAAAAAAAAAAAAAAAGTGACAGGTCAAGCATTTGTCTGCTCCATTCAATACTATGGGAGAGTCAGGAATTGCTATACACAGCGCTCAGGTTTCTCGGCACTCCCAGTGATACACAATAATACTTGGTGCAACCCCTGCAAATAAATGTAATTTATTGATATACACTCACCGGCCACTTTATTAGGTACACCATGCTAGTAACGGGTTGGACCCCCTTTTGCCTTCAGAACTGCCTCAATTCTTCGTGGCATAGATTCAACAAGGTGCTGGAAGCATTCCTCAGAGATTTTGGTCCATATTGACATGATGGCATCACACAGTTGCCGCAGATTTGTCGGCTGCACATCCATGATGCGAATCTCCCGTTCCACCACATCCCAAAGATGCTCTATTGGATTGAGATCTGGTGACTGTGGAGGCCATTTGTGTCCAGTGACCTCATTGTCATGTTCAAGAAACCAGTCTGAGATAATTCCAGCTTTATGACATGGCGCATTATCCTGCTGAAAGTAGCCATCAGATGTTGGGTACATTGTGGTCATAAAGGGATGGACATGGTCAGCAACAATACTCAGGTAGGCTGTGGCATTGCAACGATGCTCAATTGGTACCAAGGGGCCCAATGAGTGCCAAGAAAATATTCCCCACACCATGACACCACCACCTCCAGCCTGAACCGTTGATACAAGGCAGGATGGAGCCATGCTTTCATGTTGTTGACGCCAAATTCTGACCATACCATCCGAATGTCGCAGCAGAAATCGAGACTCATCAGACCAGGCAACGTTTTTCCAATCTTCTACTGTCCAATTTCGATGAGCTTGTGCAAATTGTAGCCTCAGTTTCCTGTTCTTAGCTGAAAGGAGTGGCACCCGGTGTGGTCTCCTGCTGCTGTAGCCCATCTGCCTCAAAGTTCGACGTACTGTGCGTTCAGAGATGCTCTTCTGCCTACCTTGGTTGTAACGGGTGGCGATTTGAGTCACTGTTGCCTTTCTATCAGCTCGAACCAGTCTGCCCATTCTCCTCTGACCTCTGGCATCAACAAGGAATTTCCGCCCACAGAACTGCCGCTCACTGGATGTTTTTTCTTTTTTGGACCATTCTCTGTAAACCCTAGAGATGGCTGTGCGTGAAAATCCCAGTAGATCAGCAGTTTCTGAAATACTCAGACCAGCCCTTCTGGCACCAACAACCATGCCACGTTCAAAGGCCTCAAATCACCTTTCTTCCCCATACTGATGCTCGGTTTGAACTGCAGGAGATTGTCTTGACCATGTCTACATGCCTAAATGTACTGAGTTGCCGCCATGTGATGGCTGATTAGAAATTAAGTGTTAACGAGCAGTTGGACAGGTGTACCTAATAAAGTGGTAGGTGAGTGTATATTGATACAAAGTATCAAACATTTGTGAACTATACAGAAAACGGTATCCGCTTTTCCAGATTCTCCCTTTGCCGTTATCTTGTATTTTCTCTTCTTCCACTTTTGTTCTTCAAGAATTCATTGCAAACTAGAGGAATTCCAGTATGTAAAAACATGTTAATATTCCCAAAAAAATTCTGAAGCCACATAAGGTCATTGTAGGAAAGTACAGAAATAAGGAAAAGGACCCACAACTGAGCAAACACACAAAGCAAAGCAAAGATGAGAACCTGGCAAGATCTGCACAAACTACAATGATGACAGGAATGGGAAGTTAGCCAGGAACACAGATATCCGCTTAGATGCCAAGGGAGCGGCAAGTCTGAAGAAGAAAGCGATGCCTTGTACCTACAGATGTACCTACTGGTAGAGAGGTTAGAGACATCCTGCTTCCATATGCCATCCAATAGAAATGAGTTTGGAGAGAAATCAAAATCTCTTTGGAACACATATAAATGAAGTCATTGATCATTGTAGGTATCAGAACGGAAAAGCTGGATAACCGGAGATATTGTCAGTATATTGAAGAATTAGAGGCTTTGTAATTAACCTGTAGTTATACAATGTACATTTGCATATCGCGGCCTGCAAAAAGTTGAGCCGTGGTCACTTGTTTATGGTCCACTCAGGAATTTCAGCTGCCCGAGGACTTGCTCTGAGTTTTGCGACTTGGCTGAAACATGGAGCTTTTGGGAACCACAGCTGTGTGAATGAGCCCATAAAAATACACAGGGACATGTGCTATCCAGTGGCTAGCCCATGTCCTCAAACTATGGTGTTGGGCATAAGGCCTAAGTCAACAAGAAAATTTGTAGTTAACACTGAAAGATTGTGAGGCCTAATGCAGTTTAAAGTGAATCTACTAACTTTACACAACATTCAAAAAATGTAGCTCCATCCATAGAATAGTGGCCACCTCGGCTCACTGCAGGCATCAATCCCTACACTTCAATAAGTGTGGGACATGGGGCAGCAGCGACACTAAGGACGGAGCAGAAACTATTGCGTAAGTACAACTTTAAAGGGGTTGTACCAAAGTTATACCATATCCACACGGTAGGGGATAACAAGCTGATCAGTCAGGGTCTGACATCTGGAACCAACACTAATCAAGAGAGAAGATCCCCACCGAGGGAAGGGGGTCCCTTTCTCAACAATGGTTGCACATGCATTCAATATGATAGGAGTGTTGATTTATAATTATCGGCATAATAATGGAGAACAGCACTAGGGTATCTCTTATAGACAATGAATGATAAAGCTGGAGATACCCGAGCGCTGTGCTAACCTATTTCCGAAAATGGAGTGATAGGATGCATGCTCACCCTTTAGTGAAAACACGATTCCCATTCTCCAGATTGATGGGGGTCCGATCTCGATGTCAGGGGTTGAACCCTCACCAATCAGTTTGTTACCCCCTAATCTAACCTGCAAACTTGGTACAACCACTTAAGTCTATTAGAAAATGTAGGTACAACCAAAGTGACCTATAGTATGTTAACAGCACTCAGTAATGAGCGAGCACTCAGTAATGGTGGAAACAGTAGCACCCTAGGGAATTGTTATGATTGTATGTCTGTCCTATATAAGCCAAATACTCCATAATCACAGAGGAGAAATAGACCTTAAGTGGAGAGGATCAGTCCTGGATCTTATCTCCTGTACTGCAGAGAGACCTCTGAAGTCACACTGGTAGCTCTCTCCAAGGAAGCAAATTCCTTACAAAGTCAGATAGCGGAGCCCAGCTCTCTATAAGAGCGGCTATGTAATCTAAACAAGAAGTGACAGGAAGCTCTGAAACGCTTGAGGATTTACACAATCGTCTCCAGATGTTACAAAGTCAACGCAAGAGCAGAGGACGTAGTGCAGGGAGCGGGCATACATAGAAGAATATCTTATGTCATTATTACATATCGAATAAGGTGTGTATAACAAAAGCTGCTGCAGAACCTCTTAGTCCTAACCAACTATTGCTATAATAATCCCTCATCAACTTCAGGAATCAGATCTGCAGCAGCTGTGATATGTATTATTATATTGTTTTACAGCAGCTGGGTTATAGGGCAGTGCATTATATATGGCAGCAGCTGCTGAAGAACCCCTTCTTGAAGGCATATAGGGAGAATTCCTTTGTAAACGCGCTGCAGTAGCTCCACAGGATAGGGGATAAGATGCAAATTACAGACTTCTCTAAAATGTTGGAAATTACTCGGGTACCAAAGTGCAGGGTAGTAGGACACAAAGAGAAAATAACTGGATAAGGGCAACATTTGATGCAAAAACATAAAAATAGATAAATAAACAAAAAATGTCTTTATTTATCTATGCATTTATTTATTCATCAGCTTTTTTATGTATTTGCATCAAATGTTGCACTGATCCAGTTATTTTCTCTTTGTGTCCTACTACCCTGCACTGTGGTACCCGAGTAATTTCCAGCATTTTAGAGAAGCTTGTCTGTAATTTGATTATTTATTTATTTTCAAAACTTTGTACTTAGTTATTTCTCCTCTCTGTCTGTATAATTATCGTTTTATTATATTATCATTTGATTTTATTTGTAGCTTTGGTCTGACGAAGGGTTAATCCTGAAAAGCGTAACCATTGGATTTTTATTTATCACCATTAAAATTTGTTGATCCCTAAAGATCTTGGTCATTGATGAGGATTCCGCATAAGACTTTGGTTATAAGCACACATTCAGCCTCGGTTTTTCTTCCTCTGTATACTTCGATTTACGGTGCCTCTGGTTACCGGTTGTTTGGAGAGCTTGGGAGCTGCTGCATTAACCATCAAGATTCGTACCCATCGGTCTAAAGGGAATTGTCCCGGGAGTAGATTACTTTAATATCGTATATACACAAGTGGCCCCCAGGTGAGCACCCTCTATACTCACCACATTCGGTACCCACTTGTCCTTGTACATTATCACGCGAGGCGCCGTCCTCTTCTATTGACGTTTTTGCTTTTTTCTTTTATATAGCATGCTATGTAAGGCCTTGTTTTCTGTGTAACAGATTGCCACTTCCTGATGACGTCACGGGGAGCGATATGCTCACCGGCTATGAAGAGGGCTCAACCCGTGAGTCCTCTCCAAACACTCGCAGCCAATGTCGTTAAAGGTCTAAGTGTTATGGAAGCCCCGGTTGTGTAAAAGCAGCCTTCAGCTCATCTGTATTGTTGGTTCTGGTGTCTCTCACCTTCCTCTTGACAATACCCCATAGATCCCTTTGAACCAGCACAGAGTTCACCTGAAAGGACTCAAAGAATCCCAAAATATGCTGATATCAGAGATACTTTAAAGCAACACATCCTTAGCTTCTCGGGACTGCAGGAGGAATGAAAATGTGTGAAAACGTGTTTTATCTTTGGCTAATAAGATTGAAAGTTGTGGCAGAACAGGTAGTAATAATTTATTGCTAGGAAATACTGTGTTGGTACTTTGTTTTGGCTGTAGTTTGGGCACTCAGTCTCTGAAAGGTTCACCATCACTGCCATAGATTCTCTATTGGGTAAAGGTTAGGCAAGTTTGTTGGCCAATCAAGCACAGTGATAGGTTATTACACCAGGCATTGGTACTTTTTGCAGTGTGGACATGTGCTAAGTCCTGCTGGAAAATTTAAATTCCATCTCCAAAAAGCTTGTCGGCAGAAGGAAGTATAAAGACCTCTAAAATTTTCCGGTAGACAGCTGTGGACCTGGTAGACGGTACAGTGGACCTACACCGACAGATGACTAGGCTCCCCAAACCATCACTGATTGTGGAGACTTCACACTAGACGTCAAGCAGATTAGATTGTGCCTCTCCACTCTTCCTCCAGACTATGGGACCTTGATTTCCAAATTAAATGCAAGATTTACATTGATCGGAAAGCAACACCTTGGACCACTGAGCAACTGTCCAGTTCTTTATCTCCTTGGCTCAGGTAAGGCGCTTATGCGTTGTCTATTGGTCAGGAGTGGCTTGACACATGGAAAGCAACACTTGTAGCCCATGTCCTGGATACATCTGTGTGTGGTGGCTTTTGAAGCAAAGTCTCCAGCAGCAGTCCACTCTTTGTGAATTTCGCATAAATTTTTGAATGGCCGAGCCCTCTCCATAGCCGGTAAGACTTTGCTGCTAGCACCGATCGCGGGTGTTTTCACCTCGATCTCATGGGTGCCGCCATCTTGCCGCGGATCGTCGCTCCCCGATGACATCACGGGGAGCGGCGATCCATCGCCATGGTAGCCTCGGGTGTTCCAAATACCCGAGGCTACTTCGTGTTAACCCATGCATTACAATGTGCTAATTGCAGAGTACAAATCCACATATACTGCCATACAGTAGTATGGCAGTATATAATAGGATGAATCGGACTACCTTGGGTTAAAGTACCCTAGGGAATCTGAAAAATAGTAAAAGTAAAAATAAAAAATAAAAATTATAATAAAAAAACCTAAAAATTCAAATCACCCCCCCTTTCCCTAGAACTGATATAAATATACAGTAAAAATCATAAACACATTAGGTATCGCCGCGTCCGAAAATGTCCGATCTATCAAAATATAATAACGGTTTTTCACTGCGTTTAACCCCGTAATGGAAAATAGCGTCCAAAGTCGAAAATGGCATTTTTTTGCCATTTTGAAAAATATAAAAAAAATTAATAGAATGAAGATGGCAAAAAATATTTTGTACAGGAGGTTTTAATTTTTTTAAATGTATAAAAAAACATTATAAAACCTATACAAATTTGGTATCCACGTGATCGTACCGACCCAAAGAATAAAGTAGAAATGTCATTTGGGGCGCACAGTGAAAGCTGTAAAATCCAAGCCCACAAGAAAACGTCGCAAATGTGGTCTTTCACCATTTTCACTACATTTGGAATTTTATTCCCTCTTCCCAGTACACGCCATGGAATATTAAATACCGTCACTATGAAGTGCAATTTTTTAAGCAGAAAAAAAGTCATAACACAGCTCTTTATGTGGAAAAGACGACTTGCAAATCTGTATAGTGGCCTTACTGGACGGTGCACCATTACTATACCTTGGAGTATTATATTCTTCTGCGCATAGTGTCTCATTCAGAAGACTTGGTATGTGACACTTAATGGCACGTTTTTTTTACATTTATTATTAAAAGTTACGTTTTAACGTTCATGCACTCACTTTCCCCTTTGAGCTTATTCACTTTTTTAATTGTATTACTGAATAAAAAACCTTTTAGCTGATATTCTAATTTATTGAGAAACACATCTGTTAATGCTTCCAGGGAAAAAGGAATGCAAATTAGTGTCAACCATTGATTTGGAGGGTCACCATCCAATGGGTAGCCAGAAAGAGCCAACTGTCTTCTTTTAGGATGCGATCTAAATATTGAGGCGAATTGTAATCAATCCACTTAGCTTAGTCAATGCAAAAAATTTTGAGTAGTCTTCATGAGTACAATTTAGACAGGCGTCCCATAACCTACATAGAAGTGAATAGCGTGAAGGTCGAGTATGTGCACCTGTGCTCCACCTGGCATCAGCACCATTTTAACCAAAGGGCAAAGGTTGCAGCTGCATTAGGTCCTAAGTCAGCAAGGGTCCTTGTTGAGTCTCAGCTTCAACTTCCGAAGTGACATGAAGTGATAGAGTTGACCATAGATGCAATAAAAATCAGCATACTACTATCTGACAAACAGAATGCACACAGCACAGTACAACTACAACTACTACTATTCTGTATACATATGCACTGCAGAGTATTGCAATTGCTATGCTGCAAATATGGCTACAGCGGAGTACTACAACTCCAATCCTGTCCAAACCTATTACCACTACTACTGTATATGTACATATGGTTACAGCAGAGCGCTACAATTCTTTATCCTGTGTATATGGGCAAAGGACGGAGAGGGGGCAACGGAGGTAAAGCTCTTGATATAAACATAAAGATGTCTCCGGCACTCGGAAAAAGTTAAAAACCTGATTTCTTTATTATTAGATAATTAGGATCCACAAACCGACCATGGTCATGTGTCACTGGCCTATAGGGGTACATAAGTTGTCAGACGCACACCCATCTAATATTAGTAAAAATTACCATTACCATTCAATGTGCATCAGAAACATGTCGTTAGAAATTCTACATACACCCAAGCATTGACTATAGGTAGCAGTACACATAGATAATCTTACTCACTGTAGCTCAGTTATCCAGAAGTGCATGTGAGAATGTGACCTTGTCATCTTGACACGTCACAGTATAGCCCCGATGGGGGAGGGGTCCGTGGTTCTCTCCTCGGGAGATAGAACAGCACAGTTTTGTGGTTCAGTCTCCTTCACGTCAGAAATGACAGGTTTTGTTTATGGAATTTCCGCTGGTTGGAATAGTTAATAGGAGCTGACACTCCTGAATATTCGTATTCATCAGGTCAGGGTCACATATACTGCAGAGGTCACTGAATGTAGGCCACAGCCGCTGATGTTTTGTCTGAAGCTTTAGTGGGTGATTTTAGCGCTATTATGTGTGCAAAACGTAGGCTAAATACACTTCCGTGACTTAATTAGGCTCATATTCTGTTATAATTCACGGAAAAAGTAAGAATGTTTCTTCCAGAAAATCTACAGACATGTCATCTGATTCTCAACCCACCCCATGGAGACATTTTGGCTCCATTGTTTGAGAAGATCAGCAACCCCTAGCACAGCCCTAGCCGAATGTCAGATTATGGGGCTTATTTACTAGGGGTCCCGTAGCCGCATTTTCATCTGGTTTCCCGACTTGCCGGGGATTGTGTCGCACGCGATTGTACTGTGTTGCAATCGCACCGGCTTTCACAAGACGCAAATCGGCACTACGTGCGGGATTGAACATTTAAATTTGTGTCGCATCCAATGCACTTACGTGCAACTGGAAGAAGAAGGTGAACTCCGGCGGACATGAGCGGGGAAGAGACATATGCAGGATACGATCTTCATGAATCGCGGCAGAGTTCATCCTCGTCGGACAGTCCGGATCGGGGATCGTGCAGAGACTGGGTAAGTAAATGTGCCCCTATGTGTGCTATGCTCGAATTTATTGCCTGGAAAATCTGCCTAGTTACAAAAGTGCTTTAGTGAATTAGACTTTGTAACTATTGTTTAAAAGAAAAATTGAAATATATCACCCACAAAAGGGGTTCACAGTCAAAAATACCTGCCTTTTGTTTGGAGTGAGTTTTTCCAGACCCAACATGCTAACTGGAAGCGTTCAAAAATACTGTCCACAGCAGGGGTTAAATAAAAAATACCAACAGGTGGCACGAGTTAAAAATACAGTTCCCCAAGGAAAAAATGCAATCACAACACCACATCAAGGGGCCAGGAATCAAAATCACTGGCCACAATACAGTGGAACCTTGGTTTACGGATGTACCGGTAATTTGTTCCGGGAACATGCTAGTAATCCAAATTACTTGTATATCGAGGCAAGTTTTGCCATAGGAAATCATTGAAACCCAGACAATTGGTTCCACAATGACTGAATACCTTGGATTACAAACAGAATTTGTGCTCGTTATCCAATTCACTCGTATACCATAGGAAATCATTGATGTCAGGCTCCAGGGGTAGTGGACCCAATGGACCACCACGGATGATGACATAAGCCGACACCTGGGACCGGAGTCTAAGTAGCACCTGGTTTTCACCAGAGTCTGCCGCAAAGCAGGTTGGACTTGCTGAGGCGTGGTACCATCAGGTTGTTCCACAGGTGCGACTTTTTCCACGGTGGCAGCCAAGGCGAGGTGCAAAAATGGAAGGCAGGTTCGTGGTTGGGTACAGGCAGGAGGTCCAGACAAGTGGCAAAGGTTCAGGGTCAGGGTCAGAGAAGAAGGTCAGGGCTGGCAGCGGAGGAGCATAAACGGGAACAGGTCCAGGGTGATAAGATTTATCATAGAGGTCATGGGAATAAGCTTTTTCTAAGGCTGTAAGCCACAAAGATCCAGCGGGGTGTGCAAGAAGAGGCTGGTATATAAAGGATTCTGCGTATGGCCAGCACCAATCGGCGTGATGGCCCTATAAATTTTCGTGTACAGCCACCGGACCAGAAACAGGAGCGGGTCGGAACTACGGGTCGCGAGAGCACCTGTGACAATTGAAATGCAGCCGATTCGTTCCAATCCCCAAAAATATTTAGTCATGTGTAGTAGAACATCTAGCTCCTTTATTTCTTCTACTTATTCAATATTGTGTTATACAATTTTGTGAGAGAGGGAGGTACAGTACAGTAGAGGGAGGGGAGGACTCACGTAATATTGTATTTATTTACAATAGTATTGTATTTTTACATTTTGCTTGTAAACAGAGTAAAATTTTTGTAAAATGTCAAGTTGCCATGCAAAGTTACAAGTAACTTACAAGTAGTTACTTCACTGCACTGACAACTACAGACCCAGTGATTATACAATACACTGCAATATATTTGTATTGTATTAGTGATCAGACCCCCTAGGGTAGAAAAGAACCATAGTCAAAATCGCACCCTTTTCCCTAGACTGTAAAAATGAATAAATAATCCTAAACATGTAGGGTAAAGCTGCGTCTCAAAATTCCTGATCCATCAAACACTCCCAAAGAGCCACCACTTTTGTGCCATTTGTCACATGAAAATTTGAATTAAAAAAATTCATCAAAAGGTTGTAGAGTCCTTATTTTGGGAGCAAAAAACTACAAAAAGTTATTGTCATCAGAATATGGCAAAAAAAAGAAAAATTTAAATAAATTATATTTTTTACAAAAGTTTTGATATTTGAAAAATCTATTAAAACCTAATACAACCTGTATAAATTTAGCATCACTGTAAAAACGTCCCGACCCCAAGAATAAAAGAGAGCTATCGTTTTGACTGCACAGTGAAATCCCTGAAAAACTGAGCCCTCAAGAATATGACTCAAAAGCAAATGTGCAAATTTTACAGCATTTGGAATTTTCTTTTCCCACTTCCCAGTACATGTCATGGAAAATTAATTCCGTCTAGGAAGGTCAATTTGTTATGCAGAAAACAAGCCCTCACACAGCTCCGCACATGGAAAAAGTTATGGAATTTTGAAGGTGGGGAGTGAAAAACAGAAAGCTAAAATGCAAAAAGTCTATCAGCGACAATGGGTTTTGGGTCTCAGTGATGGGACCCCCACGGATCACGAGAACTGGGGTCTAATGTGTTTGGCAATCTCCTGGGACACCCACAGATTACATGAACGAAGGTCCAATGTGTTCTGCAATCTCCTGGGACCCCACAGATCACTAGAACAGGGGTCCAATGTGTTCGGCAATCTCCTGGGACCCCCACAGATCACGAGAACGGTGGTTCAATGTGTTCGGCAATCTCCTGGGACCCCCACAGATCATGAGAACGGGGGTTCAATGTGTTCAGCAATCTCCTGGGACCCCCACAGATCACATGAACGAGGGTCCAATGTGTTCGGCAATCTCTTGGGACCCCCACAGATCACTAGAACGGGGGTCCGATATGTTCTGCAATCTCCAAAGAGATGAACGGGGGGGGGGGGGCCACCATGAGCTTCCGGCTGCTCCGGTCATCTGGGTTACATCGGACCCCCGTTCTGGTGATCTGTGTGGGTCTCAGTGATGGACTCTCCTGTGGATAGGGACTATCTTATGGGAAAACCCCTTTAAGCGATACTTTCATCTAATAAAATAGCTCCCAGACAAGTTGTAGCGGGGTCCATATTAGTTGTCACAAAACTTTCCCACTAGCTGAATAAACAATTTATAAAACCACCTTAAACTAGTACTTTTCCCCTACTTTTTCTCCATGTCCTCCCGCCATTGCCCTGTCCTGGGCTCACACTACACTTTTCTCCACAAGTAACAACAAGTGTCCATGATGTTTGTGAGAGGATGTGCGCGCCATGATGTGAGGGTGATGGCGCAGCGCCCCTGTCCTGTGTGCGGTCATTATTATCATATACACATTATTATGAGGTCTCCCCTCTGCCGGACCCTCCATGAGCCGCCATGTTGTGCAGCCCTCCTCCTCCTCCCTCCTGTCTCCTTTCTCCTCCTCCTCTTCTTCCTCCCTAGGGAGACTGCGCGGCCTCAGCCCACACAGCCGCAGCAGCCGAGGCGCCGACATCCTCCAGAGCCGCCCGAGTAACGGAGCCTACAGGAGGGAGGAGGAGGAGGCGGCGGTAACGGAGGAGCCCGGGGCCCCACACAGGTACGGCCGGCGCCATTCTGACGGAACTTTAGCGCCATTTCTCACATGACGTTGCGCTTTAACGCTAAAAAGTCGTCGGATGACGAGAAGTTTACTATATGCTGAATGCGATTATCCAGCCCAGGGGACTAAAGTTCATGATGGCGGCCGGGGGTGGTGTAGTAGTGTCTGAGTGCTGTGCCCTCATGTCTGTGTCACATAGAGGCCTCTCTGTCCTCATCCTGATGTAGCAGAGCCCAGGGTGTCACACACACAACATTGCAACTTTCTTTGAGTTCAGTTAGTTTTCAGTGGAAATAACTAAATTTTGGAGCCCTGTGAAAAAAAAAAATTACTTCCTTTATTATATAATTTGAGTGAGGGGATCTACTGAAACTTGTCTTATGTGTGCCCTGGTATGTGACCTCTGTGTTATGCCAGGGACCTGAGCTGACAAATTCATGAAATTTGGTACAAAAAATGACTCCTTTGCGCAAATTTCTCACGATTTATAAGGAATAAGCCGCACATCAGTCGCGCCGATGTAATAGTGACGGAAAGGCAGCTGTGATGTGGAACCATGATCAAGTCACGGCTGCCCCTACGTTTGGATCTAGTAGTCTAGCGCCATGTTCATGTATTTAGAAACACAATTGTCCCAATCACAGACGCGATTACAGCGAAACAATTGCCACCGGGAATGAAAATCCCATTGGCGTTTTGCTGTAAACGCATCTGCGATCAGGACAAGCTCCTCCCCTTCAAGCTTTCACTTGTGTTCAGAAATGCAACATGTGAACGTGGACTAACTATTGAGTTAGAAGGAAACGGCAAAAGACATTGCGTGGTCGGGCTCCACCTGTCGCTCAGTTTGCACCCCTAAAATGTAGCCTTGGCTTACGTTCACACGTTGCGTTTTGATTTACAATTCCGCCACGTCGAAAGGAGTGAACACTTGCCTTTGGGAAATAGCAACATGAATTGAGTTGCGTTGTAACTTGGGCTTCAGCTTTCCCTATCCTCATCATGTTTGGGGGAGAATCTGTAAAAAACTTCTAAACTTGGGACAGCTCCTTAAACAATACCTTATAGGTTCTGTATAGGATAAATATAGGCTGTGTTTTAAGGAAACTTGTCAGGGCTATTTTAGACACTAAACCACTCGCAGGTCCTTTTGGACCACTGGTTTAGCATCCCAAATCGCCCTATAATATTTCTGTCCAGAGCTCTCACCATTTTTGCGGTGGAGCTGCGGAGTACACCCCCATGCAGGGGTAGGTACAGAATGAAGCTGGTATGTACTAAGCTGCTTTCACCGGGGCTCGATGCATCGGACTGACATGTTGCAGGGCGATTTGGGACTCTAAACCACAGATCCATAACTACTTGTAGTTGGTTTACTGAAAGGCTTCCTTTAAGAACATTGCCCCAGGGTTTAGAGTCCAAGCATCATAGTTGTATACAGCGCTAGGAATCCCTGCTGGGCTCTTGTGCCGGACTGAAAACCATTATAATACAGTGTGGTGGTCCTGCGTGGATACAGGGACCCCCCCTTACATCATGTCTACATCCCTGGACTGGGGTTCAGTCCATGAAATGTGACCACCATAAGAAGTCCATCATCAGACATTTTTAACTCCTTTAAGATGTTTGTTATGGTTGATCACTTTATTGAATTGAAGACATGTGTTTGGTTTGCCGATTGACAGCTTGGCTGGTGTTTGGACTCCTGTCTATTTTGGGGGGGGGGGGGGGGTAAAAAATTGACGGATCAACTGTAGGGGAAAACACTCCACCAAACGTGACGTAATGACCCGTCATCCCAAGGTGCCCGGTCATACCATAGCTTCATAACAGCAGGATAACATGTATCTATGTTATAAAGTTTACAGCTTTTGGCTCCAACGTGAGTGTTTTTTTTTGCAAAGGTTTTTAAAAGCTGTGTACCCTCTACACACCCAAATCCCATGCACTATATTGTGACTGTAAATTGCTGCAGGTTACTATTGTTCTCTGTTTGTCCCAGGTCAATGGTTGTATTCAGACATTGCAGGTCTACAGAAACTGCAACAAAAATTGCATACGTATTTGTTGCTATTAGCTGCAGCAGTCTCTTCCTTCATATACATGCAGCCATCTACTTGCTACTAATAATGCATAGGATACGGCTGCAATACTCCTTTTCGGATATGTCCTCCACCAGTTTCCTGATTCCAGAGCATCCCTTTAATATGACCATCATCTTTGGGCTGATTATTTGGAGTTTACTAGCTGTTCTTTACTCAATTGTCCACATTTGCAGGATATTACTTCTAAGAACATTATGGCAAAACCTTCCGTAAGTTATCACTCTGTGTATTATCCTGCCCCGGGCACATCCTAGTTGTGTTTGTATAAGGAGATGCGCTCATAATTCGCCAGCTCTGTATACACAGGGCTTTATCGCAATGGGCTGAGTTATTCTGACACTCGAGCAGCTGTTTGCTTTTCATTGATAGTGTTTGGATAAAGCTGCAGCCGGCGCTGATAATCTATGCAGGTATTCACACTGTGACCTTAAGCCATCACCTGCACGTATGTTCTTTGGGCGTCTTCCAAATAATCCTTAAAGTGGTATTTGGGACTTTTAAGTTGAGGGCGTCTCTTTTAGGGTAGGTCATTAATGTCAGATCAATAACACATCCCATTGATGATTGACAGGGCTGCAATATTCAAAGCAGCGCCGCAGCCCTACTCAATGTATTCCAGGTATAAGCTAGGAATGGTATGTCCGCTCTGTAACAGAAGGGTCATGTGACTTGAGTCTGCTGTGCTTGCCTTGGCACCTGATCAGTAGGGTT
Source organism: Engystomops pustulosus (assembly GCF_040894005.1). NCBI lineage: Eukaryota > Metazoa > Chordata > Amphibia > Anura > Leptodactylidae > Engystomops > Engystomops pustulosus. The sequence goes on from NC_092412.1 coordinate 36,161,415, forward strand.
GTTAATCGTCAGACCCCCGCCCACATCTTGACCTAGTGTAAGACCATCGTTCTGAAAATACAAAAAGTTTTGTAGGATGTTATAACTTAACCATATAAACTATACTCGCCTTATAAATAGCCGACACTATGGTGATCCCTGCTGGTGGTGATTTAAAGTGACATTGGCACTGAACCCTTCGAGGGCTCACAAATATCCTTAGAAAGCTGTAAATGTGCTTAAAGGGATTATTTGCGATGTCAATGAATTATTCTAGATAAAAAAAAAACTTGCAGAACCTACTGTACATCTTATATCATGCACAAGGGGATAAAAGCCAAAATCAAGCTCCTATGAATTCTGCAACAAAAAGGAATGGAGTTAGATGGGAAACCAATAAATGTCAGTTCTGCACAGAAAAAGAAGAAATGTCCCTTCTTCTTGCAATGTTCCCCGGAGGGGAAATCAATCAGATCAAACCTTTCGGTGGGTAAAAATATAAAGTAAGGGTTCAAGATCTTCAAATATTATAACGTCGATTGGCGAGCTCCACAGCTTCCAGCTGTTGTGCATGTAATGCGGCCCCCCAGAAACGTAGACCTGGGCCACTAGTCGGATGGTCCGCACTGCAGGAGATCTTTTTGATCTCTTATATAAAGCACTGCAATACTTATGTAGTTCTGTGTATTCTATCTGACAGAATCGGGCATCTATTTTCCCAGGCCCCAAATAAATGTTGTCTTTGCTACGTTGGTAGTAATTTTAAAGTTGTGAATAGTTGGCGTTCTGACATTACCATGTCAGGGGAGCTGAGGCTACTTGGACCTGAGACAGTAAGGAAGGCAAGGGGTTAGGCTTCTCTATTTCTGGAAAGATAGGAAAAAATGTATACCTGGTGGGAAGTCTCTGTTGAATGTTACTGGGGTAAGAGGCATCTCTGAAGAAACGTTTGACAGCATAAAGTCATCAGGTTCCGGGCATCGGGGAAGTCGGAGAAGGGGGTAAAGGCCGGCCCAATACCTCGGGAGATTAGAGAGGGGGCATCGGGTGATATTTACCTTTTCTGCTGTGAAATCAGTCTGTTCATCTAGCAGCAGTCGTCAAAAAGTAAACCCTGCAGCCTGAAAGGGCTAAGCCACCCACAGGGCTGACTTGGAAACCATTGTCGAGGACGAAGCCAAAACAAATTTGGAAAATGAGGAGCTTGATTGAATGGAAAAAAGGAGTAAGGGTGAAGACACACGTGGCGTGTTTTTGACAGGTTTGACCAATTATCTTAATTCAAACTGGTCAAAAACGCATGCGTTTTCAAAACGGCCCAAAAACGGCCTAAAAACGCCACGTGTGTATTCACCCTAAGGCAAGTGAAGGGGTAGTTTGAAATGGATACAATAGGCGGAGAAGGGTGTTTATTTTAATACAGTTGATCCGCCCCAATCTAGATATGAGGCCGCGTTTCCATGTGGAGAAATCTCCCTTTAAAGGACACCAGGATGAAGGGTTGTAAACCAAGTACACTTACATACTGGTGTAGGCCCCCTCTGGCAGGATCCGTTCTTTCTGCTTCTTCTGCCTTTTTTATTTATTTATTTATTTTTTTACAGAGCAAGGCTTTACAGAATTATGCAAATTAACCTTGGGGGGGATCTTGGCTCTATGGCTGTCAATTGAGCGTGGAGCCCCCGAGGCTCATTCGCATAATCTTGAAAGCCTTATTTTGTAGAAACGAGCAATTGAGAAGCTAAAAGAAGAGTGGATTCTGATGGAGAGGACAAACACCAGCCATGTAAGTTTGCTTGGTTTACAATCCATCATCCTGGTGGTAGATTACCTTTTTTTTAAAAAAAAAGGAGCGAATTAAAGTGAAAAAGTGTTGGCATTATTGTCAGATTTGACTGCCCAGGTATTTTATGGCTGTGGGTGTGATGAAAAGGGGAACTGTGATCTCAAAGCTTCCACCAGTTTCCTGTCAAGGTTAATTCCACACTTTTTGGAAGGTTAATTTTATAGTTGCTAAAATAGCTGTAGGATGGATGTAGGAAGAACGGTTATACACAAGAGGACACTGTGGGCCAAATCCCTGCATTTATTTTGTTGTGTCCCAATTTGCACACCATGGACGTCAGAACGAAGTCGAAAAGAGCTGAGAAAATGTTCAATGATTTGTATTATGGAGCAGCCCAAAGCTAAACCCTCTTCTCTCATAAACCTACCTAGTTGCAAATTGACCGTGGCATCTAAGGGGTGAAATAGGTCAGGATCTGTGACTTCCACTGCTCCAGTGGAGTCATTTGCTAACATTCAGGGGCTATTCCTTTGTCCTAATATTTTCATGCCATACTACAGGCAGTCCCCAGGTTACATACAAGGTTACATAGATTTGTTCTTAAGTTGAATTGGTATGTAAGTAGAAACTGTATATTTTATAATTGTAGGTGCAGACAAAAAAAGAATTTTTGTCTCAGTGGCAATTGGATTTTCAACATTTTTTGCTGTAATAGGACCAAGGATTATGAATAAATCTTCATTACAGACACCTTACAGGTGATTATTGCAGCCAGAGACTATAGTAATTATAGCATCCAGAGAGCTTCACCAAAGATCAGTGGGCAGAGGGGTCCGTCTTTAACTAGGGGTCGTCTGTAAGTCTGGTGTCATTAAGTAGGGGACCGCCTGAATTGCCATCATGAGTCAGGAGCGACTGAATGTTGTATCTATTGTCCTGACTGCTATAAACCTACAGTACCAACAAATTCCTCGGCACTAGAGTCTTAACTTCTGTCTGAATTGTAGATATTTGCCATCAGAATTGTATTCAGATCATGGCTGGGGATGACAGGAGCTTAGAAAGATGACTGTATACTAGCCCAGGGATACAGATGTCTGGGTCTGGTTTTATATGGTCGTAGTGGTGATGTATGAGCTGTGAGAGCAGACTATGTGTTATAACTCTGTGCTATGGAATAACTGCGGCAATGGTAATATCATTATACTTTGTCTTTCCTTTATGGCAAGGACTGGAAAAGACATTAAAGGGCAGGTTCACCTATTGTGAACCCAGATGAGTATATCATAAGGGTGTATTCAGTGCAACTAAAAACAAGTTCCATTAGAGATATCTTTGGTCCCTTAGGTGCGGCGGATGAACACTGGGTGCTGATGGCTTGTTGTGGCCGCTATACGTCATGTTTGGCTATATGTATAAGGATAGGACCTGTGCTGGGAATGGGATAGATCACAGATACAAGTGTCATTCTGAATCCTCTCCTACAATACTATGTTTTCACTGCACAGCTCCTTCTGCTCTATAACGTGCTGCAAGATTGATCCGCAGGAAACATCTGATCAGTCTGTTTTTGACTGATTCTGAGCTGTATTTATCAGTCACGTGCGCCGCACTGACCACACATAATGATGGGAAGCGATGCTGGGATTGTAGGATTCCTGGATATAAATAGAGAGGAAGTATAGGCCTCTGGTATGTCAGGACTATTTTCAGACACTTCTACAATGAGTGGCCTGTGAAAACCACAGCCATGCCCTTGTGTTGTACCGGAAAAGGCCTCCAGAGGCAGCTGCGAAAGTCATCATTTGCAGGTTTTATTTCCCATAATCACAATTGTATTTTAGGTTACTTGTTGTAACCTTGTGCTTTGTGTAGCCTTTACTTTTGTATTTGTGATTTTATTTAAAGCTGTAGTAGCCAACTTCATAGCACGGACACCTAAAAGGGCACCTACCACCAGGATGAAGGACTGTATGCAAATGAGCCTCAGGGGCTCCAGGCTCCATAGGTTTTAATGAGTGGTTCTTAACCTGGGTTCTATCGAACCCTTGGGGTTCGGTGAGTTGGTCTCCGCCACGGAGGTCATGACACACACATATTTGACTTATATCCTTTAAAAGGCTACACCTCCAGTAGTTTTTAGGCCTTCCCTCTAAATTAATATTGGGATTTTTAAAAGACTGGGACATGAATTTCTGATCCGTAGGGGACCAACAAGTGGCACCTACATCAATCAGACTCTTCTTCACAGGCCGGTGATGTCACATTAATTTATCACGTGGTCCGGTTGCATCACCATCTTATTCATTTCAATGGGCCGACATGGCTCTCTTCATGGTCACTAATCTTAACCCCTTAACGACTTGGCCTTTTTTAGTTTTTTCACTTCCATTTTTCACTCACCAACTTCAAAAATCTATAACTTTTTTATTTTTCCACATAAAGAGCTCTGTTTTGGCTTATTTTCTGCATAACAAATTGCACTTCATAGTGACGGTATTTAATATTCCATGGCGTGTACTGGGAAGCGGGAAAAAAAAATCCAAATGCAGTGAAAATGGTGAAAAACCACATTTGCGACGTTTTCTTGTGGGCTTGGATTTCACAGCTTTCACTCTGCATCCCAAATGACATGTCTACTTTATTCTGTGGGTCGGTACGATCATGTGGATACCAAATTTGTATAGGTTTTTTAATGTTTTCATACATTTAAAAAAATTAAAACCTCCTGTACAAAATATATATTTTTTTTATTTTGCCATCTTCTGGCGCCAATAACTTTTTCATACTTTGGTGTACGGAGCTGTGGATAGTGTCATTTTTTGCGAATTTTGATGGCATTTTCATTACTATAATTTTTGGGACTGTACGACCTTTTGATCACTTTTTAAGAATTTTTTTTATATTTTTCAAAATGGCAAAAAAATGCCATTTTCGACTTTGGACGCTGTTTTCCGTTACGAGGTTAAACATAGTGAAAAAACATTATCATATTTTGATAGATCGGGCATTTTCGGACGCGGCGATACCTAATGTGTTTATGATTTTTACTGTTTATTTATTTTTATATCAGTTCTAGGGAAAGGGGGGTAATTTGAATTTTTAGGTTTTTTATTATAATTTTTTTTTTTACTTTTTTTTATTTTTACTTTTACTATTTTTCAGACTCCCTAGGGTACTCTAACCCTAGGTAGTCTGATTCATCCTATCATATACTGCCATACTACAGTATGGCAGTATATGGGGGTTTTACTACTCATACATTACAATGTGCAATTAGCACATTGTAATGCATGGGTTAAAACGAAGTAGCCTCGGGTATTCGGAACACCCGAGGCTACCATGGCAACGGATCGCCGCTCCCCGTGACGTCATCGGGGAGCAGCGATCCACGACAAGATGGCAGCGCCATCTCTTAGAAGCCGCCTGCAGCATTGCCGGCGCCGATCGAGGTGAAAACACCCGCGATCGGTGCTAGCTGTATGCAATAGCTGTATGCAATATGCAGCAAAGACTTACCGGCTATGGAGAGGGCTCGGCCCGCGCGCGTCGGGAAGGGGTTAAATTCCTGGAAGGCCCCTTTAAGCAAGACACAGATACAAATGATGGAAGATCACTAGCATGGATTTTGCTATTAAAGGAAATCTACCATCAAAATGTGTTATGATAAACCAGGGACACTTACTCATAGATCCACAGGCTGTGACTGTACTAATCTTCTTATATTTGCCTTCTTCTAAAATCAACTTTTAAAAATTATGCTTATGAGTCTTAAGGGCTCCTGGAGGTGTAACCAGAGCCCGTCTGTGCTATAGCTTCACAGTGCTGGTGCGCTCCTTCCGCCCCCAAACGCCAAGTGCAGTGGGAAGGTGAGACAATGTAACATCATGTTAAGCTATAGCACAGAGTGCTCTGCTAACACCCCCAGAGCCCTTCTGGTTCATTAGCATAATTTGATTTTAGAAGGAAGACTGTGGATAACAAATATAGTAATATTACCAGAGGCCCGCTGCCTGGATGTATGAGTAATGTCCCTGGTTTATCGTGATGGATTTTGGATAGTAGAGCCACAGTCACTGCTGTGATCAGCCAATCTTAATGGAGACTTCTCCTGGCAGCCCTGGCAAAAGCGATGTCAACCAGTGAAGATTGCAGAGGAGTATTACATGGCAGATATGTGCAAATGGCTTCTACTATCTCCACTGTGTAGTGAGTTGTACTTCCTAGGCACCACGGGGCAGTATGCATCGCCCTGTAACGTCATATTGAAGGCTTAGGGGCCTGTACTTGTATATTATGCACATCATTGTATAGACATGTATCCTCCCATCAGCGGGATAGGAAATACATTTCTGATTGCTGGAGGTACAACCACTGGAATCCAAATTGCTTGGACCACTAGGCCAGCTCCACCCAGCTGCCCTATACCGCATAGGACTATAGTCTATGGCAGTGATGGCGAACCTTTTAGAGGCCGAGTGCCCAAACTACAACAAAGACCCGCTTATTTATCGCAAAGTGCCAACACAAAAATGTAATTTGTGATTTATACTCCCTTCTCTGTCACAGTTTTCATTGATGCCAGCCCCCTGAGGACACCAATAAAGCAGAAAATAGTCCCAGGAGCGCTGTCACTTTAATATAGCTCTGTGCACAGCAAGTATTGGGCTGTCTGGGACTGCAGGAAGATACCTGGAGTCATCTATGGTGATGGCCTGAGTGCCCACAGAAAGGGCTCTGAGTGCCACCTCTGGCACCAGTGCCATAGGTTAGCCATCACTGGTCTATGGGATCCATCTGATTGTGCGGCTCATTTTTGTCCAGTTGGGCTTTAGCTTAATGTAATATTGTGATGGGAAGAATAGAAAGCACAGCGGGAGCCATTGGAAGTTACTCTGCTTCTTCCTTTTGTATTCTCGTCTCCATCCGCCTCCTCCGCCTGTACATGTCTGATGCAGTAGGATGGGATTGTGAAGAACTGTACTGGAGGAACCTTCCCCATACATCCTCTTTCTTCTGTGTATATATATATATAATGTATGTATGTATATATGTATGTATGTATATATAGGAGGAAGGAACAGCTGGGACCTCCGGAGGAGCCCTTTTCTCCAAGCCTTGCGCTTTATATACAAATGGCCTTCTATCTGTATGTAAATATCATTTTTATTTATTGAACATTTATACAGCTGACCCTCTTGGTGGATTGACATGAAACACAACTCGCACGTTTTCAGACGATCACAGCCGGGTCAAACTCTTCCCCATGGACTGAATAAGGGAAAGCTGATGAATCGCTGGAAATCCAATTGCTGGAATACCTACAGGTCATGTCCCAAGTTACCCCTCTGAAAGAGCGTTCACCACTGTCCCTGTTGTCTCTTTGAACTACCCAAAGAAGCCGAGTACTTTACAAGGATTGCAAAAGTCCCATAGATTTCAGTGGACCCCCTATTCCTGTGACCAATGGGGGGGAGGGGGGCAATGGTAGTTACCCATGTCTGATGCTATATTCCTAACTATTCTTATAGTGAGCCCAAGTTATTTTACTAGGAAAATGTAAGGGTACCGGATGAATCAAGCACTAAAAGAGAGTATGTAAACGGGTCCTCTCTCTATTCCTAGAAGGAAGAGGCTGTTCTGAGGTTTCCTAGAATCGCCTTTGATCCTCACATCAAAGCTTCTGTTCTTCCAGTTGAATAGATTTTGTACGGTGCATATGGAAATCTGTATTGTTTGTTCGTATTGCAGAGGAAGACAAGCTGATTTTAGGATCGCTGGTCAATGGTACACAAGCAAGTCTACGTGAGGTTACTTGTCTTCCGAAAAATAGAAAACCGTTGCTGTGCGCTGTAGCTGTGTCCTACAGTATCACACTGGTCTTCTTGTTAATGGGGGGCTCTGAAGACTACGCCATGAAAGTATAGCTCATGCAGGAGGAGCTGAGCAGATTGTACGTAGTGTCCTATCTGCGAGCAACATGTTATAGACCGACGTGAGCTGAGCAGACAAGGCACTATGCGCAATCTGCTCACCTCCTCCTGCTCCATAACATGCTGCCTGCAGATAGGAGGGCACGATGTACAATCTGCGGGCAGCATGTTAAAGACCAATGGGAGCTGCGCAGATAGGACACTATGTACAATCTCAGGCAGCATGTTATAGAGCAGGAGAAGCTGAGCAGATTGTACATGGTGGCCCCCTGTCTGCAGGCAGAATGTTATAGAGCAGGAGGAGCTGAGGGTTTGTATATAGTGTCCTATCTGCAGGCAGAATGTTATAGAGCAGGAGGAGCTGAGCAGATTGTACATTGTGTCCTATCTGCAGGCAGCATGTTATGGAGCAGGAGGAGCTGAGCAGATTGTACATTGTGTCCTATCTGCAGGCAGCATGTTATGGAGCAGGAGGAGCTGAGCAGATTGTACATTGTGTCCTATCTGCAGGCAGCTTGTTATAGAGCAGGAGGAGCTGAGCTGATGTGGTCTCCAAAAATGAAGTGCCTTAGGCAGAAAAGCCAGCTCCCAGATGCATGAGATACATTAGTAGTGATAATTCTTTATAATAATAATTCTTTATATAGCTCACACAGATTACGCAGCACTACACAGAGCTTTGCCAAATCAGTGCCTGCCTCCAAAACATACTGGTAGGTTCATAAGATTGCGAGCCCCATTGGAGGATGGGAAGAAACCAGAGGACCTGGAGGAAACCCATGCAAACATGGAATGAACATACAAATTCTTTGCAGATGTTGACCTGGATGGGACTTGAACCCAGGACCCCAGCGCTGCAAGGCCGTAGTGCTTACCACTGAGCCACCATGGTTCCCATTCTTAGTTTCTGCATTTTACACAACAAATCTGCTTTGTGTAAACCTAAGACGGTTCTCACAGAAGTCATGGGGGGGGGGGGGATTATGATTATGAAACTGTGAAATAAAATCTCCTATTATTATACCAGTATTGCACAATCCACATTGTGCATATTTCCAGATGTAACTGCGGTTTTGTTGTAATGAATTATTAATAAATTGTCTGAAGTGATATGATATATAATGTAGTTTCCCACGTATTGTAGAATAGTTAGCGGTGTCTGCGTTGTATTAGTTGTTATTGATGCTCTGCTGTTCTGCAGGCGGCTCTGGTGTCGGGCACAGATGTGTGACGTTCCCTGACATGTTGTGTATATACACATGTTAATGAGCGCCCAGTGATAATAAACACCAGGTCCTGGAATAGCTCCTCATTGTCTGCCCCATGGAGAAGCGTTTGTGTACACGGAGGGAGGCAGATGTTTGTGATTTAGAAGGCATTTTATTTAATGGTGGAGGTTTAATTACTTTTGTGGAATTAGAGAGTCTCTATGAGGATGTGAGCGATATTAATGGAAAGATTGGCCGAGGACGTAAGTGTATGTAAATGTTTACAAAGCGGACATTAAAGGAGTCGTCCGACTGAAACCGCAGAACACAGATCATTTGAGTAAATGAAAAAATTTCTTAAATGTGTTCCCGTTGGTCCATCAACCTCTGCAGCTTCTGGCGCTGCTGTTATGGAGCTTTTCATTTTACGCCGGCAAGTCGCCGGACCTACACTCGTGACTTCAGGAATGCCCCCAACACATACATTTTTGCTCTTGAGCTTGACTATCCTATTTACATTCCTTAGGCAGGCGGCACACGTGGCGCTTTGAACCAGTTTTTGGGCCGGTTTTAAGCAGTCCGTTAAAAAACTCATCCGTTTTTGCCCTGTTTTAATTAAGATAATTGGTAAAACCGGTCCAAAACGGATGCATTTTCAAAAAACGCATGCATATTTCAAAAAAATGCATGCGTTTCTTTTTTTTTACGGACTGCTTAAATATGGCACAAAAACGGGTTAAAAATGCCACGTGTGCCGCCGGCCTTATGGTAAAGAAGTCATTCTGGACTGCACATGGAACATGTACATCCTTAAGAGGTTGCAGGTGTATGTAGAGTGCTAATAAGCAGGGCTGGTGTTAGGGAGCAGCAAACTGGGCATCTGCCCAGGACCCCCTGCCCCCTGTATGTGGAATTTTGTGGGCAGAAGATGTTATGCTCATTTATTACCCATTGGTTGATTGCCCGGGTGTAGATTCTTATCATCTATTTGTCTAGTGATCTATCTCCTATAATTTTTTATCTATCTTCCTATCTATATATCTGTGTAACAGTCTATCTAGCTTGGGTTTAGAAATGCAATACAAACATTTGGGGACAGGGCCCAGTCCAATCGCATGTGCATTTCCATTAAAACCCATGCGATCAGCAGCAGTCACCAGTGATTTGCCAGGAGAAGCTTTAGTGTTTTATGACGGTGTAGTGTATGTATTGTAAAGGTTGTCCTGGTATTGTTACTATTTAGTATACTATTTTATATTATCATTTAGGGCTCATTTAGACAGGCGTTTTTGATTTCTGTATGCTATACTTTTTTTGCGAATGGCAAACGGACCCACTGTTTCCTATGGGTCTGTTCACATGTCCGTTTTTTTTTTTTCACGGATGTGTATACAGTCAGACAAAAACTGCAGCATGTGTTATTTTGTCTCGTAATGTGGACCATGTACATCCATAGAAGTCAATGAATCCGCAAAAACATGGACGGCACATGCATGACCTCTGTATGCAGGGTTTTTTTTCCTCAATATGGATACAATATCCACATGTTAATTTTTTTGCAGACACACCTGTCTGAACGAGCCCTTTTTTTTTTTTTTTTTCTTATACATTTTTATTAATTTAATGTAAGTTTATTATATGCTTAAAAATAATAATAATGTGATGATCTAAAGAGAGATGTCTGAGAAGACCCATCTCTATATAGCAGTGTATGAAGCCAGCGTCAGAGTGAAGCTCTTAGTTACATAAAATCCTTCCATTGATAACCAGTAAGTCCATAGTCTAGGGCAGTGATGGCGAACCTTTAGGAGACAAAGTGCCCAAACTACACTCATAACCCACTTATATGTTGCAAAGTGCCAACATGACAATTTAAGCAGTAACTTAGTGACCCCTGCTGTATCACAGGTATTGATCGTATTGGCGTCCTGAGTTCAATACAGCAGAAAGATGATGGAGAAATTTTGATTGTAGCTTCCTTCCAGGGTGCCCTGAAAAGGAAAAATAAGGGGACCCAGAGCAGGACCTCCAATGACAATCCATCTCTGTCCACACCTTCTTTCTCCTCCTGGCAGCCAAGGATGTTGCTTTAAAATAGCGCTGAGCTTGGCAAGTCCTGGGATGTATTGGACCACAGGAGGAAGCGTTGAGTTCTATCTGGCAAACTATGTGTTGGGGTGGAGGCCTGGGTGCCCACAAAAAGAGCTCTCAGTGCCATCTCTGGCACCCGTGCCATAGGTTCGCCACCACTGGTCTAGTGGATAGAGGCTCTGTCTCTGTATGGGTGATGCCACACGTTTTTTGGTCTGTTTTTAAGCATGCATTTTCAGTCAGTTTAAAAAAAAAAAAGCATGCATTTTTAAAACACATCAGTTTTTTACTGTTTACCATGCGTTTGGCTGCTTTGAACCTGTTTATCTATTAAGATGAACACGTTCTAGGCAGCCAACCGCGTGGTAAACGGTCAAAAACGGATGCGTTTTTAAACGGACTGAAAACGCGTTCTTAAAAACTTAGCAAAAACGCTACGTGTGGCATTGCCCTATCTCTAGGGCAGGTGGAGTGTGGAGGTTGTGGGCAAAAAATGTATTGAATAATATAGAGCCTCGTGTCAGGGGAAGCCCTGGGTGATGTAGAGACCATGTATGGGACAGTCCATGGTATTTCCCTGATGATGTGGCCCCTGCTCTGCCGCTAACCTCACACATCTATAGAAAGGATTCCCTGCCCAACGTCTCCTCTGCAGACAGATACGTACAAGGAGTCTATAGAGCAGTAGAGGTCATCCAGTACCGCAAGTAATAGAAACCCAGTACTGAGCCGTTCTGACTCTGAAAGTACCGATGCATTGTGCAAGCCTAAACTATATTCACGCTAATGTATATTTCTGCATCTAGAAATCTATTATCTATTTATAAATCTATATCATCTTTTATATTAATCTTCTATCATCCATCTCCCTATCATCTGTCTATCTCCCATATTACAGATACTTACCTACTACTGTGTGTAACTACAAAGTGTTATTATTGTGCAGGGGTAAAGGAGCCTCTTACTGACTCTGACTGCTCATAAAATAGTTTTGTTTTGGGATCCCACTTTGTCCGGCTGTGCTCACAGGCTGACCCCTTTTCATGTACACCAGGGGAGACCTCTATCTGCGCTTCTATACCAGATTTCTGGCTCGGCACTGAAATAATTGTTTATTCTTATGACTACATCCAGGCCATGTGGGCACGGAGGGGCACGGCTGCTGGCAGAGTAGGCCGGCACAGAGTATTCCTGCCCTGTGTCTGCGCAATTTTATAAAATCCTGCCAACATTCACAGTTGCAATTCTTATTTTCCCGCTTCCCAGTACACGGCATGGGATATTAAAGGACACCTACCATCACGGATCTACCTAATAAGGTAGATCCGGTGGCAGGTTCATCTATTGGATGCCCAGTGGTAATGTTACATCCCTATCCCGAGAGTCCAAACTACTGTTGATACATGACGAGATCCTGCTGGCTTTAGAGGCAGCTGATTGACATTGCAGGCTGTTATTCAATCTACGAGGGACTCTCCTGCACGTAGGACATACATTGTATATAGATATTTATCACCTTTCCATTGTAAGACTGCCCCTTTTTACATGTAGAGAGCATAGTAGTCACCCAGACAGGAAGTAAAGTCTGCACTCACTCATCTGTTAATGCACTAAATATTTTATGGGAAGGTATGTATTACTAAAGCCCTTCCCCCACCCTGTACTCCTAGGCGTGATGCTGATGGTCTCCGCATGACGTTATAGTTCAGCGTTGGATGGCGTGCAGGAGTCCTCGCCACTAGTCCTGCTAGTAGTTATGTCTGTGCTGAGGACCCCGGCTGATCATGAGGAAGGATGAGCAGGATGTATATCCTGTACACAGGGTTCACCCAGGAGTAAACACACACAGAAGCAGCTGCCAGCCTCCCCCCGGGGGCTCACGTATAATAAGTGTCACTGCTGCTGGGAACGTCAGATGCTTTCACCCTATGAACAAAAGCCGCTCTTCAAGTTTTCATTTCCGGCTTATCTTTCGGTAAAACATATTGCCCACAGTTTACAGCATGGAGCAGTATTTCGTGAACGTGGTGCAGATGCGCTGTAAAAACCAAACCACAATCCATCATGATAGACCAGGGGCACTTACTCATAGATCCAGGAACTGGAACTTTGCCTCCTTCCTTCCAAAATCACCTTTTGCAATTATGCAAATGAACCCAATGGGCTCCTGGAGGTGTTACTAGAGCCCCTCCGAGCTGCAGATTCACTGGCTGTTATACTGCGCAGGAGAACTTCTTTCTTCTCACTATACAAAAGGAAGCAAATCATATTCTTTCACATCTCGCCATCTCTAGTCGGAAGTCCCCAATATGTTAGACCATATAATGACCCCTTCACCCAGACCAAGTCACAAATGGTGACACCGACCCTCCCCCCGGCGATTGAGCAATGACACCGAACCCCCCCCCCCCCCCTCTCACAGACCAAACCATGAATGACACCAACCTCTGAATAATGACACCGACCCCCTCCAGACCAATTGACAGGTGGTCCTGGATGGCCACTCTCGGATTTGTTCATTGTCCTGTGCGTTCACATGTAAATGATTTGACAGGGGCGTCTGCTTCACCTGTTTGGATTCTGTGGAGTATTTGTAGCATTTACTTGATGAAGTGATGAAAAATGGACGGTCTGCACACGTGACCTTACAGTGTACTGCTTGTTATGTGCTGTTTTATTACATTGTGTAATTCGCTTGCATTCATCTCCGTTCTATCTGTTTGCAGGAGAGGACAATCGTTTGCTGACCCCGAACGCAGACAAGATGCCGAAGCCGGTGAGTGTACCGAAATTGCACTTTTTAGCGAAATGCATTTGACTAATGCTATATAATCTCTGTCCTTTCTGCTAAACCAAATCCGTCGCTTCCCTTCACACCTATCTTAGGCTACATTGACATGACTTTTGGAGGTCGGATAGACTGTCACAAGCTTGCGGTCATATATATGTCCCCCATAGGCCGGCAATGGGCGCGCGGAGCGATACGGTTCTGTCCCATACCCTGGGAAAATATAGGACTGTGTGCCATACATCTATATGGAGAAGGGCGGGGGTGAGCAGTGCTCACCCACTCCTTTTCTCCCGTGCACCACCTTGTGCGGCAGGCACACTTTAGTGTTAATGTAGCCTTAGAGCGAACTTGTCACAAAAGCTGGCAGCCTGAAGGTGTAACATTTATCAGGCCTTGTCAGAGCAAGAGCCTTTGGTGTAGTTACCCACCGGATATTTCTCTTTTGTAAGAAACGGGCATACAAAAATATGGGGACAGTTTGTTCTCTGTCCATTGTTCAGCACATTTTAAGCAGATTGCATGTTGGGAACGCTCCTTTTTTTGTGAGACGGCGTCCCTGAATAAACAGACACATAGGTAAGTGTACAGGAGCTGCTGTGTCCCTGGTCATGTAGTGATTATACGGTGACCAGTACATGGGATTTTTACAGATCAATCATAATACTTACTCATAGATCCATATATTTGTTATATATGGCCTTCTTCCTTCTAAAATAAACTTTGCAAAATTGTGCTAATGAGCTTGAAGGGCTTTGATGAGGGGAGTACTGACGGTATAGAGGGGTAGGGATAGACAGTATAATAACCTGTGAATCTGCAGCGTGGAGGGCCTTTGGTAACACCCCCCAGAACCTTTCTGACTCATTAGCATGATTTTAAAAGTTAATTTTAGAAGGAAGGAGGCCATGGATAACAAATATAAGGAGATTACCACAGTCACAGTGTCTTCATCTATGAGTAAATTCATCAGGATGGATTTTGGTTATTGATTTGCTTTAAATCTGCAGCATATTAAGCTGCAGATTTTTAGTGCAGATTTCAACCTTGACAATGCAATTTAAGGTGAAGCCGGGGAACAGCAGCAGCAACTTTCTGCTGCAATGATCAGTGTGTATTGGGTGATTTTGGGGCGAATGAAATGTGTACCCTTCTCCCCTATAAGGCTTTTTTCACACAGCTGTTGTGGGGTCATATTCACGTCCCCTTAGATGGCTATGGCACCCGCCGGTGTTGCGGTGCCCACACACTTGTGGCACAGTACCGTGTACAGGGAGAAGATATGGCATGCTCTATATTTCTTCCATGTTTATGGCGGGGCGCCGTGCCCTTCTATGAGGATGGGAAGGGTGAGCAGCGTTTACCCCTTCAGTGCGCTGGGCTACTGCTGGGTGAGCATATGTGGGGTGTTCTCATCTCTGATATTATGGCTTGCGCATGGGATATTTCTTTATTGACTGTTCGGTACAGGCCCCAGAATTGCTTTTCTACTGTGACAGAGCGGAACATAATTTATCTCTAGTGGAGAGGTGAACATAAGGATGAGGACTGATCTACGTCTTCTCTAGATGCGTCTTCTCAGATTGGTGTGCGGTCAGGTAATATGAGTGAGCACATCTCTAAATTAAGATTACGACTTTTCAAACATGCAGCGGTCTCTTCTGTGTATGAGACAATGCCTCCTGCGCTTACTTTCTGCCACTCGCCTCCTATTTTTGTTCCTACCACAATGGGAAAAAGTGAGTAATGCTCCAGCAGCCGCCGCCTGAGGACATGTAATTAGGGAGATTTAACCAAGTCCTTTTGTTCCTCTGTCCTCGTCATCTCCCCCGAAAGAAAAATTAAAAAACATTTAAAGGAAACTATTTTTACAGTTGTGTAGAAAGCAAAAACTTCTTGAACTTGATCATGGAGCCCACAGGGATGACATATCGATAAACTTTAACCTTTGGGACACCCCCCTTACACATCAGCACCAAAGCAGTAACATTTCCCATTACTGTGTACACTGCTCCTATGGGGTATAGGAGCAACTTGCTTCTTTTGAGGAGCAGAGACATATCAGGCAAATTTATGGAAGAATTGTGACCTGTGGGTCTGACTGAGGGGACTTCCACTGTTTTTAGGAGAATAGGAATCTCTAAGTGACCTGTGTGACTAAAGTGTATGAGGATGTAACTGATTTCTATCCCACTTCAAGGTTCATGAATAAAATTTTATAAAAGTAAAAATCTCCATCGTTGGCAACACAACGCTAAGGCCAAATATGTGTCTGAGGTTTGGTTTAGGCTGTATTCACATTTTCATCAGAGGCCTCCGCTTTTCTGTTCTGTTACAGAAGTGGAGAAGTAGCAGGAACAGAAAACCCCATAAGTTTGCAGAACATTACACTAGTAGTGCCCTAAAGACCCCACGTTTGGAGGCTGCAGGGGAATGCTACTCATGGCGTATTAGAGATAAGAATCTCATCTTTTAGAACACATCAGGCTGGTGGTTCTGTGATCTACAGAATCAGAAATACAGACCACTTTAAAAGATAAAGGTGAGAATTGGATCTTTATCCGTAGCTTGCCTTTTCCAATCTGCCTGAATCTCTGTAGATTACAGAACCATAAGGTTACATACATTCACACTACCGTATGGGGGACGTTTATACGGCCGACGTATATACAGCCGATATACGTCCCCCATAGACGGCAAAGGGCGCACGGCGCCCTACAGGAGCGGTACCCCGGAAAAAGATAGGACATGTCCTATCTTTTTCCGTAGTACGGCGCCGTGCGCCATAACTTCCCATGGAGAGGGACGGGGGGTGAACTGCACTCACCTCCTCCTCCTCTCCCCGTGCACTGCTGTTGCCCGGTGCGGTACGGGCGGGCAGCGGCAGTGTGAATATAGCCTTAGCCTGATGTGATCTGAAGGATGAGATTCTTATTTGTAATGTGACACCAAATCCATGTACCTATAGAACCAAATATAGTGGCGTCTGAAGTGAAGCTCCACATGTAGCCTCTAAACTTGACTCCTCTTTACTCAATTTCATGACTAGAGTTGTTTTTTTATTTCTTTTGTATCGGTAAAGAGGGAGGTCTAGAAAAGAAATTTCTAGACCTCCCTCTAGAAAAGAAATTTCATAAAATTTTGTTATGAATTTGAAACACTTTATCACCAACATATACAACACTATGGAGGCAAAATGTGTGTCTCTAGTAGTTGTCTACGGGTTAGGCTACACTCACTTTTTCTTTTGGGGCCCCCATTATTCTGAAGCGTTAAAGAAGCAGAGGAGTAGGAAGAATAGAAGCCTCGAAAGGTTGAAAAAAGTGACACTTCTGTGGGGGGGGCTATAGACTCCATCGATTATTATTGGGTACCTAAGTTTTCTGTTGTGTTGGGGAAAAATTCACATGCCAGGACTTTTTGGCTATGTAAGGCCTGATTCACACCTGTGTCCCTCGGGTTATTCTCTTTCACTACTGAAACCATTATAATGGAAATCTAGAATGTCCATTGTTTTCAATGGAATCGGTGGCTTCCTTATGTGTCTGGAAGTAGATCTGAGCGGATAATCGGACCTGACCTGCAGCACTCAATTTATTTATTTTTATTTAGTCTCAAGTAATGGATACTAGAAAAAAAATAGATACAATAGATATAAATAGAATATATTGGTTCAATTTGACACTTATAGAAACCATTAAAAGCTGTATTGAAATCTGTGGGCATTTTTACTGCTCCGCTAGGTTTCCGTTATTATTGTTGTAGTGACGGAAGAGAATAGGTCCGAAAGCACTTAGACCTGGTGTGTGTCATACAAGATGGGAGGTAAATGCTGGCAGACTGAAATTTTTGTAAAACAACCTTTTCGGAGCCTATTGGGAGAAAAACAGAGAACAGAGAAAAAACCCCATAGACAGCAGTGTGTGGGAATCCAGCCTTTTGAAGTCTCTGTCTGGGAAAGCTGGATGACAATGTGAATACCTGTACATCTCCCTGGGGGTTGGTTGTC
This sequence comes from Engystomops pustulosus, assembly GCF_040894005.1. NCBI lineage: Eukaryota > Metazoa > Chordata > Amphibia > Anura > Leptodactylidae > Engystomops > Engystomops pustulosus. The sequence goes on from NC_092412.1 coordinate 36,179,209, forward strand.
TTCCAGGTTTCCTAGAATCAGATGTAACATGTGAATAGACTTGGCAGAACAATGGCGATCGCTAGTAACTACTTCTGTAAGGCAAGTGATGCACACACATTGTACAGATGTGGCACTGTTAGGCTTATAGATGGCGGCACGGTTTCCTCCATCTGGCTTTGGGTCCAAATGAGTCTAGTTTTGCACCAGCGATGATATATGGGGAACGTAATGGTTGAATGTTTCCTCAGAGTTTACAGTAACTTACGGTATTCTTCAAGAAGTTACAATACTGGATCACCATATACTTGAACGCTAAACCATGCTGTTCCTCTGGATCTTCCCCTATTTTCGCCACCATATGTTTTATAGTGGCTGTAATTGGTATTGCATCTCCACCTTATTAATTTCAATGGGATTGAGTTGGAAACAAATCACATGATGAATGGATGTGGTTTTGAGGATCAACCACATCACTTGTTCGATGGGATTGTCAGTCACTCACCTATACGACAGATAGATGATCCATAAAATGCCTAAAACTAGGCTGATTGTGACGCAGATTTCCCCAGTGATGGGAAAGTCAGTTTTAATCAGAACCTGTCAAGAGATTTAAAGGAAACCTTGCATTTGCTTTTATGCATTATGAACCAAACATGCCTTGAGAAAGTTGTAGCAACACTAATGCAGACACATATATCTTGTCTAATCCCTGTACTGTATGACTTTACTGAAAAAAAAACAATTATAAAATTATGATAAGAAGGCCCTGGCGCTCCTGTGGCTGCCCAGGTGCTTCTTCTTTTGCTCTAATTATGCACTGGTCCAGCCTTGTTCTCCTGAGAATACATATTCACTGTGTTGTCTCTGCCAGACAGAATAATCAATCGCTGCACCATCCCCCAGCTGCTGTGTACGACTCATCCAGCTCAGGTTGATTAGTCCTGTCTAGACAGTTCAGGCAGCTTTATTGTGAACAGCAGCCAGTATGCACCCAGCTTCCCCAAGGTCCTGTATTATATGATTGTCTTTTGAGCAAAACCTCTTAGTTCAGGGATTAAACAAGATATGTTTCTGCATCAGTGTCGCTACATCATATTTTGCCTGAGATGAGTCAAGTTTAGAGGCTGTAGGGGAGTGTCACTTTTGGTGTCATATTAAAGATAAATATTTCATCTTTCAGATCCCATCAGGCTCATTGACCTATTAAAAAAAACTAAACAAAAAAACCCTTCAAAGTTGTATATTTTTCAAATCAGATCTTTATTATTTTGATTTTCAAAAAACGCACCAGCCCCCCCACTAATTATCAAATAAAACCCTTGCGGTACGGTTCCAGTTGCAATATGCACCACGCAGGGTTGTAGTAATACAGTCATGCCCCAAAATATGAATATCACACGTACAGATGTCACAGCAGTATACATATTTACATGTTAAATATCCAGGTTTTCCCCCCAAAACCATTCTGTCTTTTAGGAGGACCCCAGAGACCAGACCTGGTTCAATCAAGCCACAAGGCCCATAACTTTTCAAACTTGGGAGCAGTATTGTGCTTTATATACACAGCTTTTTTATTCAGTAACATAACCTCAACTTTACTGAAGAATCCTTTCTTAGTAGAGGATATTGGACCCATCCTTGCTGCTATTGTTTTCTGCCTACGCACAGCCAGTTTTCCTGACCCTTCTAACAGTATCTCATCCGTATAGCCAAGAATAGGGAGACTAATATTATATACTTTGTCAGTAAGATCCAACAATAACACATGATAGGAGTCATATCCGTTGGTTCTTCTCCACGTTTGGGGGAAGTAGCATCTTGGCGTCTCCCTATATCACATAGAAATTTGGGAGTCCTATAGGCTATGCACAGTATATACTTGTGGAAGGACGTTTGGCCTCGCCAAGGGAGCTCACTGGGATAGCCTCAAACAATGACTGCCCATTGCTCATCATCACAGATATCGCCAACGTCAGCCATCCATCTGTTACGGAGCCAAAATCCATCTAGAAACGTGCCCAGAAGTCATTGGTAAAGCAGCGATATCAAACTGGCAGCATGATCATTCTTAGCCACATTCAACAATAACCTATCCCTTAATAATAATACTGTAATTCTTTATATAGTGCACACAGATTGCGCAGCACAGAGCTTGCCAAATCTGTCCCCAGTGGGGCTCACAATCTAATCAACCTGCCAGGATGTTTTGGAGTGTGGGAGGAAACCAGAGGACCCGGAGGAAACCCATGCAAACACAGAGAGGACGTACAAACTCTTTGCAGATGTTGACCCTGCGACTTACACTCAGGTCCCCAGCGCTGCAAGGCTGTAATGCTAACCACTAAGCCACCGTGCTGCCCTAAACCATAAACTTTACAAAGGCTGCAATAAACCTTTTGAAGTCACCATAGAGCTACTCAGAGACTTTTGAAAACCTGTTTCGGCTGAAGATATGTAAAAAAGAAGAAAAAAGTCCTTATGACCCACAGGTATACCCCCTGCACCAGACCTACTTGTTTCCAAAAAGGCGCACATTCTAGGCGTTGAAACTCAGTCGGGGAGGGTTTGTGCCCTAGGGTAAATGCAGAGATTCCCTGCAGATGCTTTACCCTACTTTGCCCTCACATTTTTGAGTTAATAGCGTGGCCATAGGGGAGACTCCCCAGTCTGAATGCCCCTGGCTCTAGTAGTGTCTAATCTTGTCTACCGCCATGGTTCGCACTCCGTCTTCTCCCCACCCCTGACGGTGTTGTGCCAAATAATACAAGCACGGGTTTATTAATCTATTTTAGGGCGCTGCAAGGGCTCCAAATGATTCAAAGGTTGCCCTTTTCCCCAAATCAAGTGAGAAGAGTGATATTTAGAGGCTGCAGGTGGAGTGTCAATTTAGACACCCCTATCTTATGTTCTGTAGCACCTAGAACCATTTATAAGATAAGAAACTCCTCTTTCATATTGTCTGTATTTCTGATTCTATAGATCACAGATCTGCATTCTGTTGTGGGAATTGGAATTTTATCTGCAGCTTTTGTTTTTTTTTCAACTATGGGGGAGATTTACCAGAAGTGTCTGGGGTAAAACTGTTCTAGTTGCCCATGGCAACCAATCAAACTCAACTTTCATTTAATAAACAGCTGTGGGAAAATGAAAGCTGAGCTCTGATTGGTTGTCATGAGCAACTAGAACACTCCTGCGCTCAGGCACTTAACTGTCTGTATCTCTAGTTCTGTAGAGCACAGAGCTACAATCCTAATGTGAGAGATGAGATTCTCTTTAATATGTCACTGAACAATGGTCCTAGGTGCTATAGAACATAAGATAGTCATGTCTAGGTGACACCCAAGCAGCCTCTAAATATGACTCTTTTCTGCTTATGAGATGGATGAGATGTTGCATAAAAGGGGGGATTCTAGAAAGGACATTTCATGCCCTACCTGAGGGGCTGGTAGTTAATGGGGTAAAATCTGGTGACCCTTTTAAAGGGGTTTTCCCACAAAAATAAGTTAAGCTCTATCCATGGGATAGGGCCTAAGTTGCTGATCAGTGGGGGTCTCAGTGCTGAGACCCCCACAGATCACAAAATGAGGGGTCCGATCGGGTCGCACGTACCTCTTGGCACTGAGACCCCCACTGAACAGCAAGTTAGGCCCTGTCCAGTGGATGGGGCCTAACTTTTCTTTGTGGGAAAACCCCTTTAAATCGTTGTGGATCCTTGTGTTCTGGATCCATACATACTTGTATCTGTTGTCATGAACATTCTTCTGAGCCTCACTCCGGCCGCGGACACTTACATGTTGTGTTATGTCAATAGCAACGGCAAACAAATGCTGCAGATGAGGTCATCAGATTTACTTTAAATACCTATTCAAAACACAGGGGCGCAACTTCCAAAACGACGCAGCTCAGTGGCCTGAACCTCGCAGATGTGATGACTTGTCGGTTGTGTCGGATCGTGTGTGATATGGCTGCTCAGCCCATGGAGCAGTCTCCTCTACAGACGTGCACGGTCCATACATTTAGTCTGGATCATCTTTGACCTCTGATCTAGTGCTGACCCTTGCAGAATCCCTCATATAATAACCCTGTGCAGTAGCGGGTAAAGTCTTACATAGCCGCATGTATCGGTGGGACGTGTGTGTGAGTGATGGGCTATGACGCAGGTATTTTCAATTGCAAATTCCCTGCTGTTTTCCATACAGCGAGTCCTACTGTATATGCAGGATCAGCTGTACAGCAGCGTGGCAGGAATTCACTTACAAATGCAGCATTTTTATTGCGTTTCTTACCTTTCCAGGTTGTTATTGCTTTTATGTTTTTCTATACAAGTTAAATAAAAGACTCGCTTTTATCTAGGAAATAATCCATGTGTCTAATAGTTTGTATTTTTATGGAAATGCAGGTGTTTTATCACTTATATTATAGAATAAATATTATTTTTTTATTTTTATTGCCAATTTACAAGCTAGGGGCTAAATTGAATCTACCATCATAAACCTGAGAGACTTACTCATAGAGCCATGGTATTTGTTATCCATGGCCTCCTTCCTTCTAAAATCAATTTTTACAATAATGCTAATGAGTCAGAAGGGTTGGGGGCGGGGGGGCATTACCAGAGCCCCTCAGTGATGTAGCTTCATAGGCTGTTACACTGTGCAGGAGCACTCACCCCTTCCACTACCATATATAATCTCACACAGCGGGAAGGTGGGAAGTGTTGAGGGAGCATGGTGGGATGGTAAGACAGCGTAACAGCCTGTGAAGCTTTAACACAGAGGGGCTCTGATAACACAGCCATATCCTTTCTGGCTCATTAGCATATTTATAAAAGTTGATTTTAGAAGGAAGGAGGCCACGGATAACAGATATAAGAAGATTACCAGTCACGGTATGCATCTATGCACAAGTGTCCCTGCATCTATGAGTAAGTGTCCCTGATGGATTTCGATGGTTGATTTCCTCTAACCATATCTTGGCTATGCACGCTGCGGCCATAACTATTACCAGAAGTGTCCTCCTCTGCGGATGTGGTGCTTTACCCTACAGGGTCACTGATCCTGTATCATTGTTGAATTTATAGGTAACAATACTGAGGAATGGCCGTACTGACCCCCATACTGAAGAGCCGGAGTGAATGTTTTGCATTTTACATTATGATAAGACCCTGTTGATGTATGATGGGGGTCTGTCAGGTTGTAGGGTGGGTGGTCTGTCATTCAGGGAAGACGAAAGACAAAGATGATCAAAAATGTATGGTTCTGAGAACCTCTGCCCAAAATGAGAAGATCTCGGGTCTCTCCACATTGTGGCACTTAAGGCCGTGTAGTTGGATTAGAGTAGCTTGCACCTTGTTGTTCTGTTATGATGTGCTTTGCTGACCTGGGGGTCCACAGTCGGTGACTCCCACCCATGGTGGCTCCTCTGTGTGATGCTGCTCCAGTCATCTCCTGGGGAGATAGTCATGTCATATATTCAGCTCTTCCACAGCCCCAGATGAGAGCAGCCACCGCACATATGTAAAATGGACTGGGGGATGCCAGGACCCCACAGCTCTGATATAGAAGACCTTGGTGATGGAGTAATAATTTTGCACCTTAACAAAAGACGAGGCAAATCCATGTCAGAATAACATGAAGTCTATGGAGCTTATTTACGTACCCGGTCCAGTCGCGAACCAGCGGCGCGCTCTCCGACGAGGATTCGGGTTCTGCCGGGACTCACTAAGGTCCGTGCGGAATTCGGCATATATCGGAAATCGCCGGGAAACCCAACGAATGTGCGCGGTTCGCACCCTTAGTAAATGAGCCCCTATGTGTATGTGGGCAGTCAGGGAGAGGGCACACTATAGTCATCCATGAAGATCCAGCTTCCCCTTAGTGTAGCCCAGCTTCTGTAGCTACATGATGATACAACCCTTGTAGGTCCAGGAGCTGGAGTTGTATTGTGATGCAGGTACAGGTGTAGCAGACGAGTTGTTAATGTCTCTTTTTAATGTCTGTTTCACTTAAGCGGCGGTAAGTGAGCAGTGAACGCTTCCTTTGGCTGCTGTCATTAAGCAAGACCACATCCATTATTAATAGCACAATCCTGCCAGATACTGCAACCAATTAGTGCTCTACGTGTGGTTACCTGAAACACTACTTACAACAGGGAAACTATGGATTTAGGGATTATGTGTGTGCGTTTTGAATACAAATTTTAACCATTTTGGTATTAAATTTGTAATAATGCACACAGTCGCATCGCAGTGTGTGGGGTTATGCTCACAGTCATGTCGGGGGATGCACACAGCCATGTTGCTAGGGGCGGTGGATGCACATAGCCATGTTGCTGGGGGACGGGAGGAATGCACACAGTCAGATTGGAGTTCACAGTTGTGTGTTGGGGGGTGGTGCACACAGTCGTGCCGTTGTGTGTTGGGGGGGGGGTGCACACAGTCGTGCCGTTGTGTGTTGGGGGGGGGGGTGCACACAGTCGTGCCGTTGTGTGTTGGGGGGGGGGGGTGCACACAGTCGTGCCGTTGTGTGTTGGGGGGGGGGGGTGCACACAGTCGTGCTGTTGTGTGTTGGGGGCGGTGCACACAGTCGTGCCGTTGTGTGTTGGGGGGGGGGGTGCACACAGTCGTGCCGTTGTGTGTTGGGGGCGGTGCACACAGTCGTGCTGTTGTGTGTTGGGGGCGGTGCACACAGTCGTGCTGTTGTGTGTTGGGGGCGGTGCACACAGTCGTGCTGTTGTGTGTTGGGGGCGGTGCACACAGTCGTGCTGTTGTGTGTTGGGGGCGGTGCACACAGTCGTGCTGTTGTGTGTGTTGGGGGCGGTGCACACAGTCGTGCTGTTGTGTGTGTTGGGGGCGGTGCACACAGTCGTGCTGTTGTGTGTGTTGGGGGCGGTGCACACAGTCGTGCTGTTGTGTGTGTTGGGGACGGTGCACACAGTCACGCCGGTGTGTGTGTGTTGGGGACGGTGCACACAGTCACGCCGGTGTGTGTGTGTGTGTTGGGGACGGTGCACACAGTCACGCCGGTGTGTGTGTTGGGGACGGTGCACACAGTCACGCCGGTGTGTGTGTGTTGGGGACGGTGCACACAGTCACGCCGGTGTGTGTGTGTTGGGGACGGTGCACACAGTCACGCCGGTGTGTGTGTGTTGGGGACGGTGCACACAGTCACGCCGGTGTGTGTGTGTGTGTTGGGGACGGTGCACACAGTCACGCCGGTGTGTGTGTGTTGGGGACGGTGCACACAGTCACGCCGGTGTGTGTGTGTTGGGGACGGTGCACACAGTCACGCCGGTGTGTGTGTGTGTGTTGGGGACGGTGCACACAGTCACGCCGGTGTGTGTGTGTGTGTGTTGGGGACGGTGCACACAGTCACGCCGGTGTGTGTGTGTGTGTGTTGGGGACGGTGCACACAGTCACGCCGGTGTGTGTGTGTGTGTGTTGGGGACGGTGCACACAGTCACGCCGGTGTGTGTGTGTGTGTTGGGGACGGTGCACACAGTCACGCCGGTGTGTGTGTGTGTGTTGGGGACGGTGCACACAGTCACGCCGGTGTGTGTGTGTGTGTTGGGGACGGTGCACACAGTCACGCCGGTGTGTGTGTGTGTGTGTTGGGGACGGTGCACACAGTCACGCCGGTGTGTGTGTTGGGGACGGTGCACACAGTCACATCAATGTCTGTGGGGCGGTAATGCACACGTCCTAGTGTTTCAGTCACTGTCACATTGCAGTGTGGGGGCAAGGATACACACAGTGGTGCCACGGTGTGCATGGTAATGTACACTGTCGTGTCACGGGCTGGGGTCATATGCACACAGTGATGTCACAGTGTGTGGGGGCTGGGTAATGTTGCAGTGTGGCCGGCATGCACACAGCCGTGTTGCAGTGCAGGGGAATACCAAGTCAATACCACATTTAAACAGATAATAGTGTTATGACTATTTTTGGGATTAGGGGGATTGGAGAAGTGTGGTCATGTTTCCTCCGCCCGGTCCTCGGCTGTGGTCCTGGTGGACTCCTGATGGTAATCCTTTAGTAGAAAACATTAAAGCCACTCAGGCTGCAGAGTCATGGGGTTATCCGGGCAGGACTGCGCAGCTATTAATAGTCATTTGTTTAGTGGGAATGATTAACACCTTGTAAAATAAGCGAGTGGATAAGCCCCCGGAGGAGCTATTCCTGTCCTTCCTGGAATCCCTGTGTCACTAGGACGGGGGATGGAGCATATACTGTGTGTGCCGTATATATGCAGGACATACGTTACAGCTATAGTAACTTACTCCTCATAAACGTGTGGCTTATGAAGCGTCCCAAAGAATGACAGCAAGCAGAGATCTAGAAAACCGTGAGAAATCGATACAGAAAGTATATTTTGTAGCTTTTTACAATTACTGTATATACCCGAGTATAAGCCGAGGCCCCTAATTTTACCACAAAAACCTGGTAAAACCTATATTTTTTTTACCCGAGTATAAGCCGAGTTTGGAGTTTCAGCACCTTTTCTTTGTGCTGAAAAACTAGGCTTATACTCGAGTATATATGGTATTTGCTGCAAGTGGTCAATCCCTTTAGTACATAATGTCCCCCTATGGTGTCCATTTGTGATCAGCTGATGAGTTTAGGGAGACCTGGTAAGGGTAAGCTTTGCATAGGGTCTGTCGGCAGTAATGAGTGCACTGTGGGGGGTGTCCTCACACTGCTGTGCTCTTAGATCTGTGCATTCAGAAGAAGACAGAATGCAGTGAGACCTGTTCTGGTCTGGCTGATATCTCTTCTTCCAGCGAGACGGATCATGTAGTTCTACATCAGATCTATTTTGGTGGCAGTTGTTTTGTGCTCCCGCTAGTAGAGCCCCACAGGGGTGCATGACGTGACTGTGTGCTTCTCAGTGACTTATCCCAATTTCATGTGACAAGCGATTCACGCCACATCAATCCCATCCTGTTATTTGTGTGGTCTGGGAGCGGCCAGGTCCTGGTAGTGCAGACATGACACGGAGAAGCCTAGGCACCAGTGTCTGCTCCCTGCCTCCGGTCATTGTATTCCTGTAATTATTATTCATGGGTGAACTGCGATCAGGAAACTCATCGTCTTTTCTTTTTTATTATAGATCAATGTACGGGTCACCACCATGGACGCCGAGCTGGAGTTTGCCATCCAGCCGAATACCACGGGCAAACAGCTCTTTGACCAGGTATGTTGGGGCGTATGACTGTGTCGCCTGCAGGCTTCATCACTATGGGTAATATGTGCTCAGAGCAATGTCCCCTGCAATACAAAGCCAAAAATGTTGGTCCCTATGTAGTGTAGTACAATCATAAGCCAATGAGAATAAATCTATATATATATATATAGCGCCAGCATGTTCCGCAGCGCTGTACAGATCAGACAGAATAAGACATTAAAGCAAGTAATATGGTCAGATGAAACAATAGTAGTGAGAGCCCTGCTCACAAGAGCTTACAGTCTATGCAATTATTAGATGAGATGTGAAGTTATTTATACACGGACAACTGCAACACAACATTCTGGTTCATGTTGACACAAACTTATTTCTAAATGCCCAGCGGCATCCATGTAGAATGGATAGATCTAGATGTATAGATAGATCTAGACGAAAAGAGAGACAGAGCGAGTGTAAGCTCCTGCGAACAAGGGCCTCGTTCCTATTGTTTCCTCTAAATAATAATTATTCTTTTTTTAATACAGGGCCTTCATAATCTGCAGTGCTGTACAGATCATGAAGGACATACCTTATATACTCGAGTATAAGCCTAGTTTTTCAGCACAAAATATGTGCTGAAAAACCCAAACTCTGCTTATACTCGAGTCAGAAAAATAAAGCAGCAGGCTATATACACTGGGGCAGGGTCTGGCAGGCTATATACACTGGGGCAGGGTCTGGCAGGCTATATACACTGGGGCAGGGTCTGGCAGGCTATATACACTGGGGCAGGGTCTGGCTGGCTATATACACTGGGGCAGGGTCTGGCTATATACACTGGGGCAGGGGCTGGCTGGATATATACACTGGGGCAGGGGCTGACAGGCTATATACACTGGGGCAGGGGCTGGCAGGCTATATACACTGGGGCAGGGGCTGGCAGGCTATATACACTGGGGCAGGGGCTGGCAGGCTATATACACTGGGGCAGGGGCTGGCAGGCTATATACACTGGGGCAGGGGCTGGCAGGCTATATACACTGGGGCAGGGGCTGGCAGGCTATATACACTGGGGCAGGGGCTGGCAGGCTATATACACTGGGGCAGGGGCTGGCAGGCTATATACACTGGGGCAGGGGCTGGCAGACTATATACACTGGGGCAGGGGCTGGCAGACTATATACACTGGGGCAGGGTCTGGCAGGCTATATACACTGGGGCAGGGGCTGGCTGGCTATATACTGGGGAGGCTGTGAACAATGCATTTCCCACCCTCGGCTTATACTCGAGTCAATATGCTTTCCCTGTATTTTGTGTTAAAATCGGGGGCCTCGGCTTATACTCGGGTCGGCTTATACTCGAGTATATACGGTAATCCGACAAAATAAGAAATTACATGACCAGATGAAACAATTAGAGAGAGGGCCCTGCTCCCAAGAGCTTACAGTCTAAGCGAACCATAATATTACTCTGTAACATCTTATTTTGTCCGTAGAGCAATGTTTAATATGAAAGGGCTAAGTATAGGGCTACATTCACACGAACGTATGGGGGACGTATATATAGTGTATATACATCCCCCATACACTTCTATGGGCTCATGGCCATGTACATGTCCTATCTTTCTACGGAATACGCCCCCGTGTGCTGTATATTCGGGAGTGGGGCGGGAGTGAGTTGCGCTCATCCCCTGCTCCTCTCCGCAGCGCCGATGTGTGCCTTCCGTACTACAGTAAGGTGGGCTTACATCGTGTGAATGTAGCCAAAGCTGTGAATAGGGATTGGTATTGCAGGGTTGTAATTTTTTCAAAGTGCACGGCGTTGGGGGGTGTCCTCACACTGCTTTGCTCTTTGCATTGAGTTTTAAAGGAAATCTACCATCAAAATCAAGCATGATAAACCAAGGGCATTTTACAGGCTGTTACGCTATCTCACTGAGACTGTGTAGCAACTACTGAAGCCAGATCACAGAGGGGCTATTATCTTATTATCATAATTACTTATTATCATCATTTTAAGCTTGGATTTTAGAAGGAGGAGGTCATGAATATCAAATACAGACAGTCCCCGGGTGACGTGCAAGTTCCATAGATTTGTTCTTAAGTTGAATTTGTATGCGAGTCGAAACTAATATATTTTAGAATTGTAAATCCAGACTTTTTTTTTTCCCAAGTGACAATTGGAGTTTTAAAATTTTTTTGCTGTAATTGGACCAAATTTTATCAATAAAGCTTCATTACAGACACCTTACAGCTGATCATTGCAGTCTGGGAGTAAAGTTATAGCATCCAGAGAGCTTCACCAGAGGTCACAGTGCGCAGAGGGGTCCGTCTGTAAGGGTCATCTGGAAGTCAGGTGTCCTTAAGTAGGGGACCGCCTGTATAAGAAGATTACCACAGTCACGGGGCCTGGAAATATGATATCCCCCTGGTTTATTATGATGGATTTTTTTATTTTAGAATTCCTTTAAAGAGGACCTGTCACCCCGAAAAAGCCCCCCCCCCAAGGTGCTCCACCTAACCCGCACCCTACCCCCTTTCTGCCCAGCAATTTTATTTTAAATCTATGACCGTAAAGGTGTTTTAAACAGATCCGACCTCTTACAAAATAAGAGGTCGGATCCTCATATCTGGGGAGCTGCAGTCGGCGTTATTCATAAGGGGGCCGGCCGACACACCCCCAGCACGCCCCCTGTCACCTAGGACCAATAGGAGAAGCCGGCAGCATGTATTGCGTAATTGCTGCCGGCTCTCCGCGTTGCTGGCGCGCCAAATGTTATATATATTCGGACCGGCGCTGTCAATGAGCCCGGCGTGGCCGCAGCCACTGTCAGTGCAGCGCGGCCGGCCATGTGAATAAGCCCCGCGCCGGCTTCTCCTATTGGTCCTAGGTGACGGGGAGTGCTGGGGGTGTGTCGGCCGGCCCCCTTATGAATAACGCCGACTGCAGCTCCCCAGATATGAGGATCCGACCTCTTATTTTGTAAGAGGTCGGATCTGTTTAAAACACCTTTACGACCATAGATTTAAAATAAAATTGCTGGGCAGAAAGGGGGTAGGGAGCGGGTTATGAGGGGCACATTTGGGGGGGGCTTTTTCGGGGTGACAGGTCCTCTTTAAAGCTTTAGCAGTCACATCATTGGATTTTTCATGACCAGGTGCAGAGAGCTAAGAGCACAGCAGTGTGAGGAGATCCTAGAATGTCAGGATATGAATTTATTTTTCTGCTGCTTGTAATGGTTAAACAATTTATTCTGGGCTTTTTACTAACATTGTGCAAAATTTAGCATGGGCCGCCATTCCCTTTAATTGAGTAGTCGCTGTTCTGTGCAGCGTTTTGGACAGGGCTGGAGCGGACAACCGTTTTCTAAAGATCTTCTCTGCACAGACATTGGCGTCTCATTAGGACATGCTGACTGTTTCCGCTTGGCAGGGGGTGAGACATTGTGCCCCCTTTCCACCCGTCTCCTTTTAGACCTTTTCCAGGTCATTGCTTGGTCACAGCGAGTCCCACTGTCAGAGCAGTGTATGTCTGTTATACACAAGTAGCTATTACAATCCTCAAACACTATACATAAACTTTTTACATGTAAACGCTATAGAAAGACCATGTACAGATGGTGATCTTCTTCCTGTACCTTTCTAGGTGGTGAAAACCGTGGGTCTCCGAGAGGTTTGGTTCTTCGGGCTGCAGTATGTGGACAGCAAGGGTTACTCTACATGGCTGAAGCTCAACAAAAAGGTTTGTCGTGTCCCTCCCCCCCCCCCCCTTACAGCTTCTTTTATCTGTCTGGTTCTTTGTTCTGAAACGTCCTTTGAATCGGAACGTTCGGTCTTCATTACTTTTGTAATGGATTTATTTTTGGAGCGGCAGCAGGTGGAAACATGTGAGGAGCGGGTAACATGGCTGTGCACAGGGAACTGAATTGTAGAAAATTGCTGGTGCTGGTTATTTTTAGGTGGACAAATATGTAGAATTTTGTAGAGTTTTTTTTTTTCTTTTAATCTACTCTGAGGACAAAGATACAAAGTTTGTAACACTCGGTAGAGAATCCAAATCTATCCATAACATGGTGTGAGGCGAGATCCATACCTATCAGACACTTGGTGGTATATCCTGTGGATGATAGGTGATTGGCACATCCTATGCTCCATTCCGCCTGACGAAGGAACGTCACATCCAAACCGAGAATGAACTCTCCATCTACTTGCAACTCTTTTTGAGAGGTTTGTAGGTCAAAGAGGTAAAGCCAATATAGGGCATGTGACACATCCTTGTTACGTTAAAGGGGTTGTCAGCAGTTTGAAAAAAATTAGCAGGCGGGCTAAATAGGGTATTTACAAAAAAAAAAAAACTATACTCTCATCCTCCGGAGCTTTGGGTTCCCTGCTCCGTGGTCCATTGGAGTCGTGCCCTTGTTTGCCTTTTGTTTTTTAAGGGGCACAGCATTTCTCCTCCGTCAGTCTAGCACGCCCATCAATCTCTTGTCCCAGCACCTGATACGGCCTTGCCTGTTTAAACCAGAAATTAGAGGAAAAAAACCCACTAGGAATTGGATCATCATCTGTAGCTCACAACTATGGGGATCATTTACTAAGGGCCCGAATTGCTCTTTTTCGTCGGGTTTCAGGAAAATTACCGGTTTTCGCCGAATTTCCCCGGGTTTTTGGCGTACGCGAGTGGATTGTGGCGCATCGGCGCCGGCATGCATGCAACGTAAATCGCGGGGCGTGGCCGTCGGGTTTTCCGCGGTATTTTAAAAAATGTGTCGCGTGACATGCGCTTACTTGCACCCAGGAATAGCATGGTGAACTCCGGCGGACTTCAGCGCAGCAGCGACACCTGGTGGACATCGGACACACTACCTTAGTGAATCGCCGGAAGAACCGAATCCTCGACGGAGAACGCGCCGCTTGATCGCGACAGGATCGGGTAAGTAAATGTGCGCCTATGTCGGATGGCGTTTTAATCTCGGTGCGGAGTTCTCTGTTTGTACACGGATGTTCAGTGGTGAAGTCGCAGTGACCTTCTCCGACAAAGATGTGAAGTCTTTGTCCATCCAAACTAAACAGAAATTTGCATTATACAATTGATGTGGGTTGGAATCGGAGGTGGGAATTGTCAGGCTTTTTTGTACTTGTTGGGCCCTGGGTTCAGTGCTAGTTTCTCATGGAGGTGGGTACTAGGGAGCAGCTGCCTGACAACCCTATAGAAAAGCCTGTCCTTGTCAGGCAGTGTACGTCGTCTGTCTCGCATGACTGTTCAGTTCAGTGCTGAAAGCGGCTTTGGCAGCCGTCACACCCTGTCATTTCCTACATTCAGGGGGGGGATCCAAACCCGGATTACGTGTCCTACATGAAGCAAGGAAACAAAACTTGCAGTTACTATTTCCAAAGGTGACAAATGTAATAATCAAACATTGCAGGTGGCCATACACACAGTAGTTGTCTGCTCATGTGGACTATGCCATTCCAGCTCTCTCATACACAGACGTGATTAAATGATATGGGGGATTACGCATTTTAGGGGATAACATCCTATTCGGTAGAAAAGTGGTCCAGTTTTCACTAATTGATGGAGCGACAGGTCATGTATGAGTTTCTCTCATATTGAATGTGAGTGCTGAATATAGCGGAGCGCTGTGCTCAGCAATTTCCATTGTATTGAATGGAGCGGCACTACAGATGCTCTACCTGTTGCTCGCTTCATTCAATTAGTGAAAACAGGACCCCCTTCTCGTGATCTGTGAGGTCTGACTTCTTTTGTTTGCTGTGGATAGCAGATAACTCTCAAACTTGGGACTACACCTTTTAAAGGATATTTACCATTTGTTTTTTTTGCATTGTAAACCAAACATACCTTGAGAATGCTGGAGCTACAGTGATGCGGAAATATATCTTGTTTAATCCCTGAGCTGGGTACAGGCTTGTTTAATACCTGATCCAAGTGGTTTTGCTCAAAAAACAATTATATTTTAATTCTGGACCTTGGGAAAGCTGGGTGTAAGCTGGCTGCAGTATATAACACATTACATGGAGCTTCCTGAACTGTACAGACAGGACTAATCAACCTGAGCTGCACAGCAGCTGGGGGATGGTGCAGCGATTTGATTTCTTCTGCCTGTCAGGGACAACACAGTGATGATGTATTCTCGGCTCATGTTGGGCAGGACAAGGCTGGAGCAGTACATAATGAGGGTAAAAGGAGAAGTGCCAAGGCAGTCACAGGTGCCACAGAGCCTCATTATCATAATTTTATAATTGTTTTTTTGAGCAAAACCATGCGGATCAGGGATTAATCAAGATTAATCATCATTGTAGCTTTAGCATTCTCAAGGTACGTTTGCTTCATAATGCATGAAAGCAAATGGTAGATTTCCTTTAAAGTGAATTTCCAAATTTTTGTGGATACCTGTGACCGAGACTGCAGAAGAATTCGCCTACAGGAGAGACTGTAGTCTTGGCATCACTTAAAATCTTCCTTTTAGTGCCACCATTAGAGCTCAAAGGGGATATATACACATGTACGGTGTATAATATATCCGTATCATATTATGGTGTATAAGAGCACATGTGATCCAGGATTTTACCAGCTGGTCCTCTACAAGACTGTAGACTTATGGAAAGCTCTCTGATCAGACCATATAGAGATTTGCCCTTGTACAGCAATCTTATTTGAATATATGCAAAACTGATTATTTGGATCCAATACAACTGTATGTAATCTCCTCTGTATATACATTTTCAGGTGACTCAGCAGGACGTCCGGAAAGAAAACCCTCTGCAGTTCAAGTTTCGAGCCAAGTTTTTCCCTGAAGATGTCTCGGAAGAGTTAATTCAGGAGATAACCCAGAGACTGTTCTTTCTGCAAGTGAAGGAAGCGATACTAAACGATGAAATCTACTGTCCCCCCGAGACGGCTGTGCTGCTGGCGTCCTACGCCGTACAGGCCAAGTATGCCGATTACAGCAAAGACGTCCACAAGCCGGGATACCTGGCCAACGACCGCCTGCTGCCTCAGAGGTAAGTCACCGGAAGCCGCCGCCTTATGCCATTCATCTCCTCAATGGAGAGGCATTTCTCTTGTCCCTGGATTATTGATTCCCTTGTTCCCGGAGAATGGACGTGACATGGAATCTGTATTACACGTCCTCCTTTACAGAAATAAGTGGTCTGCACTACTTCTTCTCTGAGGCCACAGACAATGGCTTCAGGGAACTAGGTTTCAAAGTGCAATTTGTAGCCAGGTTTAGCTTCAGAAATGTGTCATTCCCTTCTTTGTCCTATATATTGTTCTGGTATTTTTTTTTTTTTTTTATCTTGTTCCCTGACGTAACCTCTTTGCAATGAGTTGTCAGGACCGGAAACTATTTCTATAAAAGGGTTTGAAATGGAAGTATACGGACTGCAAGAATCTGTCACACTGAGATCCTCTGTTAGGGCTTATTCCCACAAATGTGCTCTGTATGTAAATTTCGGACCATGCACTGGCTGGATTTTGCAGACTGAACACGGACTCAGGACAGGATTACAAGCATAATCATGATGTTTAAGGTGACTCTGCTTCCCTGCTTAACAACAGCACCAAACTATAATCATGGTTAGTATTGCACCGTTTTAGAGGTTATTTGGAGGCTCCTTGCATCATATACCATCCATCTAATCCTTCCACCACATGTTTTAGGATTTACCAACCAATCATCTTCATGTGTTTATAGGCCTCGGCTTTCTGACACAAGAAGTGTCTGCAGCAGTGACCCAACTCAGGGTTGTACCCATCACCACTGCTGTAGTTCAGTCTGCAAGAAGCTGGATGCTTCCTCTCCACTGCCCACCAATGTGTTGATGTACGTTTATGACAGAAATTGGGGAATAAACCCCCGTCTAGTTCCTGTTTATCCTTTGGCACATTTTCATATACATCAAAGAATGGCCTTCAATCATGTAAAAGCAGAGCAGATGTATTCACCACAGCCACCCGCTGCAGGACAGTCATGACACCCATCACAATTTACTTGATATTGACCTCTATTCCCAATATTAGGTTCTCAATATAGTGAGTAACCCCCTTCAAAGAATAGTAAGGTCTCACTTATCCAAAGCAGTGTCGGTCCTTTATCCAAAGCAGAATGGCTGCAACAAGTTTCTTGGAAGCAAACTGGGAAACCTTTAGTAAGAATTCTTTTGGAGTGTGAATTTAAAATAAAAATCACATATGGATATGGATTTTTCTTCAGATCTATTGCAGGGAGGCTGGTGAGGGGGGGGGGGTCTGCCAGCAATGCAGCGGAACAATATCACCTCTGCTCTCAGCCTACTATTTTGCCTCAAGTTGTTTCTTTCTATAAAGAAATCCTTGTTAATATTAATCTTTATTGACATAGCATCGTCAAATTTTTGTAGCGCTTAACTCATTGATCATGGTTTCAATTATTTTCTTTAGGGTTTTGGAACAACATAAATTGACGAAAGAACAATGGGAAGAACGAATACAAACCTGGCACGAGGAACACCGGAGCATGCTACGGTACTGTGACTGTGTGTACACATACACCGCCACATGCAGATTTGCGGTCTTGATTTTGCGACACCAAATAAATGGGGGATGAGCATTGCTTCCAGTAATGTCTTTTTAAATATTCAAAGGTGCGGCATGCCCCTTAGGCCATGTTTACATTGGTATCAGGTTCTTTATGGGGCCTCCTATGCCAAATCCATCAAAAATCTAATCTTTCATGCAGGATGCTGGATGGACCCCATAACAAAAACTCAGTGGAAACCATTTCTGTCAATGGTGTCCATCATGTTAGAGGCAAGTCCTCATTGAAACTTTAATGATGTAACAAAACCGGCAAGACTTTAAATGTAAAATTATCTGCTGCATTCAAACTTGCCCTTAAAAGAAATCTTCCATCAGAATCAATCATGATAAACCAGGGACACTAAACCCTGGTAGCGTGACTGTGGTAATATTAGTTACCCATGGCCCCCTTCCATTGAAAATCAACTTTTATAATTTTGCTAATAAGCCAGAAGGACTCTGTGGTTGTTACCAGAGCACCTCCATGCTGTATCTTCACAGACCCTTGCACTGTGCCGAAGCACTTCCTCCTTCCACTATGTGAGATAATAGTGTGATGGACTGTGAAGCTACAGCACAGAGAGGCTGTGGTAACACCCCCGGGAGCTCTTCAATCAAATCAGATTAGTTTTAAAGGTTGATTTTAGAAGGAAGGAGGCAATGGATAACAAATATATAAAGATTCACAGTCACAATGTCGGGATCAGTGAGTAAGTGTCCCTGTATTATCATGATGGATTTTGATGGTAGATTTCTTTTAAATCAATTGTCCCCAGGTTTTTATTGATGACTTTCCCTCATATTGTATTTATAATCCAAAAGATAATTCACATAATATTTATATCTTCATCGTGTGTGGGGGTTCACAACAAATCTCTCCTCTCGTTGTGTAAGGAGAAATTCTCTGAGAATCTTTATCAATATTGTTAACCTTTGTACAGCACCACAGCATTAATGGTGCTCTATAAATAATCGGTAAGGGGTTCACATACATTACATCAAGAAAGCAACAAATGCAATTACAAAATACAAAACTACAGAGTTCAGGAGACAAGTGGAAGGGAGAACCCTGCCCGTAAGGGTTTGCAATCTATATGGGAGGGAGGATGGAGACACGTGGTGAGGGAGCACATCAGGTATTGTAGGCGATCTGCATGTATTACATGTACATTTCCATCCGGGTTTATCTTCGGGAGGGGAATAAGGGTTCTCATCTCAGTCAGGTTTGAGGTTAGTCCATAAAGAATTGATATGTATTTTGTGATTCTATGACTGATGAGTATATCAAGAGTTTGTATAAACAAAGTCTCTTTTATCTTTCTTCCGGTAGGGAAGATTCTATGATGGAATATCTGAAGATCGCCCAGGATCTGGAGATGTATGGGGTGAATTACTTTGAGATAAAGAATAAGAAAGGAACTGAACTATGGCTCGGGGTGGATGCATTAGGTCTTAATATTTATGAACATGATGACAAGTAAGTATGAGGTTGTTTCTTGTATCTTCTGGCATACAAGTCTTTCCATGCAAGGCTGGAAGGATACATCTTAAAACAGAGGTTTATGTATTGATGTTATCTTTATGAACGCTGTAGTAACTTAATGTTATATATTGCTTATCTTGTACTGAATAAAAGTTTCATCCATCTTCTCAGCTCCTTTCCTCCTGCACTCCCTTCTAGCTCAATATATGCACAGAATTTTCTCAAATGATTAGTCTTTGTATAAGGTGTATACAGTGGTGAAAAGTTTATGCATAGACTCTAGGGGGAAGTTTAATTAAGGCTCCTACACCAGTTTTCAAGCCTTGAAATAATCACTGTTGTCATTTAAGTCCTTACGCCACCTCCATGCCCAGGGGGACATATAGATATATCTAGATACATCCTGGATCCATTAAGACACTGGCTATAGCATAGTTGTCTGGATATATCTGGAGGCTGCAGCCTTCTGCAAGTGGGAGGTTTACATCGTACTCGCACTCGATGTGCCAGCATATGATAAATTTCCCCCATTGAACTTCATCATAGACTTTGCATTGATCATTGCCCCCAATGCAGTGTGATTCACACTTATCGTCTTCATCTGGTAGGTTAATAAGATGTGATAATGGAAGTATCTGCTTTAACATTCTATTTCTAAGGATTTTTTCCCCCAGTTATGTGTAATGCTAATGATGGTGTCCATATGGCCGCACTATACACCTGTCAAGTTGTACAAAGTCATGATACGGCACTCTGATGGTCTTTGCAGTTTCTTTTTTACTTTGTTTAATTGGGGTAAAAGTCTTAAAGCAAAAACACATTTTTCTTTAATAAAATCATCGAATTTCTGATTTCAACAAGTCACATCAACTTATGAAAAATAAGCTCAAATTTTATCTACACTTAGATTGCATAAGAGCCCTCCTACCATGCACTTTGTGTGTTATAGATGTTTACTTAGAGCCACTTACTGTAAATTACAGAAAAATACAGCCGTACAACAGGAATCAAATTCCAAACAAGAAGTATATGCTTAAAGAAATATCTACCATCAAAATCCAGCATGATAAACTCTTACTCATAAATTCAGGCACTGTGACTGTTGCAAACGTCTTCTATTTGTTATCTCTGGCCTCCTTCCTTCTAAAATGAACTATTATAATTATACTAATGAGCCAGAAGAGCTGTGCGAGTGTTACCATAACCCCTCTGTGCTGCAGAATCACAGACTGTTACACTGTGCAGGAGCACCCCCCCCCCCCCCCCCCCCTCAAAGATTGTCCTACTCCATCAGTGCAGTTTCTGATAACTTTAAATAAGAAGGTGTGTACTGTAACTCCAGCCATAAGTTGGATATAATTCGTTTTATTAATCCTCTGGTTTCCGGAAATGTACTTCTAATTCTCTGTAGCCAGCCATGTCCCTCCTCTATGCAATGTTCTTGGCGTCATGCACCCTGCTATTTTACCAGCGGCCACAGAAACGTAATGTATTTTCGCTCTAAATATATCCCGCTGTTTTGTTTTTTTTTTCAGATTGACTCCTAAAATTGGATTTCCTTGGAGCGAAATCAGAAACATCTCATTTAATGACAAAAAGTTTGTTATAAAACCAATCGACAAAAAGGCTCCGGTAAGAGCTACTCCCGCTCCTGTGAAACTTGTCATTACTAAGATCTTCATCAGGCAGGGCCACTCGCTCATGTGTCATGTGTTTCGGGACATCTTGTTCCCTTTTTTTTCCCCCTCTGGTGCTTTGAAGGGTTGTGCCAAATGAAAAATGTATGCTAAATTATATTCCTCATCTTGTCCTAGATGTAAAATACAGGAGAATTCTTTATTCCTCTACTTTATACCCACAATAGTCTGCAGCACATTTTCTTTTTTAGTCACTGAGGTCCTTATACTAAGCATAAATAGTTCATACATTTTCAAGAACTGCTCTTATAATTTAAAGGGGTACTTTGACATATATCCGGTTCAGACAGTCTGTGTCTTTTTAATATTGCCCCAAATTAGGATATAGGGCGCTTGGAAATCAGCTACTCGATCCTATTGTGTTGGGAGGATAAGCTGCTGCCAGACATGTTTGAAAGTGGTTTTCCATCAATTCAGTGCACTTGACTTGATCATGCATGTGTGTGGGGAGTGCACCATGATAGGCAAATCCATGTTATGGCAGGCTACACATCCTATATAGAGACCGTCTTAGGAGATTGAACTCTCTCCCATCCATTGCACATGCAGTAGCAGTAAATCGTTCTAATTCTTGTCTTGCAGGATTTCATCTTTTATGCTCCCCGTTTAAGAATCAATAAGCGTATCTTGGCGCTGTGCATGGGCAACCACGAGCTCTACATGAGGCGAAGGAAGCCCGACACCATCGAAGTTCAGCAAATGAAAGCTCAGGCCAGGGAAGAGAAACACCAGAAGCAGCTGGAGAGGTACAAGCTCTAATGCACTCACAGTTTTAGGTTTGTTTTGAGGGGTGTCAGAGCTAAGACAAAGTGGACCCTGTGTTCCTCTTAGTCACATAATGCTAGTAAGTTATAGTAACTTTTCAGACAACTCTTTAACACTTCCTAATACACATAGTATTGTACCAGAAAACTGGACAGGCGGCCATCAGACTTGTCACCTAACTCTGTAACTTGGCACATCTGTCACAAGAGGAGGGAGGACGTGTGTGATGAGAGGATTTAATGAATTTAGGGCAGGGGTGGAGGCACGGCTCAGGGCGGCAGCCACTCGTCCGAAGACCTTCAAGCCCTTCATACTTAAAAGAATGAAGATTCTGGTATAATATGGAGTATATACGCCTTAAGATTATTCTGTAGATGCTTGACTATGCGCCAGACAGAAATATACCTAAATATATGAAGCGGTGTGTAGTTACAAAGCCGCAATGTCTGTGCATGAGCAGATTAGACTAGATTATGCTGTACAGATTTACATTGACTGCCTCTAGTAATCTGCCGTGTTATGTATTAGATGTAGAAAATATTCAACATTCTGTACTTATCCGTCATTATAAGTTACATGTGTGAGTGAAGCTGTCATTAGTGACTTTCAGATGTCTGAGCATGCTGGGACTTGTGGTGCCATAAAAGCTAAGGGGATACTTGTAGCTACCAAAGTTTTTTCGTGTATTGAATGCATACAATGATCACTTACTTTTTGGATGCTGATGTTTTGTTTTGTCTGCTAGTCATGCATGCACTTGGGTCCTGTAGTTGTTTACTATACATTTTGTCAAAGGGGTTGTCTGGAGCCCGGATGTCTTACCTCTGCTGATCTGAAATCAATCTTGGAGAGACCTTATAATGGGTCCTTAAACTTCATGAGGTTTAGGGTCCCAAATCTTTTTACCTTCTCTATGTTGGTGGCCCGAGATCCCAGATGCTAAAGGCAAAGGGGTCCTGCGACTTGAGTCTAATTTGGACACCCGGCACGTGGGCAGATTCTACTGTGATTACTATTTGATCTTAACCTCAATCCATTCCACTTGATTTGTTTGGGTTTTTTTTGTTTTGTTTTTAATGCCAAATGTGTTTTTTTTTCTAGAGCTCAGCTGGAAAATGAAAAGAAGAAGAGGGAGTTTGCAGAGAAAGAAAAGGAGAGAATAGAAAGGGAAAAGGATGAACTCATCGAACGCCTCCGACAAATTGAGGAACAGACACTAAAGGCACAGAAAGGTACGAGGCGACCTTTAGTATATGTGTTCAATATTGAAATGTAAAATTTATGTGACCCCCGACAGGCTGCAATTCACAACACAACCACTGGATGACCACACACGGACACCTATAAGACATGATAGTGTCTTAAATTTCATGTCTTTGTAGATGGGTATTAGAATGAGGGCCGTGGTTTACAGTAAACATTATTCACAAAAAAACAGAAGGCAACACACCAAAAAACGGTAAAGTGTGTGTGTGTGTATATATAAGTAGTGGGTCCTTCATTGTAGACAGGCGCTCAATGTGTATAATGCCTGGTCATACAGCTCTAGCTTTATAAGGCCCCTGGGAAAGTACTGGTGTATGAACCGGTCAGAATCCATATTGAAGCCCTGGAAAGCAATGCTGTATCCGGCCTCTAGATGTAGTGCTATAAACAGAGGCATTGCCCTGAATGGCGGGAGCGCCGAAGAGAGTAAGTATATGTTTGTTTTTCTAGCCCCCTATGCAGATAGATAGATATATCTATGTGTTTGTGTATATACAAGTATATGTATATATAGACAGATATACTAAACCCAGAAAAGAAAAAGTAAAGAAGTAACATTTCCCAAACAGAAGAGCAATGCCATCATTTTATACCAAGTTATATTGTTTCTTTGTGGAGGGGGGTGGGTTTGGGACCCCAACTTCATGTTCTGCTGTAAATGATTGTGCTTCTGTGTCTGAATATGACCTTTAAATTATCGTCCTCTGTTTTCTTTTATGTGATAACAGAGTTAGAAGAGCAGACTCGAAGAGCATTGGAGTTGGAGCAAGAAAGGAAAAAGGCGAAAGAAGAGGCAGAGCGTCTGGAGAAAGAGCGACGGTCTGCAGAAGAAGCCAAGGCCGCACTAGCCCAGCAAGCTGCAGACCAGATGAAAAATCAAGAACAACTGGTAAGAAGGCGCTAAGTAAAGGTAAAATGTTGTGTGGTATTAACCGGCTCCTCTGTCAAACATGGACGCCCATGATTATAAAAACAATATTTTGTGTGTAACGATATCTACACTTGAGGAAAACTAGACCTGCAGTGATATGGCTTCCCCTTACCCTGTAGATGTCTTGATGAGACCACCTCAGTGTGTCTTCATCATTGACTCTTTGCTTTCTTTCAGGCAGCGGAGCTTGCAGAGTTTACTGCTAAGATTGCTTTACTTGAAGAGGCAAAGAAGAAAAAGGAAGAAGAAGCCACAGAGTGGCAGCAAAAGGTAACCCCTGTCAAAACCCCATACTAGGTTAAAAAAATTATTACCCCAAGTCCACACCAAGCAAAGGAACACGCATACAGTCTTTTATATAACCTGAGGAGCTGATAAGTAAGCAATTCTTTTCAGCAAATAATTTGATATGATTTGTGTAATGACAAGTTATGCAATTTTCCAATATATTTCACGGTTTTCTAGATCTCTGCTTGCTGTCCGGCCATGGGATGCTTCATTGTTTAGTTCCTGTGGATAGAAACCGCTCCCTGGTCATGTGATGTTACACAGGTGCACGACTCATTATATTACAGAGAGTAATCATGTGTCATATCACATGACCACGGTGTCTATGCTGATGGTAGAACCGCCTCTCCTGTAGGTGTAGAGCAGGGGTCAGGAACCTTTTTTGCTGAGAGAGCCATGAACACCACATATGTTATTCTGTAAGAGCCGTACCATATGCAGATACCCCCCAGTAGATGGGTAGTCCCAGTGTCACGGGTGCCCCTGCGATCTACGTTTCGGATCGCATGGCACACATGTGCCCCTCTCCATGGCGGCGCCCCTTTCCGAGCTCACTCAACTCACCACTTCCCGGCTCCCGTCCCAGCTGGCACTCGCACATTTAAAGGGCCAATGCCCAGCATTCCCGACGGATCTTAGTGCTTCATGCCTATGAGGGAGCTTTCCACAGCGTTTCCTTCCCAAGTGTTTACCTCCCATTGTGACCGCAGACCTGTTCCTGATTCTGCTCCTTTGCTGCCAGCCCTGATCTCTTGCTCCATCCCAAACCTCGCAGCATTGCCGCCTGCCTTGACCGTCTGCCTGTTCCTGACCACAAGACTGCCTAGTGATCCTGTACCTCGACCTTGGCTGTCACCATGGACAAGTCGCGCCTGTGGAACGACCAGGTGGTACCACGCTGCAGCAAGACCATCCTGCTTTGCGGCGGGCTCTGGTGAAGACCGGGTGCTACTTAGATTCCGGTCTCAGGTGTCTGCTTACATCATTGTTCACAGAGGTCCAGGAGCTTCACTACTCCAAATCCTGACACCCACCACATGCCTCCCAGTAGATAGATAGTCCCAGCACATACCCCCAGTAGATCAGCAGCTACAGTACATACTCCCAGTAAATAGGCAGCTTACAGTACATACTCCCAGTATATAGGTAGCCACAGCACATGCCCCCCCAGTATATAGGTAGCCACAGCACATGCCCCCCAGTATATAGGTAGCCACAGCACATGCCCCCCAGTAGATGGATAGTCAAAGCAAAAAATAAATGAATATTCACTTACCAGCGCTCCCTGCAGCCAGCTCATCTCTCCCACGCTCTTCTCTTTGACCCAGGCCTAGATGGCTCCTGGGTCATACATAGGACGTGGACAGCGATAAAATCACTGCCTGTGTCCAGTGATCAGTCTAAGGCTGCATTCACACTGCCGCAAGGGGGACGTATATACGTCCCCCGTAGACGGCAACGGGCGCACTGCGCCCTACGGGAGCGGTACGGTGTCGCAGGACATGTCCTATCTTTCTCCATAGTACTGCGCCGTGCGCTGCGCTCACCACCTCCTCCTCCTCTCCCCGTGCGCTGCTGTTGCCTGCCGTGCTACGGTATGGCGGGCAACGGCAGTGTGAATGTAGCCTAAGAGACACACAGCAGCCATTACTATTTATTAAAGATCTGCCTGAGAGCCATATGCAGCCAACAAAAGAGCCATATCTGGCTCCCGAGCCATAGGTTCCCTACACCTGGTGTAGAGGATGCCCCCTGTCTATGGTGATGGTAGAACCTCCTCTCCTCTAGGTGTAGAGGATGCCCCCTGTCTATGGTGATGGTAGAATCTCCTCTCCTCTATGTGTAGAGGATGCCCCCTGTCTATGGTGATGGTAGAACCACCTCTCCTCTAGGTGTAGAGGATGTCCCCTGTCTATGGGGATGGTAGAACCACCTCTCCTCTAGGTGTAGAGGATGCCCCCCGTCTATGGTGATGGTAGAATCGCCTCTCCCCTAGATGAAAAGGATGTCCCCTGTCTATGGTGATGGTAGAACCACCTCTCCTCTAGATGTAGAGGATGTCCCCTGTCTATGATGATGGTAGAACCACTTCTCCTCTAGGTGTAGAGGATGCCCCCTGTCTATGGTGATGGCAGTAGCCCCTCTCCTCTAGGTGCAGAAGATGCCCCTGTCTATGGTGATGGTAGAACTACCTCTCCTCTAGGTGTAGAGGATGCCCCCTGTCTATGGTGATGGTAGGACCTCCTCTCCTCTAGGTGTAGAGGATGCTCCTGTCTATGGTGATGGTAGAACCACCACTCCTCTAGGTATAGAGGATGCCCCCTGTCTATGGTGATGGTAGAACCTCCTCTCCTCTAGGTGTAGAGAATGTCCCCTGTCTATGGTGATGGTAGAACCACCTCTCCTCTAGGTGTAGAGGATGCCCCTGTCTATGGTGATGGTAGAACCACCTCTCCTCTAGGTGTAGAGGATGCCCCCTGTCTATGGTGATGGTAGAACCACCTCTCCTCTAGGTGTAGAGGATGACCCCTGTCTATGGTGCTGGTAGAACCACCTCTCCTCTAGGTGTAGAGGATGCCCCCTGTCTATGGTGATGGTAGAACCTCCTCTCCTCTAGGTGTAGAGGATGCCCCCTGTCTATGGTGATGGTAGAACCACCTCTCCTCTAGGTGTAGAGGATGACCCCTGTCTATGGTGCTGGTAGAACCTCCTCTCCTCTAGGTGTACAGGATGCCCCTGTCTATGGTGATGATAGAACCACCTCTCCTCTAGGTGTAGAGGATGCCCCTGTCTATGGTGATGGTAGAACCTCCTCTCCTCTAGGTGTAGAGGATGCCCCCTGTCTATGGTGATGGTAGAACCTCCTCTCCTCTAGGTGCACAGGATGCCCCTGTCTATGGTGATGATAGAACCACCTCTCCTCTAGGTGTAGAGGATGCCCCTGTCTATGGTGATGGTATAACTGCCTCTCCTCTAGGCGTAGAGGATGTCCCCTGTCTATGGCGATGGTAGAACCTCCTCTCCTCCAGGTGTAGAGGATGCCCCCTATCTATGGTGATGGTAGAACCACCTCTCCTCTAGGTGTAGAGGATGACCCCTGTCTATGGTGCTGGTAGAACCTCCTCTCCTCTAGGTGTAGAGGATGCCCCTGTCTATGGTGATGGTAGAACCTCCTCTCCTCTAGGTGTAGAGGATGCCCCCTGTCTATGGTGATGGTAGAACCACCTCTCCTCTAGGTGTAGAGGATGACCCCTGTCTATGGTGCTGGTAGAACCTCCTCTCCTCTAGGTGTACAGGATGCCCCTGTCTATGGTGATGATAGAACCTCCTCTCCTCTAGGTGTAGAGGATGCTTCTGTCTATGGTGATGGTATAACTGCCTCTCCTCTAGGCGTAGAGGATGTCCCCTGTCTATGGTGATGGTAGAACCTCCTCTCCTCTAGGTGTAGAGGATGCCCCCTGTCTATGGTGACGGTAGGACCTCCTCTCCTCTAGGTGTAGAGGATGCCCCCTGTCTATGGTGATGGTAGAACCTCCTCTCCTCTAGTTGTAGAGGATGCCCCCTGTCTATGGTGATGATAGAACCTCCTCTCCTCTAGGTGTAGAGGATGCCCCCTATCTATGGTGATGGTAGAACCACCTCTCCTCTAGGTGTAGAGGATGACCCCTGTCTATGGTGCTGGTAGAACCTCCTCTCCTCTAGGTGTAGAGGATGCCCCTGTCTATGGTGATGGTAGAACTTCCTCTCCTCTAGGTGTAGAGGATGCCCCTGTCTATGGTGATGGTAGAACCTCCTCTCCTCTAGGTGTAGAGGATGCCCCTGTCTATGGTGATGGTAGAACCACCTCTCCTCTAGGTGTAGAGGATGTCCCCTGTCTATGGTGATGATAGAACGTCCTCTCCTCTAGGTGTAGAGGATGCCCCCTGTCTATGGTGATGGCAGGACCTCCTCTCCTCTAGGTGTAGAGGATGCCCCCTGTCTATGGTGATGATAGAACTGCCTCTCCTCTAGGTGTAGAGGATGCCCCCTGTCTATGGTGATGGTAGAATCGCCTCTCCTCTAGGTGTAGAGGATGTCCCCTGTCTATGGTGATGGTAGAACCTCCTCGCCTCCAGGTGTAGAGGATGTCCCCTGTCTATGGTGATGGTAGAACCTCCTGTCCTCTGGGTGTAGAAGATGTCCCCTGTCTATGGTGATGGTAGAACCTCCTGTCCTCTAGGTGTAGAGGATGCCCCTGTCTATGGTGATGGTAGAACCTCCTCTTCTATAGGTGTAGAGGATGCCCCTATCCTTGGTGATGGTAGAAGCACTTCTCCTCTAGGTGTAGAGCATGCCCCCTGTCTATGGTGATGATAGAACGTCCTCTCCTCTAGGTGTAGAGGATCCCCCTGTCTATGGTGATGGTAGAACCCCCTCTCCTCTAGGTGTAGAGGATGCCCCCTGTCTATGGTGATGGTAGAACCTCCTCTCCTCTAGGTGTAGAGGATGCCCCCTGTCTATGGTGATGGTAGAACCTCCTCTCCTCTAGGTGTAGAGGATGCCCCTGTCTATGGTGATGGTAGAACCACCTCTCCTCTAGGTGTAGAGGATGCCCCCTGTCTATGGTGATGGTAGAACCTCCTCTCCTCTAGGTGTAGAGGATGCCCCATGTCTATGGTGATGGTAGAACCACCTCTCCTCTAGGTGTAGAGGATGCCCCCTGTCTATGGTGATGGTAGAACCTCCTCTCCTCTAGGTGTAGAGGATGCCCCTGTCTATGGTGATGGTAGAACCACCTCTCCTCTAGGTGTAGAGGATGCCCCTGTCTATGGTGATGGTAGAACCACCTCTCCTCTAGGTGTAGAGGATGCCCCCTGTCTATGGTGATGGTAGAACCTCCTCTCCTCTAGGTGTAGAGGATGCCCCTGTCTATGGTGATGGTAGAACCACCTCTCCTCTAGGTGTAGAGGATGCCCCCTGTCTATGGTGATGGTAGAACCACCTCTCCTCTAGGTGTACAGGATGCCCCTGTCTATGGTGATGATAGAACCACCTCTCCTCTAGGTGTAGAGGATGCCCCCTGTCTATGGTGATGGCAGGACCTCCTCTCCTCTAGGTGTAGAGGATGCCCCCTGTCTATGGTGATGGTAGAACCCCCTCTCCTCTAGGTGTAGAGGATGCCCCCTGTCTATGGTGATGGTAGAACCTCCTCTCCTCTAGGTGTACAGGATGCCCCCTGTCTATGGTGATGGTAGAACCCCCTCTCCTCTAGGTGTAGAGGATGCCCCCTGTCTATGGTGATGATAGAACTGCCTCTCCTCTAGGTGTAGAGGATGCCCCCTGTCTATGGTGATGATAGAACTGCCTCTCCTCTAGGTGTAGAGGATGCCCCCTGTCTATGGTGATGGTAGAATCACCTCTCCTCTAGGTGTAGAGGATGCCCCCTGTCTATGGTGATGGTAGAACCTCCTCGCCTCTAGGTGTAGAGGATGCCCCTGTCTATGGTGATGATAGAACCACCTCTCCTCTAGGTGTAGAGGATGCCCCCTGTCTATGGTGATGGCAGGACCTCCTCTCCTCTAGGTGTAGAGGATGCCCCCTGTCTATGGTGATGATAGAACTGCCTCTACTCTAGGTGTAGAGGATGCCCCCTGTCTATGGTGATGGTAGAATCGCCTCTCCTCTAGGTGTAGAGGATGCCCCCTGTCTATGGTGATGGTAGAACCTCCTCGCCTCCAGGTGTAGAGGATGCCCCTGTCTATGGTGATGGTAGAACCTCCTGTCCTCTAGGTGTAGAGGATGCCCCTGTCTATGGTGATGGTAGAACCTCCTCTTCTATAGGTGTAGAGGATGCCCCTATCCTTGGTGATGTTAGAAGCGCTTCTCCTCTAGGTGTAGAGCATGCCCCCTGTCTATGGTGATGATAGAACGTCCTCTCCTCTAGGTGTAGAGGATCCCCCTGTCTATGGTGATGGTAGAACCCCCTCTCCTCTAGGTGTAGAGGATGCCCCCTGTCTATGGTGATGGTAGAACCTCCTCTCCTCTAGGTGTAGAGGATGCCCCTGTCTATAGTGATGGTAGAACCACCTCTCCTCTAGGTGTAGAGGATGTCCCCTGTCTATGGTGATGGTAGAACCGCCTCTCCTCTAGGTGTAGAGGATGCCCCCTGTCTATGGTGATGGTAGAACCACCTCTCCTCTAGGTGTAGAGGATGCCCCTGTCTATAGTGATGGTAGAACCACCTCTCCTCTAGGTGTAGAGGATGTCCCCTGTCTATGGTGATGGTAGAACCGCCTCTCCTCTAGGTGTAGAGGATGCCTCCTGTCTATGGTGATGGTAGAACCGCCTCTCCTCTAGGTGTAGAGGATGCCTCCTGTCTATGGTGATGGTAGAACCACCTCTCCTCTAGGTGTACAGGATGCCCCTGTCTATGGTGATGGTAGAACCACCTCTCCTCTAGGTGTACAGGATGCCCCTGTCTATGGTGATGATAGAACCACCTCTCCTCTAGGTGTAGAGGATGCCCCCTGTCTATGGTGATGGCAGGACCTCCTCTCCTCTAGGTGTAGAGGATGCCCCCTGTCTATGGTGATGATAGAACTGCCTCTCCTCTAGGTGTAGAGGATGCCCCCTGTCTATGGTGATGGTAGAATCGCCTCTCCTCTAGGTGTAGAGGATGCCCCCTGTCTATGGTGATGGTAGAACCTCCTCTCCTCTAGGTGTAGAGGATGCCCCTGTCTATGGTGATGGTAGAACCACCTCTCCTCTAGGTGTAGAGGATGCCCCCTGTCTATAGTGATGATAGAACCACCTCTCCTCTAGGTGTAGAGGATGTCCCCTGTCTATGGTGATGGTAGAACCACCTCTCCTCTAGGTGTAGAGGATGCCCCCTGTCTATGGTGATGGTAGAACCACCTCTCCTCTAGGTGTAGAGGATGCCCCCTGTCTATAGTGATGATAGAACCACCTCTCCTCTAGGTGTAGAGGATGTCCCCTGTCTATGGTGATGATAGAACCACCTCTCCTCTAGGTGTAGAGGATGCCCCCTGTCTATGGTGATGGTAGAACCTCCTCTCCTCTAGGTGTAGAAGATGCCCCCTGTCTATGGTGATGGTAGAACCCCCTCTCCTCTAGGTGTAGAGGACGCCCCCTGTCTATGGTGATGATAGAACCTCCTCTCCTCTAGGTGTAGAGGATGCCCCCTGTCTATGGTGATGATAGAACGTCCTCTCCTCTAGGTGTAGAGGATGCCCCTGTCTATGGTGATGGTAGAACCTCCTCTCCTCTAGGTGTAGAGGATCCCCCTGTCTATGGTGATGGTAGAACCTCCTCTCCTCTAGGTGTAGAGGATGCCCCTGTCTATGGTGATGGTAGAACCTCCTCTCGTCTAGGTGTAGAGGATGCCCCCTGTCTATGGTGATGATAGAACGTCCTCTCCTCTAGGTGTAGAGGATCCCCCTGTCTATGGTGATGGTAGAACCCCCTCTCCTCTAGGTGTAGAGGATGCCCCCTGTCTATGGTGATGGTAGAACCTCCTCTCCTCTAGGTGTAGAGGATGCCCCTGTCTATAGTGATGGTAGAACCACCTCTCCTCTAGGTGTAGAGGATGTCCCCTGTCTATGGTGATGGTAGAACCGCCTCTCCTCTAGGTGTAGAGGATGCCCCCTGTCTATGGTGATGGTAGAACCACCTCTCCTCTAGGTGTAGAGGATGCCCCTGTCTATAGTGATGGTAGAACCACCTCTCCTCTAGGTGTAGAGGATGTCCCCTGTCTATGGTGATGGTAGAACCGCCTCTCCTCTAGGTGTAGAGGATGCCTCCTGTCTATGGTGATGGTAGAACCGCCTCTCCTCTAGGTGTAGAGGATGCCTCCTGTCTATGGTGATGGTAGAACCACCTCTCCTCTAGGTGTACAGGATGCCCCTGTCTATGGTGATGGTAGAACCACCTCTCCTCTAGGTGTACAGGATGCCCCTGTCTATGGTGATGATAGAACCACCTCTCCTCTAGGTGTAGAGGATGCCCCCTGTCTATGGTGATGGCAGGACCTCCTCTCCTCTAGGTGTAGAGGATGCCCCCTGTCTATGGTGATGATAGAACTGCCTCTCCTCTAGGTGTAGAGGATGCCCCCTGTCTATGGTGATGGTAGAATCGCCTCTCCTCTAGGTGTAGAGGATGCCCCCTGTCTATGGTGATGGTAGAACCTCCTCTCCTCTAGGTGTAGAGGATGCCCCCTGTCTATGGTGATGGTAGAACCACCTCTCCTCTAGGTGTAGAGGATGCCCCCTGTCTATAGTGATGATAGAACCACCTCTCCTCTAGGTGTAGAGGATGTCCCCTGTCTATGGTGATGATAGAACCACCTCTCCTCTAGGTGTAGAGGATGCCCCCTGTCTATGGTGATGGTAGAACCTCCTCTCCTCTAGGTGTAGAAGATGCCCCCTGTCTATGGTGATGGTAGAACCCCCTCTCCTCTAGGTGTAGAGGACGCCCCCTGTCTATGGTGATGATAGAACCTCCTCTCCTCTAGGTGTAGAGGATGCCCCCTGTCTATGGTGATGATAGAACGTCCTCTCCTCTAGGTGTAGAGGATGCCCCTGTCTATGGTGATGGTAGAACCTCCTCTCCTCTAGGTGTGGAGGATGCCCCTGTCTATGGTGATGGTAGAACCCCCTCTCCTCTAGGTGTAGAGCAGTGATTTTCAACCTGTGTGCCGTGGCACACTAGTGTGCCGCGACACATGGTCGGGTGTGCCGCGGGGAAATTTCTCCAAACTATGGTGCCCCCTGTGTTTTGTTTCCCGGCAATGCGCAGCGATGCGCAGTCACGGCTTCTTACAATGTAGGAGACGTGTACAATAACACATGCGCAAGCTTTGAACCTCGTGCGACAAAATGACGTCACCGAGGCCGACGCATCATCCTGAGTGCGGAGAGACTCCCGCATTTGCCCACCGCCAAGGTAATGCCCACCAATAATGCTGACTATATGAGCTTTTGCCTGAGTATATGAACTGTTGGCAAAATACTCAGCATATGAGCTGGTACTTTTAGTACTCCAGCAGTATACTGCATATAACAATGAGAAATGTAACATGAGAAATACTATAGTCATGAGGCTGGAGTACTACAAGTACCAGCTCATATGCTGAGTATATGAGCTGGCACTTGTACTCTGGATCATGGCCATAGTACTTCTCATTGTACACCTTTATTTGGCAGTATATGAGCCACATAATAAACAGCATCATATACTAAAAACAGGGAGAAACTGAGAACTGTTGATGAAGAGCTTGGTGTGTGTCTTTCCCCCATTCCTGCCAGGATATCCC
Source organism: Engystomops pustulosus (assembly GCF_040894005.1). Classification (NCBI taxonomy): domain Eukaryota; kingdom Metazoa; phylum Chordata; class Amphibia; order Anura; family Leptodactylidae; genus Engystomops; species Engystomops pustulosus. Next base: position 36,212,669 of record NC_092412.1, read on the forward strand.
TTTTGTGTTTATCGAAACAGGCCCAGGTTTCACACTGAGTGAGTAAAATAAATTTAGAATCTATAATATGACTGTTTTAGTTGCTGGTGTGCCCCAGGATTTTCTAAGTATAAAAAGTGTGCCGCGGCTCAAAAAAGGTTGAAAATCACTGGTGTAGAGGATGCCTCCTGTCTATGGTGATGGTAGAACCTCCTCTCCTCTAGGTGTAGAGCATGTCCCCTGTCTATGGTGATGGTAGAACCTCCTCTCCTGTAGGTGTAGAGGATGCCCCCTGTCTATGGTGATGGTAGAACCGCCTCTCCTCTAGGTGTAGAGCATGCCCCCTGTCTATGGTGATGATAGAACGTCCTCTCCTCTAGGTGTAGAGGATGCCCCCTGTCTATGGTGATGGTAGAACCTCCTCTCCTCTAGGTGTAGAGGATGTCCCCTGTTTATGGTGATGGTAGAACCTCCTCTCCTGTAGGTGTAGAGGATGCCCCCTGTCTATGGTGATGGTAGAACCGCCTCTCCTCTAGGTGTAGAGGATGCCCCCTGTCTATGGTGATGGTAGAACCACCTCTCCTCTAGGTGTAGAGGATGCCCCCTGTCTATGGTGATGATAGAACCTCCTCTCCTCTAGGTGTAGAGGATGCCCCCTGTCTATGGTGATGATAGAACCTCCTCTCCTCTAGGTGTAGAGGATGCCCCTGTCTATGGTGATGATAGAACCTCCTCTCCTCTAGGTGTAGAGGATGCCCCCTGTATATGGTGATGGTAGAACTACCTCTCCTCTAGGTGTAGAGCATGCCCCCTGTCTATGGTGATGGTAGAACCTCCTCTCCTCTAGGTGTAGAGGATGTCCCCTGTCTATGGTGATGGTAGAACCTCCTCTCCTCTAGGTGTAGAGGATGCCCCCTGTCTATGGTGATGGTAGAACCACCTCTCCTCTAGGTGTAGAGGATGCCCCCTGTCTATGGTGATGATAGAACCTCCTCTCCTCTAGGTGTAGAGGATGCCCCTGTCTATGGTGATGGTAGAACCTCCTCTCCTCTAGGTGTAGAGGATGCCCCCTGTATATGGTGATGGTAGAACTACCTCTCCTCTAGGTGTAGAGCATGCCTCCTGTCTATGGTGATGGTAGAACCGCCTCTCCTCTAGGTGTAGAGGATGTCCCCTGTCTATGGTGATGGTAGAATCTCCTCTCCTCTAGGTGTAGAGGATGCCCCCTGTCTATGGTGATGGTAGAACCTCCTCTCCTCTAGGTGTAGAGGATGTCCCCTGTCTATGGTGATGGTAGAAGCTCCTCTCCTCTAGGTGTAGAGGATGCCCCTGTCTATGGGGATGGTAGAACCTCCTCTCCTCTAGGTGTAGAGGAAGCCCCTGTCTATGGGGATGGTAGAACCTCCTCTCCTCTAGGTGTAGAGGATGCCCCCTGTCTATGGTGATGGTAGAACTGCCTCTCCTCTAGGTGTAGAGGATGCCCCCTGTCTATGGTGATGGTAGAACCTCCTCTCCTCTAGGTGTAGAGGAAGCCCCTGTCTATGGGGATGGTAGAACCTCCTCTCCTCTAGGTGTAGAGGATGCCCCCTGTCTATGGTGATGGTAGAACCACCTCTCCTCTAGGTGTAGAGGATGCCCCTGTCTATGGTGATGGTAGAACCACCTCTCCTCTAGGTGTAGAGGATGCCCCTGTCTATGGTGATGGTAGAAGCGCTTCTCCTCTAGGTGTAGAGGATGCCCCTGTCTATGGTGATGGTAGAACCACCTCTCCTCTAGGTGTAGAGGATGCCCCCTGTCTATAGTGATGGTAGAACCGCCTCTCCTCTAGGTGTAGAGGATGCCCCTGTCTATGGTGATGGTAGAACCGCCTCTCCTCTAGGTGTAGAGGATGCCCCCTGTCTATGGTGATGGTAGAACCTCCTCGCCTCCAGGTGTAGAGGATGCCCTCTGTCTATGGTGATGGTAGAAGCGCCTCTCCTCTAGGTGTATAGGATGTCCCCTGTCTATGGTGATGGTAGAACCTCCTCTCCTCTAGGTGTAGAGGATGCCCCCTGTCTATGGTGATGGTAGAACCACCTCTCCTCTAGGTGTAGAGGATCCCCCTGTCTATGGTGATGGTAGAACCTCCTCTCCTCTAGGTGTAGAGGATCCCCCTGTCTATGGTGATGGTAGAACCGCCTCTCCTCTAGGTGTAGAGGATGTCCCCTGTCTATGGTGATGGTAGAACCTCCTCTCCTCTAGGTGTAGAGGATGCCCCTGTCTATGGGGATGGTAGAAGCGCTTCTCCTCTAGGTGTAGGGGATGCCCCCTGTCCTGGCCACAGGACCAGGTATAAGATCTTTGGATAGATCCTTGTGCTGCCCATTCAGATATATTTCCAAACCCTCAGCTCGATAACCTTGTCCTCTAATCTACTTATGCTGCCACACTACAAAAAGTGAAACTTTGATATGGTAGCTCAAAATTTGGGGGAATTTGGGTTTTCACTTTAAATGGCATAAATGTTGTTGACTATATGCTATGAGGTGCATTACACTGATGTCATTAGGCCTCACCCCCTGTGTGCACAGCTATGTGCCTGGCTGATTATTATAATAACTGTGTTATACATGGACTTCATGATTGAGGAGAGTGTAATTGTCTCCATAGCCGCACCATATATAGCACCGCACCACGTCTTGCCTCCGCTGATCCAACCATACAAGGCACAGATCCATTTCCTTTTGTGATATCTAATGGACCAAAGTTCAGGAGCGGTGACTCACCTACCTCCAACTAATTTCATCTCCTCAAGAAGTGTAATTTCCAATCAGTCCTCTCCCCGTGCGTCTCACGAGGCCATTTTCTTCACAGCTCGCTCCTGCGTTGTGTCAGGGCCTAATGTATGATTGAGAGAGAGACATTAGGATGAAGTGGACCATTACATAAGGAGAGACGAGGCGTGATCATTGGGAAATTATCATCATCAAAGGGGGGTCCTCCAATTTACACTCTTCCATTAATGGGTTGTACTTAATGGGACTTTGTCCCCAGAATTTAATCCATTATAGTAGCAGCCCCTTCAGGTAGGGGATGAAATGTCCCTCCTAGAATTCCCCCTTTTATGTGAAATCTCACTGGTTTACCTATTTAAAAAAAGAGTCATATTTTTTGTCAAGAGTCAAGTTTAGAGGCTGCAAAGGGAGTGTCACTCAGACATCATTGGTTCTACAGTACTTAGAAACATCCTGGTTTCATATTAAAGATAAGAATCCCATCTCTCACGTTCTAGAATCTACAGAGCGAAAGGTTTATGAAAGAAATGGGCGGATTTAGATCTCTTTTTTTCAACTATGTCTTTAACCGCCTCTGACTCCTGTGTCACAGAAACCCAACTTGAAGAATCTGATGAGTCTTAGCCTTCATATGACACACAGGGTGCTATAGCATGTGAGATATAGCCATCTGAGGTCACACTCCCTCTGCAGCCTCTAAACTTGACTCATCTCGGGAAAATTTGACTCTTCTCTGCTTATTTTCGCATGACTTTGGAGGAGATTTTGTTTATTAGGGAAGATTAGGGAATTCTAGAAAGGAGATTTTATACCCTGCCTGAGGGGCAACTGGTTTAATGGGGTAAAGTCTGATGACAGGTTCCCTTTAAACATAAAATTAAAGCCGGAATTGCACCCAGCTAAGTTGGGGTTCTGTCCTTTTCGTTGACACCGTTACTTACTCTTCAGTTGTAGTTGTTTTTTCTTCATCTTGAATATTTCGAGGGCATGTAACAAGTGAGGTCATGGATATGTACTGTATGGGGGGTCCTATAGCTGTACATGACTTCTGCAGTATTGCCTTGTCCTTAATCTTTACATAGCGGTGAATCCTACAACAGGCCGTGCTGTATCTATATGTAACATGTTCCCTCTCCTTTCCTTATCCAGGCGTTTTCTGCACAAGAAGATTTGGAAAAAACCAAAGAGGAGCTGAAATTTGTAATGTCCGCTCCACCACCTCCTCCACCGCCTCTCCCTCCACCACCGGCTGCGCCCACCGAGAACGAGCATGAGCACGACGAGCATGACGAGAACAGCGCAGAAGCCAGCGCAGAGCTTTCCTCGGAGGGGGTGATGAACCATCGGAGCGAGGAGGAGAGGCTGACCGAAACGCAAAAGAATGACCGTGTAAAGAAGCAGCTCCAGGTACTTACCTGTATATGTGACCTTTCCATATGGCTGGATATTAAAGGAAATCTACCATCAAAATCTGTCATGATAAATCAGGGACACTTACTCATACATCCAGGCACCGTGACTGTGGTAATTGTTATCCATGGCCTCCTTCCTTCTATTATTCTAGTGAGACAGAAGGGCTCCTGGAGGTGTTGGCAGAGCCTCTCTATGCTGCAGCTTCACCAGCTGTTACACTGTAAAATAGAATTCCCCCCCCACCTCAATTCTCTGTGAGATTACAGAATGGAGCATGGAGGGGCTTTGGTTACACCCCCTAGAAGCCCTTCCGGTTCATAATCAGAATTATTGTTAGAAGCAAGGAGGCCATGGATAATAAATATAATAAGATTACCACAGTCCCGGTGCCCGGATCTATGAGTAATGTCCCTGGTTTATCATGATGGATTTTGATCATAGATTTCCTTTAACACTATAAAAGAAATCTAGCATCAGAATCACTCATGGAAGACTAGTCCTACTGTCAAGCATCTGAGGAATCATTCTTCTCACAACTTATCATATTATAACCCTGTATGCCACAATTTCCTGGATATACAGTTAGAAAAATTATGCTAATCAGTTTAGAGCGCTCCACCTTACATCACTGGAGCGGCTCAGCTTATAATTTGTTCACTCCCCCATTACTATCCCGCCTGGTCCCGGACGTCACCAGCTTTGCAATCTGAACAGACGGAACTGGAAGATTGAGGGGGACTGAATAAATTATAAGCTGAAGGGCTCCGGTGATGTAAGCCGGAGCACTTCAGACTAATTAGCATAATTGGTGAAATTATGTACGGGGTTTAATAAAAGATGATCTTACAAACTCCTAGGGATTTCAAAAACCCAGATGACACACGCGGTCTGTATTTGTGGATCACTTGCTAGGTAACATAATCATGTGACCCTTCAAGAGGTTGGGACCTCTCGTAAAGTCATTTGCCTATGTTTGTTTGTTTTTTTTTTCTTATTTGCATATCCGCAAAATTGACCGTTTTGTGGCTCTGCTATGGATTGACACCCGAAACTGAAAAACTGACCATGGATATGTTGTTTGCAGCCCAAGTACTGTACATGGTTGTCTGCAGGGAGCATACCGTATTTTTCGTACTATAAGGCGCAACATCAATAAATGCCTGTCAAAACGTCTAGGTTCATATATAAGGCGCACCTGATTATAAGGATGAATGACCAGCAGGTGGCAGACCAGTGCACAGTTCAAGGCAGCTGTTATCTGTAAGTACGGTTCTTATATAAGGCGCACCATCAATAAATGCCTGCTAAATGTCTAGGTCCACATATAAAGCGCACCGGATTATAAGGCGCACCTGATTATAAGGATGAATGACCAGCAGGTGGCAGACCTGTGCACAGTTCTAGGCAGCTGTTGTCTGTAAGTACGGTTCATATAGAAGGCGCACTGGACTATAAGGCGCACCTTTAATTTCTGAGAGAATCAAAGGATTTTTTGTGCGCCTTTATAGTCCGAAAAATACAGTAAGATAGATGTAGGTGCCCCTTCTGTGATCCACACCTATAGACTACGGCACAAGTCGCTAAGACTTAAGTTATCTGAATAATAACCACTTTCATTACATTTCCAGGCTCTAAGTTCGGAGCTGGCCCAGGCAAGAGACGAAACCAAGAAAACTCAAAACGACGTCCTTCACGCCGAAAACGTAAAAGCAGGACGCGACAAGTACAAGACCCTCCGCCAGATAAGACAAGGCAATACAAAACAGCGCATCGACGAGTTCGAAGCAATGTGAAGAGGCCTCGCCATCCGACACCGTACCGCACTATGCTGCGTCACCAACATAGAACGTAGGCCTTTGACGAAACAATGACGGAGCGCGCCCCACCCCTTGCCAAAGCATCTGTACCAGTCTGAATGTGGAGGATAGAACTAAGCGATGGGTTTTCTATCTGCCGCGCTGAACTCGCCGCGTCTAACGCCACCATATCATATTGTCACCATTAGCCTAGTCCTTAGCTGCTAAATAAAGCTTTACGTTTCGAATGACGTTTGATTCTAGAACTGACAGAAGAGCTTTTGTCCAGTCTTGACTTTATGTTGTTGCTGTTGTTTTTTTTCTTTTTTGGAGGATTTTATTTTTAGTTCTAGAAGCGACGCCCCACGTCCCGGCGATTTTTGATCTAGCGGATTAGCAATAATGGAAAAAGAAAATTCTAAAAATTTTTTATATATATATAAAGAGGTTAGTGATAGGAAGTGGGCTTTATACTACTACCTCACATACACACGACGACTGGTCCTCGTAACACCAACAACTTGTTTTGTTCACTAAGATTTACCCGCGTTTGAGTTGTTTTTTTTTTGTACTTTATTTTATTGCTTTTCACCTGATAAGCTGTCTTTATTAGTTTGTATAGTAGTAACCAGCTTATAATTATAATTATTATTATTTTATATAGGATATCCCTTCCAGTACTAATGATGAGCACTATTCTATATCATCCGTTATTCATATAATGCGCCTTCTTCTGCTATCTCTACACAAGGACGGAGCAGTCTCCATGCTACTACTCCCATCGTGCTCAGTCCTTGCCTCGATATGTGAATTTATTTTATTTTTTTCCTTTTTGTTTTTTTTGATTAAATGTGAAATCGGTAGTGAGAAGAGCTTCTCATGAACCGCTTTATGCGCGTCCGCCGTAGCATTACGCCGCTTCATTTACTTAATGTTAAAGGGACTCCATTACATACTGGTAGGTTGATTTAGATTGTGAGCCCCATTGGGGACAGGGACAGGTTTGGCAAACTCTGTGCAGCGCTGCGGAATCTGTGAGCGCTATATAAATAATTATTATATTCACTCCGACACATGTACATGTTTGCCGCGCTATTTCCTCTGCCTTGGCATTAACAACGCTACACACGGAGCCGCTCTTCTTTTTGGGGCGTCTGTTCTTGGCCCCCATACAAGCCAAGCACATTGAGCTGATGGCAAGAAGATGCCCACGTTTTTGGCAACTTTCGATGCTTTATAGGCTTCTTGTGTGAACACGTACAACTCCTGCCAACCCCCTGGACTCTTAAAACGCCAGATCGGGGGCAGGTCAGCGCTGGTTTAGTGGAGACAAAGCATAGCCAAAGTATCCACCTGCCTGTGCATAATGAGGCTGCTGTCCTAACATTTCATTATAGACGGATAAGACGCTGCTGTATCCGAGTTGGCATTTGTTTGCAGTGCACAGAGACTTCAGAGCGTTTCCGGTCCTTACCGCTCCTGGAGAAAGGGGGTGGGGGGGTGATCGTGGCGCTGGCTTTTACCTTTATCAGTTCACTATCAGTGTTTGGGTTTTCTGGTCACCCCCCTGGCGTGCGTTTAGTTATTGACAAGCTTACATCTAGATTTCTAGTGCAAGCTATAGGACGCTGCTGACGTTTTGACAATGCGCTTGAAGTTTTGATTTCAAGTGAATGGCCCCCCCGGTATAGGAGGCCATAATATATTATTATTACAAAAAAAGGGAATTTATCAGGCACTTATGTCTGGGTTTTTTTGTTTTATTTCTGGATTTATTCTTATAGGTCCTGCTAAGGATCATTGGACCTAATGCGCTAGCAATACATTGCAGCTCCATGTGAAAGGGAATGGTGCATAGAGCCGGCATAGGATGCCAGGAGCCGAGATCTATGTCAGGCTGACATATCTATCAGTCTGCAGCCATTAAAGGTGAAGCATCGTTTCTTGACAGTAAATTTAGGATTATTTTCCCTTATACTCATCTATTTTTGTTGTACATTAAAGCTGCAGTTGCAACTATTTTCAACCAGGTTGTTTAACAATAAAGATATAATGAACATTTATTCTGGTTTTCGTGTCTTTTTTTTTTCTTTTTAGGACTTCCATCAAAATCCATCATGATAAACCGGGGGACACTTACTCATAGATCCAGGCACCAAAACTGTGTTAATAATCTTATATTTGTTATCCATGGCCTCCTTCCTTCTAAAATCAACACTTACAATTATGCTTATGAGTTTGAGGGGCTACTCTAGCCCCTGTGTGATGTGCATTTACAGGCTGTTACACTGTCTGGCCTTCCCCTCTGCTCCCTCAGTACTGAGAACACTGTAGTAAGTGCTCACTGCACAAGCTAGATTAGCATAATTGGATACCAAATATAAGATGATTACCCCAGTCACAGTGCCTGGATCTACGAGTAAGTGCCCCTGGTTTATCATGATGGATTTAGATGGTAGATTTCCTTTTAATAACACACCCTGATAAAGCTCAGTTCACACTTGAGTTCTGTTCCTCTTTCTGTTATTGAATGGCAGAAAAAATAGCACAGCGGCCAGTCCTGGTCTTTTCTTCCGCTATTATAAGGGAGGTGTAACAAGGAAACCTTCCCTACATTGAAGACCATTATGGATGGAAGATCTTCCGTTCTTAGTTTCAGTTTTTGGAGAGAGGAGTGGAAACCACTGATGCAGGTGGGGATTGGGCACTAGAAATGTCAGTTTTTTGCAAAACCTAGAGAAGCAGTTACAGCTTCCACACATTTGTGATTACAGCTCTCATATGTTTAGACACTGGAAGAAAGTTTTCCCCTGATTGGACACTTTTGGGTACCTCTTGGTTTTATATGGTTGCTTCTACAACAAACAAAAAATTTTCTCTAATTTGTAACCCTTTACATATTTCACCATTACAGCCACACACAGTCTTCTATTCCCACAACTCATCTACTTTTAAAGGGATGCCGTCACCAGCTTTAACTCCACTAAACTACCAACCCCCTCGAGCAGGGTATAAAATTTCCTTTCTAGAATTCCCCCTTTTAATGTAAAAAAAAAAAAATGCCTGTTTACCTAAAAGAAAGAATCACATTTTGCCGGAGATGAGTCACTTTCAGAGGCTGAAAGAGAAGCTTGTACCATAGGCTCTATACCTAGAAACAATCGCAACTTTCACATCAGGTTTGTGGTTCTGTGAGCTACAGAACCAGATACACCAGCAGTTATCGTGAACCTGTCATCAGGAGCACACATTTTAACCTAATGACAGGTTCCCGTAGCATTTTTAATACAAATTCCCAAACTGCTTTTAACATTACTTCTTCCACTCACTTTTAAAAGTACATAAAAGTTTACAAGTCTCCCTGGCAGCAAACTGCAACAAGCCACAGGGGCATCTGTTACAAGGATCATCATCATTTTCTACTCCCTGCTCTGCTAGATCTCTCATGCAGCAATTGGCTAACACCATGCTACAGGCAAATCTCTGTCAGCTCCAGTCTCTATGTGGAGAGAGGAGATAATGTTGACGACTACAGGGACTCCCAACGCCCCTGTGACTTGCTGCAGTTTTCCGACAGGGAGCTAGGTATATTTTTATCAAATTTTAAAAAACTAGTTGAACCGTTAATGTTAAAGGAAACCTACAACTTGAAGTGGTGGGTGTAAGATGGAAATACCGAGCACCAGCTCAGGGTGAGTTGGTGCCGGAGCTTAATTTTGTTAGTGTCCTAAACCGCTGCATCGCAGTTTAAAACACTTTTTAAACTTTATAGCCGAAGCTGCTTCGCCGCACCATGCGCGCGACCCTCCTTCACTTCCTATGTAGCTGCACGCATGGTGCGCCGAGCGCATACCACCGTGCCCCGAAGCAGCTTCGGCTATAAAGTTTAAAAAGTGTTTTAAACCGCGATACAGCGGTTTAGGACACTAACAAAAATAAGCTCCGGCACCAACTCACCCTGAGCTGGTGCTCGGTATTCCCATCTTACACCTAACACTTCAAGTGGTAGGTTTCCTTTAATTATAAAAGCAGAGGGGGTTATAAGTATTAATAAGGATATGGGAACCTGACAGTAGGTGTCCTGATAGGTTCCCTTTAAAGAAATATTTGGGAATGCGAGCTACAGATAACAATCCTTTCCCTAACTATTTTAACTGCCTGTTTCTCCGGTTCTGTAGCTCACAGAACCACAAGACTTGTGCAATTTTAAAGATGTGATTCTTATCTTTACTATAAAAGCATGGTTATAGTTGCTAGTGAGCCTAAGAGGGTGAAAGGTGAAGGTCACGGTGCTATAATATTGCTATGAATCACAGTTACATGGAGGTTGCAGTTTAGAAGTCTGAGAGTTTTCAATCTTCACCACTTTTATTTCTCCTTCCTCTAATTAAGGAAGAAAGAGGTTTAATGATTGTTGGGTCATCGCTCATCATTCCCCATGTCTCTGCTATATGTAAGGAGGTTATTTATCAGCTTTTACGCCAGTTTTGTGTGGCAGGTAAGGATTTCATCATAGGCTGGTGCCCAATAAAAAACCCATAGTGTATATGTGTCTTTGGTGGAGCATTAATAGCGGGTCATGGGACTTTTCTTAAACCCCTTTTGGTAAGAGCCGGAAACCCCCTTTAAATGAAGCCTCTTGCTATGTGCTACAATAACAGACGTTGCCTGAAATTAAACACATATGTTTTGTAATAGCAGAATGTAGTGTAATATCCACAAAGCATCATAAATGATTCACTACAGCACAATAGGGGGATTGACATCGGTAAGATTCTCCAAATCTCTTAAAAGGTTTTTTTGTTCTTTTTAATGTGATTTTTTTCTCTTTGGGGAAATAAAGACCAAAAAAACCCCCCAAAATCAGTGATAAAAGTCGTGTTGCTAAACCCAGACAGAAGCATTACCTACATTACCGCGTGCAAGGTAGGTCGTTACTGTACGGCGCCGATGCTGGTGGCATGATAATGACTATTGAACAAACACTTGGACACAACATTGAGCAATTAAAAAGCCATTATGACTGTCCAAGCAAAGAGACGTGCAGTGATTATCAATGTCCTACGTGTCCAGACTCCTACGTGTCACCACCATTCACACATCAATGGTTAACGAGTAGTGATGAGGGGAACCAAGCACCAATCATGGGTGTTATCTCTTTAAATGGATCCCATCGCCCCCCTATGACATCTGTGATCTCTGCTGCCACCAATCACAAGTGTTGTGTTTTATATGCTGTGGGCAAAGCGGTGCCTTGAACCAATCTCGGACTTCAAACTGAAGTTTGGGTTAATGTTCTGCGGACTCATGACTAGTTACTTGGGAATCTACAGGAAGATGGTCTTGTATAGGTTGTTGCTGCGTCGCTCAGTAAAGCAGTTATCGTATAAAAGTTGATATCTTATTAGTAGAAACACAACACGTTTCGGGTCCGGGCAGGAGCCCTCGTCAGGCGAAGTAACATACCCATATGTTACATAGAAAGAATTCACTTGAGTCTCTTGCGCTTGTTTTCTTTCCTCTCTCTGGACCGGCCCGCCCCGCCGTTGTACGATCGGGGAGTCATCCCCACCAATCGCACTCAACTACAGTTTCTCTAGTTACTAGAGTTGTCCTTCTCATCTTCACTGTTGACTGTGTGGCTCAAGATGCCCAATTTTTTTTTGTTAGTGACTGCGCTATAGGCTCCTGCAGCTCCATTTCCCTTTACAGTTCGTCCACATTGTATGGAGCCGCCTGCTTCTACACTGTTCTGGGGGTGGATTGGCACTTACATTTTCACTGTTCGAAGTCACCCTTCATAGATCTACCAAATTCATACTCTAGCATATAATAAAGGTGGAGTGGGAGGTCTCCCTGCAGTAAAAAAAAAGTCAGTTTCAGTCATCCTTGGGACTGAAAAGTGGCCTAATACATCCCTTTTCATGTGAGGTCACTATGTAGGGGGCTCTGATACCAAGGGTCCTGATAGAGATGAGTGAATCTATTCATTGGTTTGTAGAATCTGCACAAATCTTTCCGGCACCGAAACAAATCAGAATCTTTCCTGCTTGGTTTCGGAGGAATTTTTTTTAAATGGTGGCTGGCTACTGATCAATAATAAATAAATAAAAATGCTGATGCGTGAACCAGTCATTGGCCACAATCTTATATCCAAAGTCAATGGTATCTGGTGTAGCTTGGTGTTTGCCATATATCAGACAGGAGGGGGAGACAGAATTGGTTAATAAAGAGGGGGTTAAAATTGCATGCAGTAAGGAGATGTGATAAGCCTGCCTAAATAAATGTTTATTAAGAGCACGGTTAAAGCTTTGGAGATTGAGTATTAGTCTGATAGACTGGGATAGGGCATTCCAGAGAATTGCTGCAGCTCGGGAGAAGTCCTGGATACATGAGTGGGAGATTCGAATTAAGGCTATACTCACACTGCCGTTGCCTGCCCGTACCGTACCGTAGCGGGCAACGGCAGTGCACGGGGAGAGGAGGAGGAGGTGAGCACAGCTCACCCCCGCCCCTCTCCATAGGAAGTTATGGCGCACGGCGCCATACTACGGGTAAAGATAGGACAGGTCCTATATTCTTCCCGGGTACGGTGCCGCACGTGTGCGGCACCGTACCGCTCCCGCAGGGCACCGTGCGCCCATTGCCGTCTATGGAGGACGTATATCGGCCGTATATACGTCGGCCGTATATACGTCCTCCATACGGTAGTGTGAATATAGCCTAAGGAAGAGAATAATCTAAGATCACTGGCAGATCGAAGAGCACAGGTAGGGCGATAGACTGAGATGAGAGAAGAGAGATAGGGAGGTGCAGCATTATTCAGAGCTTTGTGGATGAGAGTGATTAATTTCAACTGTATTCAGAAGGAGACTTGCAACCAGTGCAGTGACTGGAGGCATCCGTGTAGCATTTTGTCTTAAAGACAAGTCTGGCTTCTGTGTGTAGTAGATTAGTAGGGAGCTACAGGAGTCTAGATGAGAGTGAATCAGAGCGACAATTAGTGTTTTAGAGATTTCAATAAATGGTCGGAATCTAGAAATGCTTTTAAGGTGCATACGGCAAGAGAGAGCAACAGATTGAATATGAGGTCCAGCACAACCCAAAGACAGCGGGCCTGCTGCCTCGAGTTTATGGTGACAACACAGACGGAAATGGAGAGATCAGGGTTAGGTCGTTTAGTGAATGCTGGAAAGTTCTTCAATAGCAGCAAACACCCACCAGGCACGGAGAGGGTTCAGCCCATTCTGTCCAACCACTCCCAAAGTGCTATGATGGGGCGCATCAGGAAGGGGTTAAAGTATGTGGCCAGATCTTCAACCCCAAGTTGCTGAACCTTTAGTGTTAGTAAGGGATGAAGAGTATCGAAGAGTCTTTTGGGATTGTTAGAGAGAGAGGATATGAGATGAGTGAAATAGACCTGTTTGGCGAGATGGAGGGCCGTGTTATAGCTTCTAAGCAAGAATTTGCACTGGGGCCCATCAGCTTCTAGTTACGCCACTGGTTGCATCTATCTGGAAATTGGTCCCAACCATTATAATCACAACCTCAAAAGTGCCCTAGATGAGGCGGCACCTCCCTCAGTCCGAACATTTCAACACATACGTCGGCAACCTTGGCACATGCCCCAAACCATTCAAAAGATCAAAGATGGCAGCGCCGTCACTCAAGTGCTGCCATCGCACTGTATGGTTGCATTTAAGGGGTTAACATGGGTGTCAGTTGTGGGCATAGTACAGTTAACACCAGTTCTTTAAGGAGCATGCTCAGACGCTCCATAGAATCTTAACTCACATGTGACCTATGGGTACATCATATGTCGTTAAGGTGTTAATAGGATCGTTCCACTTATGGTGTAGTTCTAATCTTTTTCTCTAGCCCCTGCCGTTCCCAAGCAATCAAAGTAATTTTTCAAAAATCTCTACTGTCAGATGGGTGGAGCCAAGTTTTCTGCTGCAGCCTAGGGCCACCCATCTATCAGATTTCAAAGTATTCTCTTTGTTGTCAAATGAATGGTCCTGTGTTGAAGCAGAAGTCAGGCAAGGTCCACCCCTTCGAGAGTACAGAAAGTGCAGAAAGTCTGCAAATGTTCGCGATTTTCTCCACAGACGTTCAGCATCCTGGAGCACTGCAGAAGGAAATGGTTTGGGGCATGTGCCAAGGTTGCCGACGTATGTGTTGAAATGTTCGGACTGAGGGAGGTGCCCCCTCATCTAGGGCACTTTTGAGGTTGTGATTATAATGGTTCGGACCAATTTCCAGATAGATGCAACCAGTGGTGTAACTAGAAGCTGATGGGTCCCAGTGCAAAGTCTGTGCCAGGCCCCCGACTATAATGTATGGTTTATAGTAATAATCTTCTCATATGGAAAAGTGACACCATAAGGGCCCCCTAAACCTCTTGGGCCCGGTTGCGTGCGCACCCTTTGCACCCCCTCAAGTTACGCCCCTGGATGCAACATTGGTTCAGATCAAATAGATTCAGACCTGAGCCTAAACCTTTGTGAAATACATTACTAGTTCTGAGTGCAAATCCCATCTTGGTCTCCATGCACATCTCCATGTGAAGTGCCGTGAGCCACATGCCGAGGGGAGGACAGGGAGATACCTCTCCCATTGTGTGAACAACTAATCCACCACTGAGAGCTCCCATATCTTCAGCTATGATGATACGTCTTACTGATACCAGTTCTGAAATAAAAGCAACGAAAATAATTCACAGCCGTCTCAGAAAATGTGCCAAAATGAAGCATATGTTGTAGTGTTTATATCCATAAAGTGTCATACATCAGACACAGCACAACAATGACACAATAAGTTACGCTTTTTATTTGGCAGAGCGTAGATCCGGATTATATTTTTATCTCGAATATAGTAAAACCCATAAATCCCACCCAAAAATAATTCAAAACAAGTAGTCGTTTTTCAAGAAATGTTTGCATAACATTTGACTGATGTAGAGAACAATGCAGTTATGTAACAATATTGTTTTAATGTCTAGAAACGTCTTTCTTCAAATACTTGACCTCTTCCCTATGATCATTATTGATTTTGTATGACTATTGATGTTTATTATTATGACATGATGTTACTTTTCTCTTTTCTAGTCAGTAATAGGCGGGGCTTTGTATAAACTGGGCATGGTTTAGCCAGAAATAGGTGGGGCTTTGTATAAACCGGGTGTGGTCTAGCCAGAAATAGGCGGGGCTTTGTATAAACTGAGCTGGTTTAGCCAGAAATAGGCGGGGCTTTGTATAAACTGGGTGTGGTTTAGCTAGTAATAGGCGGGGCTTTGTATAAACTGGGCAGGTTTAGCCAGAAATAGGCAGGACTTTGTATAAACTGGGTGTGGTTTAGCCAGAAATAGGCGGGGCTTTGCACAAACTGAGTGTGGTTTAGCGAGAAATAGGCGGGGCTTTGTATAAACTGGGCATGGTTAAACAGGAAATAGGCAGGCTTTGTATAAATTGGATATTCTTTAACTTCAAATAGGCAGGCTTTGTATAAAGTGGCAAAGTTCAGCCAGAAATAGTTGGGGCTTTGTATACATTGGACATGGTTTAACAGGAAATAGGTGGGCTTTGTAAAAACTAGGGAAGGTTTATCAAGAAATAGGCATGGCTTTGTATAAACTGGGTATTCTTTAACATGAAATAGGCGGGGCTTTGTAGACACTGGGCCTGGTTTGACAGGAAATAGGCGGGGCTTTGTCTAAACTGGGCACGGTTTATCCAGAAATAGGGCGGAGCTTTACATAAACTGGGCGTGGTTTATCCCAAAATGGGCGGGGTTTTGTATAAACAGGGCCGTGGTTTTGAAATCTACAATGTTACAGTGAAGTTTGAAGATGAGTAGCAGCCAAAAATATTCTGCGACATGTCCATAGCTGTATATGTCCCTCTCTCAATCTCATTAATGGAGTAAGAAGAACAGTGATAGGGGGCAGCGATCGATTGGGAGTGTTGTAGGATTAGTAAGGTGAGCATCAATTTTTTTATCGAATTCTTTTAAAGTATTTAAAGACCGTTCGCGACCTTCACCGAGACCAATTCCATGTATAACTTTTTTACATTTTTGTTTTTGCTCCCAACTTTCAAAAATCCATAACTTTTGAAATTTTCCATGTACGGAGCTGTACGAGGGCTTATTTTCTGCATAACAAATTGTTCTCTGTTATTTCCAGTATTTAATGCCGTGCACTGGGAAGCAGGAAAAAAATCTTCCAAATGTGGTGAAATGTTTGCGCCATTTTCTTGTGGGCTTCGTGTTTACAGCTTTTACTGTGCTCTCCAAATGACACCTCTCCTTTATTCTTTTGGCCCTTACAATCATGAGGATACAAAATTCATATTGGTTTTGTTATGATTAGAGATGAGCGAGCACTAAAATGCTCGGGTACTCGTTATTCGAGACAAACTTTTCCCGATGCTCGAGTGCTCGTCTCGAATAACGAGCCCCATTGAAGTCAATGGGAGACTCGAGCATTTTTCAAGGGGACCAAGGCTCTGCACAGGGAAGCTTGGCCAAACACCTGGGAACCTCAGAAAAGGATGGAAACACCACGGAAATGGAAAGGAAACAGCAGGGGCAGCATGCATGGATGCCTCTGAGGCTGCTTAATCGCACCATTATGCCAAAATTATGGGCAACAGCATGGCCATGACAGAATGACCGAATGAGGCTAGATAGCATCTAAAACATGCAATAATTGACCCTGACACTATAGGGGACGGCATGCAGAGGCAGCGGCAGTAGTGGCAGGCTAGGGCGACATACCCTAAATGGACTCAGGTTTCACCAAAGGAGGTGAAATGATTTCCTATGTGAACAAAAGGTTGACGGTATATTTAGTCGATAACACAGCATGGTGGCGACATAGTGACCAAGTTCCATAACGTATGTGGTGAAACACCCGAAAAATGAGCCTGACACAGCTCTTTTGATAAGGGGACGACATGTGGAGGCAGCCATGGAGACGACTTCCATGATTAAGAGCGACAGTATGGGGCATTCATATTGCGCTGCTATGATTGCAACTTCAGGTCTCCAGCATGGCGGCGACAGATGGGCCGAGTTCCACTATGTATCTGGTGAAACACCTGAAAATTCTGCCTGACACAGCTCGTTTGATAAGGGGATGATGTGCTGCATATCCTCTCGTGCTGCAGCGTCTGGGGTATAGAGAGTTGAAATGAGACATTGGTGGACGCTGTGGAGGATCGTGGAGGCAAAATGGACAGGAAACAGCAGGGGCAGCATGCATGGATGCCTCTGAGGCTGCCTAATCTTGGGATGGAGCTGGCGGTCCACTGCCAGGTGAGCTTTCGCCTGTCCAACCCCTGTCTCTTGGCTCCTCCCCACCCAAAATGGGCCTGGGGGCCAGAAGCGTTTACTTTGAAAAAATTATAATTTTCAAATCAGGCGGGGTCGTTTGAATATTTCACCTAGGAATAATGGAATAGCATAGTGGTTCTATTTTTAAGTGTTTTTACGGAAATGGTTCCATGATTAAGAGCGACAGTATGGGGCATCCATATTGCGCTGCTATGATTGCAACTTCAGGTCGCCAGCATGGCGGCGACAGATGGGCCGCGTTCCACTATGTATCTGGTGAAACACCTGAAAATTCTGCCTGACACAGCTCGTTTGATAAGGGGACGATGTATGGAGGCAGTGAACTAGTAGTAGATTAAAGGTGCTGCAGTTAAAACTATGTTAGTTGGATCTTGAGATGGAGCTGGCGCTCCGCTGCCAGGCGAGCTTTCGCCAATCCAAGCCCCTGTCTCTAGGCTACTCCCCAAACAGCACTTCTAAGAACCTTTTGTATAAGATCAAGTGTAGTAGCGTTCTTATAAGTTTAGGATATGGCGGGTGAGGGGAATGTAAACAGATGCGCAAGAAGCGCTGAAATAATATTGGTAAATGATAAAAGTTTGCTAGTATATTTTGTGGATTACACAGCAGGGTGGCGACAAAGTTAACAAGTTTGATGTGGAAGCCATGAAAACAACCCAAAATTCTGCCCGACACAGCTCGTTTGATAAGGGGACGATGTATGGAGGCAGTGAACTAGTAGTAGATTAAAGGTGCTGCAGTTAAAACTATGTTAGTTGGATCTTGAGATGGAGCTGGCGCTCCGCTGCCAGGCGAGCTTTCGCCAATCCAAGCCCCTTTCTCTAGGCTACTCCCCAAACAGCACTTCTAAGAACCTTTTGTATAAGATCAAGTGTAGTAGCGTTCTTATAAGTTTGGGATATGGCGGGTGAGGGGAATGTAAACAGATGCGCAAGAAACGCTGAAATAATATCGGTAAATGATAAAAGTTTGCCAGTATATTTTGTGGATTACACAGCAGGGTGGCGACAAAGTTAACAAGTTTGATGTGGAAGCCATGAAAACAACCCAAAATTCTGCCCGACACAGCTCGTTTGATAAGGGGACGATGTATGGAGGCAGTGAACTAGTAGTAGATTAAAGGTGCTGCAGTTAAAACTATGTTAGTTGGATCTTGAGATGGAGCTGGCGCTCCGCTGCCAGGCGAGCTTTCGCCAATCCAAGCCCCTGTCTCTAGGCTACTCCCCAAACAGCACTTCTAAGAACCTTTTGTATAAGATCAAGTGTAGTAGCGTTCTTATAAGTTTGGGATATGGCGGGTGAGGGGAATGTAAACAGATGCGCAAGAAGCGCTGAAATAATATCGGTAAATGATAAAAGTTTGCCAGTATATTTTGTGGATTACACAGCAGGGTGGCGACAAAGTTAACAAGTTTGATGTGGAATCCATGAAAACAACCCAAAATTCTGCCTGACACAGTTCGTTTGATAAGGAGACAATGTATGGAGGCAGCTATATGGAAGACTTTTGGAGGCAGCTATGGCGATGACGTGTGGAGGTAGCAATGGAGACAACGTGTGGAGCCAGCTAAAAAGACGACATGTGGAGGCTGCTATGGAGACAATTTAATTTGGATAGTGCCTGTATGTGGCAGTCCAAAAAAGTTTTCAAACCAGAGGAGCAGGTAGGTGGTCCTCCAGAAAAATTAAATAAATTGAGTGCCTGTATGTGGCAGTCCAAAAAAGTTTTCAAACCAGAAGAGCAGGTAGGTGGTCCTCCAGAAAAATTAAATAGATTGAGTGCCTGTATGTGGCACTCCCAAAAATTGCTTAAAACAGAGGACCGGGTAGGTGGCCCTCCAGAAAAATTAAATACATAGAGTACTATAGCTAGAGCCAGTTGGCCCTGGCAAAAAATAGCCAGTTTCCTATGCTTTAGTGTACAAAGAGGAGGAGAAGGAGGACAATGAGGAGGAGGAGTGCATACATTATTCAGGTTGAGCTTCTTTCACCTGGTGGAGAATGAAAATTCGGAGAAATCCAGGCTTTATTCATCTTGATAAGCGTCAGCCTGTCAGCGCTGTCAGTTGACAGGCGTGTACGCTCATCGGTGATGATGCCACCAGCTGCACTGAAAACCCGCTCGGACAACACGCTAGCGGCAGGGCAGGCAAGAACCTCCAAGGTGTACAGCGCCAGTTCGTGCCACATGTCCAGCTTTGAAACCCAGTAGTTGTAGGGAGCTGTGTGATCATTTAGGACGATGGTATGGTCAGCTACGTACTCCCTCACCATCTTTCTGTAAAGATCAGCCCTACTCTGCCGAGACTGGGGACAGGTGACAGTGTCTTGCTGGGGTGACATAAAACTGGCAAAGGCCTTGTAAAGCGTACCCCTGCCAGTGCTGGAAAAGCTGCCTGCTCGCCTACTCTCCCTCGCTACTTGTCCCGCAGAAGTACGCCCTCTGCCGCTAGCGCTGTCAGAAGGGAAATACTGTTTCAGCTTGTGCACCAGGGCATGCATTCTCACACTCCTTTCCTCTCCAGGGATGAGAGTGGAAAGATTTTGCTTGTACCGTGGGTCCAGGAGAGTGAATACCCAGTAATCGGTGCTGGAATAAATTCTTTGAACGCGAGGGTCACGGGATAGGCAGCCTAGCATGAAATCTGCCATATGCGCCAGAGTACCAACGCGCAAGAATTCACTCCCCTCACTGGCCTGACTGCCCATTTCCTCCTCCTCCAACTCCTCTTCTTATGCCCATACACGCTGAACAGTGAAGGACTGAACAATGGTCCCCTCTTCTGTCTCGCCAACATTCTCCTCCTCTTCCTCCTCATCCTCCTCCACCTCCTCCAATATGCGCTGAGAAACAGACCTGAGGGTGCTTTGGCTATCAACAAGGGAATCTTCTTCCCCCACGCAAAGCTTCCGACTTCATGCTTACCAGAGAGTTTTTCAACAGGCCAAGCAGCGGGATGGTGAGGCTGATGATGGCGGCATCGCCACTGACCATCTGTGTTGACTCCAGCACTCAGCACCTGACAGATATCAGACATCCACGTCCACTCCTTATTGTAGACTTGAGGAAGCTGACAGACCTGACTACCAGTTCTGGTGGAAGTTGACATCTGGCAGTCTACAATCGCTCTGCGCTGCTGGTAAACTCTGGATAACATGGTTAATGTTGAATTCCACCTCGTGGGCACGTCGCACAACAGTCGGTGAGCGGGCAGTTGGAGGCGGTGCTGCGCTGCCCTGAGAGTGGCAGCATCTGTGCTGGACTTCCTGAAATGCGCACAGATGCGGCGCACCTTCGTGAGCAAATCAGACAGATTGGGGTATGTCTTGAGGAAACGCTGAACTATGAGATTTAACACATGGGCCAGGCATGGCACATGTGTCAGTCTGCCGAGTTGCAGAGCCGCCACCAGGTTACGGCCGTTGTCACACACAACCATGCCTGGCTTCAGGTTCAGCGGTGCCAGCCACAGATCAGTCTGCGCCGTGATGCCCTGTAATAGCTCTTGGGCGGTGTGCCTTTTATCGCCTAGGCTCAGCAGTTTGAGCACCGCCTGCTGTCGCTTAGCGATGGCACTGCTGCTGTGCCTAGAGCTACCGACTGATGGCACCATGCCCACGGATGGTAATTCGGAGGAGGTGGAGGAGGGGTGGGAGGAGGAGGAGGCATAGTAGGCCTTTGAGACCTGGACCGAGGTAGGCCCCGCAATCCTCGGCGTCGGCAGTATATGACCAGCCCCAGGGTCAGACTCGGTCCCAGCCTCCACCAAGTTAACCCAATGTGCCGTCAGCGATATATAGTGGCCCTGCCCGGCAGCACTCGTCCACGTGTCCGTGGTCAGGTGGACCTTGTCAGAAACGGCGTTGGTCAGGGCACGGATGATGTTCTCTGACACGTGCTTGTTCAGGGCTGGGACGGCACTTCGGGAAAAGTAGTGGCGGCTGGGGACCGAATACCGAGGGGCGGCCGCCGCCATGAGGTTTCGAAAGGCCTCGGTCTCTACCAGCCTATAGGGCAGCATCTCCAGGCTAAGCAACTTGGAGATGTGGACGTTGAGGGCTTGGGCGTGTGGGTGGGTTGCGCTATACTTCCTTTTGCGCTCCAGCGTCTGGGGTATGGAGAGCTGAACGCTGGTGGATGCTGTGGAGGATCGTGGAGGCGAAGATGGGGTTTTCGCACAGGAGGTGTTTGGGCCGTGGTCCTGGGCAGGGGGCTGACTCGCAGATGACACAGGGGAAGGAGCAGTGGTGTGCCCGGCCGGAGGTGAACGGGCTTGGTGCCATTGAGTGGGGTGTTTAGCATTTATATGCTGGTGGTAGTTAAGCTAGTAGTGGTGGAACCCCTGCTGATCCTGGTTTGGCAAAGGTTGCACACCACAGTCCGTCGGTCATCCGGTGTTTCTTTAAAGAACCTCCAGACTTCTGAAGATCTAGCCCTCGCCACGGGAGCTTGACTACAGGCAACATTTGGCGCTGATGCACCAGCTCTGGCCCTGCCTCTCCGTCTGGCCCCACCACTGCCTCTTCCAACCTGTTCTGCTATAGGACTCGCCTCCGTCTCAGAAGCACTGTGTTCACCCGGCCTATCAACCCAGCTTGGGTCTGTCACCTCATCATCCTCCGATCCCTCAGTCTGCTCCCCCCTCGGACTTCCTGCCCTGACAACAACTTCACCACTGTCTGACAACCGTGTCTCCTCATCGTCCGACACCTCTTTACACACTTCTTCCACTACGTCAATAATGTCATCATCACCCACAGACTGCGACTGGTGGAAAACCTGGGCATCGGAAAATTGCTCAGCAGCAACCGGACAAGTGGTTTGTGAATGTGGGAAGGGTCCAGAAAACAGTTCCTCAGAGTATGCCGGTTCAAATGCCAAATTTTGCTGGGAGGGGGCAGACTGGGGGGAAGGAGGCTGAGGTGGAGGAGCTGGAGGAGTGCTGATTTCGGTGACATGGGTGGACTGCGTGGAAGACTGACTGGTGGACAAATGGCTAGAAGCATTGTCCGCAATCCACGACATCACCTCTTCGCACTGTTCTGGCCTCAACAGTGCTCTACCACGAGTCCCAGTAACTTGAGACATGATGAACCTAGGGAGTGTAGCTCTGCGGCGTTCCCCTGCTCCCTCATCAGCAGGTGGTGTCTCACCCCGCCCAGGACCACGGCCTCTGACCCCTGCAGTAGTTGGACGCCCACGTCCACGCCCTCGTCCTCTACCCCTAGCCCTCGGGTTAAACATTTTCCAAATTAAAGTGTAAACTTTAAATTTTTTTTTTTGTGTTTATTTTTTTTTTATTTATTTATTTTTTTTAACAAAACGATGCTATCCTATTGCTATGGCTAGTTTCTAACCTACACTGACAGCACACAACTGGATTTTGTGCTGTGCCTGATGACTTTGAGCTATAAAATGAAATAAAGGTAAAAAAAAAAATAAATCAGCAGACTCTGCCTAATTCTAATCAAACCCCTAATAAATTGTCCCACTTCGGTGTTTGAGGTGGATATGCGTGTCACTAAGAGCTAAACACAACGGTCGCAGGTCTCCCAGCAAATTCCTCACAGTATGGTACTAGCTGCACTACTAATGCCAGCAAGCCCAGCCACAAGCAAACAAAAAAAAGGAAAATATAACGCTATTGTAGTCCTAAGTAAGCCGTTGGGGTTCTCCTATGGCTATTTTGTAGCCTACAATGAAAGCACACTGCTTTGCAAGATGAGTTTGAGCTATAAAATGAAATAAAGGTAAAAAAAAAAAAATCAGCAGACTCTGCCTAATTCTAATCAAACCCCTAATAAATTGTCCCACTTCGGTGTTTGAGGTGGATATGCGTGTCACTAAGAGCTAAACACAACGGTCGCAGGTCTCCCAGCAAATTCCTCACAATATGGTACTAGCTGCACTACTAGTGCCAGCAAGCCCAGCCACAAGCAAATAATAAAAAAAAATGTATAACGTTATTGTAGCCCTAAGAAGGACTGTTGGGTTCTTGTAGAATCACTCCTGTCTAACACTATTCTAATAGAACAGCCTAACGCTTTCCCTGACCAGCAGCAGCTCTCTCCCTAGCGGCATCCAGACACAGAATGATGCGAGCAGCGCGGGCAGGGGCTAGTCTATTCCAGGGTCACCTGATCTGGCCAGCCAACCACTGCTATCGACGTGTAAGGGTACCACGTCATGCTGGGTGGAGTGCAGAGTCTCCTGGCTTGTGATTGGCTCTGTTTCTGGCCGCCAAAAAGCAAAACGGCGGGAGATGCCATTTTCTCGAGCGGGCGAAGTATTCGTCCGAGCAACGAGCAGTTTCGAGTACGCTAATGCTCGAACGAGCATCAAGCTCGGACAAGTATGTTCGCTCATCTCTAGTTATGATTTAATAGATTTTAAAAAAATAAAACCATTTGTGCGGAAAAAATTTAATCGTTTCACCCTGTTGTGGCACCAATAGCTTTTTCATACTTTAACAGGTATATATAGGTATACAGGCCTATGAAAAGTGTCACTTTTTGTGGGATAAGCTGTAGTTTTCATTTTCACCATTTTTTGGGACCCTAAGACCTTTTGATCACTTTTTATTTTTATCCGGACATTTGGTTGCTATTGTCTGATATGCGATTCAGTCCCCGGAATGACCTTTTTTTTTTTTTTTTTTGATAGAGTAGAACTTTTTGGATACTGCAATACCGCAACATAAATTGTGTTCTAGAAAACAATAGTTTTGAAAAATTTTTTAAACCTTTTTTTTTTTTTTACTGGATCCCCTAGGGCAGAGGTCCCCAACCGCCGGTCCGCGGACCAGGACCGGGCCGTTGCAGATTATCAGCCGGTCCGCGCAGGGGGCTGCGGCTCCGCTCCCCCCGTTGAGTTGTCGGCTCAGGCTCCAGGCCGAGGCCTCGTCCACAGAGAGCAGCCCCGAGCTGATGCCATTGTTGTTATTATTGCCGCGAGCTCTCCGCTCCCTCCGCCCCCCGCTCCCGGCTATCCACTCCCGTCTCAACCTGTCTCCGCTAACGCCCCCCCCCTCGAGGCTCTCGGCTCCCTGCCCCTGCTCAAGCTCCACGCTCCCCTACCGCTCCCTCCGCTCTCCGCTCCCTCTGCACCCCCCCCCCCCCCCGCTCTCGGTTCTCGGCTCTTGACCTACCTGCTTCCGACTCTCCGCTCCCGGCTCCCCTTCCACTCCCGTCTCAACCTAACGTCCCCCCCCCCCTCCAGGCTCTCGGCTCCTGGCTCCCTGCTCCCTGCTCCCCCTGCCCCCACTTAAGCTCCAGGCTCCCTAGCCTCCCGGCTCTCACGACCTACCCGCTCCCTGCTACCTCACCGCGCCACCACCACTGCAGGACAAGGCACCGAAATTTCCAAGAACACAATAGGTAAGGTAACTTTATCTTTGCATATATATGTGTAATATGTGTATATATGTGTAATATGTGTATATATGTGTAAATATATGTAATATGTGTGTGTATATATATGTGTGTGTGTATACGTATGTTTGTATATATGTATATGTTTATGTATATATGTATGTGTATGTGTGTGTGTATGTGTGTGTGTGTATATGCTGTATCTACTGTTTGTTTATGTGTATATATGCTGTATGTATATGCAGCATTTGTGATATTTATCAGGGCTTCTATTTTGTACTACATGGCAGTACTCGGTATGCATTTTATACTACTTGGTGGTACGTTGTATCTATTTTATAATACTTGGTGGCATGCTGTGTGCATTTTATACTACTTGGTGGCACGCCGGATGCATTTTATACTACATGGCGGTATTCTGTATGCATTTTATACTACATGGTGATACGCTGTATGCATTTTATACTACATGCCGATACGCTGTATGCATTTTATACTACATGGCGATACGCTGTATGCATTTTATACTACATGGCGATACGCTGTATGCATTTTGCATTGCTTTATTTTTACACCAAACCGATACTCCCTAATATCTTATATTGTAAGCTCCACCCCTCCATAACCCCACCCCATATGACCAAAGCCCCGCCCCCACCCCCACCGGGCCATGGAAAACTGGTCTAGCTTAAAGCCGGTCCCTGGTGCAAAAAAGGTTGGGGACCTCTGCCCTAGGGTACTTGAACCCTAGAGGGTCTGATTACTTATACGATATACTGCAATCCCACAGTATTGTGGTAGATTGTAAAATTTCTGGATCTGTAAAAGATCAAAGATGGCAGTGCCGTCACTCAAGTGCTGCCATCGCACTGTATTGCTGCATTTAAGGGGTTAACATGGGTGTCAGTTGTGGGCATAATACAGCTAACACCAGCTCTTTAAGGAGCATGCTCAGACGCTCCATAGAATCTTAACTCACATGTGACCTATGGGTACATCATATGTCGTTAAGGTGTTAATAGGATCGTTCCACTTATGGTGTAGTTCTAATCTTTTTCTCTAGCCCCTGCCGTTCCCAAGCAATCAAAGTAATTTTTCAAAAATCTCTACTGTCAGATGGGTGGAGTCAAGTTTTCTGCTGCAGCCTAGGGCCACCCATCTATCAGATTTCAAAGTATTCTCTTTGTTGTCAAATGAATGGTCCTGTGTTGAAGCAGAAGGCAGGCAAGGTCCACCCCTTCGAGAGTAGAGATCCAAAAATAATGACATGAATAATTATTAAGGAATGGTAGTGAGGGTAATGACAAAATTCCAATTAAACCAGAATGAGTGACACTGTCAGGCACCGGTGGTAGTGGACCCACTGGACCACCGCAGACCATTACGTAATCCTTCACCTGGGAGCTGAGTCTAAGTGGTATCCGGTTTTCTCCAGAGCCCACCGCAAAGCGGGTTGGACTTGCTGCGGCGTGGTACCACCAGGGCATTTCACAGGCGTGACTTTGTCCGCGGTGGCAGCCAAGGCGATGTACAAAGCCGTATGTCAGAATCGTAGTCGGGGACAGGCAGGAGGTCAGGACGGGCAGCACTGGATCAGAGTCAGGGATGTGGCAGAAGGTCAGGACAGGCAGCTCGGGATTGAAGTCAATAACGGAAGCGGGGTCACAATGGGAATTCACAACACCTGCACAGGGCATCAGGAACAAGCTTTCTCTAAGGCTATGAGGCAGAAAGATCCGTCAGGGGTCAAAGGAAGGGGCTGGACATTTAACAGAATTGGTAGCCGGCCAGCGGCAATTGTTGGCACTGGATTGAGGAAAGGTGAAACCGACAGCGGGGGGTCCTGGGGAGCAGAGAGGGGCACCGGGGGGACGTGGGTCGCAGGAGCAACTGTGACAGACACCTATTCAAGGTTGCAAAGTGTTGGAGTTGATGAAGGTGGTGAAAGGTCCTATTTTAATCTATTTCTCTTCTACCTTCCCAATAGATCCAAGCCTTCAGCACCTATTGGCAAGTCTGGTTCTGGTTTCCCCAATTCCACTTTTTGTATTTCTAAACCATGGCCACTGTGTGTATGAATCACAATAAAACCAAGTCAATTTTCCAAGTGGTGAATTTTAAAATATTTAATAACTTGTTCATCCAGTCAATAACAATGGCATAAAACATTGATGAAGGTACAGCACTATGTATTGTATTATACATAGAAGTGAAAAAAATAGACTTATAAAAAAGTTTATTTCAAAAAATACTTTATAAAATGTTGACACTCAGGTATCTGTAAAATGGCACATATGTCATGTTTTTTTTCATTAAAACAGTTTTTTGGATGGTCATCCTACATATGGTTAGATATTAGTCACTCAACAGCTATATATATATAAGGTTCAAGTTATTGATATATTGGAAATATAGGGTCAAAAGTGTCATAAAACATCGGCATGTCTTGATGGGAATGTTCCTTGACTAAATCAAGCATCTCAACCATAGCCTTGAAGTAAACCACAAGGACATTCAAGGACCCTCAAAAGGATGAGGTCCTGTAAACTCCAATATGGGGACCACCCCAGAGCAATGGACCCTTCTGCCCATGCAATGGTCCAGCACTAGTCTATTGCTGAACTTTAATAAGAATGTTCAGATTTCAATAAAGATTTTAGTAGTCAACAATGTCGCCTCCGACTCACAGTGGAAATTAGTCTCTGGGTATATCAAAATATAACTGGAAGGTATCGGAAAATCTTCTACAAAATATCTTTGATATAACACTAGTAAAATGTCTGGATGCAAAAATACAATTTTTGGTGTATTGAATCATTTTTATTTCAATGTAACATTTTTTTTTTAAATTAAATATTCCTTTTCAAAAACATTTGACACATTTTCTACCACTCTGGAATAGTTGATTTCGCTAACAGACATCTAAAATAAGAGATCGTATCTTTCGGAATAAAATTACGTAGAAAAATACTCATGGTCCTTGTGATAGAATTCTGTTGGCTCCCGATTCTCGGGATCGGTGACGGTCCAAGTGGTTGTACCTCCACCAATCACAAGTGATTTGTGGGCCTTCAAACTTATACATATTGATCTACAAATTTCATTCTACTCTTCCTTTGGTTTTACAAGTTGACTCTTTTTTATTATAATCGATCCATGGACTCACTATTTCAGTGGTAGGACCATAGAAAGTCCTCGTAGATATTAAAGCTTTTGCCTGTGAATGCCATCCCCATTGGTGGGGAATAGAGAAAGGACAGTCAGTATTCGATGTGTTGTCTGACAGGCACTTAAATATTCTTCTAGATCCAAAGAAACCACAAAGCCCTGATTTAAAAAGAATCACTGTATTATATATCTATATTATCTCCGTCTTGATCTGCTCATATGGAGAATTCCTTCAAAACTGATTGATCTTAGTAAATTGTAGGTCTATACTGTGTTCTAACATCTTCTTGTAACCCTTTACCAATTGGTTACTTCAAATGCAGTGATTGCTTGTCATGAAAATCACATGGTTAGGACCTGAACCAATAGGTTCTAATGACACAATCAGAACAAGAAGTTGGTGGTATAATCAGGATCGGGGAGTTGGGCCTGCCGTGATGGACAGAATCGGCAGCGCAACAATGGACGCAAACATAAGCCAGAACACAATCCAGCAAATGTCCTGTAAGTGTCCTGTAAGAGTCAGCAAATATCCAGAGCCTTGTGGAATGCTCCTGCATCCACTGGACTCATGGTGATTTATGTGTGGGTGTGTCCTAAACTGAATGGAATGTCGATCTTCCACATCCACCATAGGAAAAGTTGGCAACTTTCTTTTTACAATGGGTTTTCTATAAAACAACTTTGTAATAACCCAGTTCAGACCAGCCCTGTACTGGGAAGGGAGCACTTATATAAAACCAAAATCTGGGCTTTGCCCTTATATATTGTTATGCGATTATCTCACCTTACAAAATGTGCACATATTTGGTATCGGTATAAAAAAGAAAAATTAAAGTTGGATTTTCTAGGTGTATACCATTGATGTAATCTACTATCTTTGAATAGGAAAATATATGTCTAGATTCCCATCAGAAATTAATTTTTAAGGAAAAAAAAAGACTAAAAAAAAATACAATTCTGTAATTAAAAAAAAGAATGTGTGATATAAAAAGCCAAAAACACCCCTGATTATGATAGATTAAAAGGGATTGTCCCCCGAAGAACATTTGCACCAATCCACAGGACAGGAGACAAATGTCTGATTGATGAAGTTTCTACTGATTCCCAACAGATCCCAACTTATAAATGTTGAGTGTTTTTCAATGTTTTTGTTAGCCCCATAGACATTAATAAAGACCACTGCTCTTTCATACTCATCCTCACTATAGAATTGTCCTAGTGATCACAGGGTCGCACTAAAACTCCAAACGAGTGTAGGATTTAATTTAACCAATTATGTAAAAACCTGTAAATTAAGCGACAATGATAATTGGCACAAAGCCGTCTTATCCTCCTCTGTCTTCTAGGACTACTGGAGATCCCAATATAAGTTCAAACTGTCAATTGAGTACAATTCTTCGGTAACTAAAATATATCTTATTTTATCAAAAGAAGCCTCGTATTAAACAGAATGGACAGATACTTCCAATATTCTTATCAAAATTTTGGTAAATTTTCACCACACCAAGCTACATTTTTCTCTGTTTAGAATGTAAGGGAAGAATAGTATATGGACCTTGCCCTTTCATAGCTTAACACCCTCTCAAATCTCAGAGTTTGGATCAACCAACTTGGCCTGTTGGATGGAGATTTACCAGCTTAATCTTAAAGGGGTCACAGCAAGTTATCCCCTATCCACAAAGACCCCCAATGATCAGTACATTTTGACAAAATCTTAGCTGAACCGAAGATGAGTTCAGTTCAGTTCAACTATGCCAGGTGCACGTTGGTAGCTCCAGTTGAGTCACGGGCAGCATGGTGACTCAGTGGTTAGCACTATAGCCTTGGAGCGCCGGAGTTCTGAGTTCAAGTCCCAACCAGGTCAACATCTGCAAAGAGTTTCCATGTTCTCTCCGTGTATGTTCTCTGCGTGGGTTTCCTTCCACACCCCAAAAAAACATACTGGTAGGTTTGGCAAGCTCTGTGCTGTGCAATATGTGTGCACCATATAAATAAAGGAATTATTATAATTAGTTGTGTCCAGGGGCGTAACTACAGTGGTAGCAGCCATAGCAGCTGCTATGGGGCCCACAGTGTCAGGGGGCCCCGGCATCCTACCTGACATACTTAAGAGTGGAGGATGTGCACCATTATATACATATTATGCTGCACATTGTTCAGAATAACATGTATATAACATGTATGTGATGTATATATGCTCTATATGTGTGCATAAACGTGTGATTGTAACTTGCAAGTGTGAGTATACAAATATGTATATTTCTTAATTAAAAACGGGGCCCCATGCAGAAGCCTGCTATGGGGCCCTGGTTCTCCTAGTTATGCCACTGGTTGTGTCAAAACCGACTGAGTGTAATATTGGTCCATATTGTGCAAAAAAAAAACTGACCAATCCCTCATATCCTTCCAAACTGGTTGGGGCCTTGTTAAGCAACAACAAGCCCCTTACTCTCTAGGCCCCTGAGTAACTCATGGTAAATGTAATGTAGCGCAAGTGTTTCTGTCACTGTGTGTATTTGTACAATAGATAAATTAAACCAAAAGTAAATGTCTGTATGCTGGTTCATAACAAAATGCCCTAAGTTGGGTTTGTGGTATAGTGCAAACTAGTTTTGGTCCAAAAAGTCAGTAAATTCCAAAAGTCTAATTTCAAAACCCCAAAATGGCTAAAAACAGTCAGTCAAAGTTACATATTTTTCTGAAAAGTAGCTACTCAATAAAGAACAACAGCAACTCCAATAAAAGTACAGGAGCCCCCACTGAAGTAAGTGGTTACCCACTATCGTAAGCTACCATTGAAGCAGAAGACAAACACCCCAGCTAATTTGGGCCTGAATTTTTTTGTAAACAAATTTTAATTTACCCCCTTAAATTTATACAATACTGTGACTATTCCCAGTCAGTAAATGTATTTGTAAACCTTCCTGCCAACCTGTAAAATTCCCTCCTGGATGGCATTTGAGGGGGGAAAATAAAAGCTTGTAAAGGTTTAAACCTGCATTTTTAATGATTAAAATGCAAATTGTCATAATTTGCATAATTCACATAAACACACTTTGTACCAGAAGAAAACCTTTAGCATTTATATATTCAGCACTTAGAAATCTGTCTCAGCCTCTGCTAATGTCAGGGAATGCTCCACATGTTAATCGAGAGCCTCCGATGCCAATCATTCGGGCCCGGCTGAATATGCAGCAGGTATTAAGCTGTTCTCATTTCAAAAACATGTATCTAATATTACAAGTTTTCTTGTTTCGGCATTACATTTTAATCTTTGAACAGGTAACCAAGTCTCCCAATGCTCCCTATCAAAACATCTCTTGTTCTCACTGAAAATCATCAAAATCAACACACTCTTGCTCCGCTGCTACCTCTGCGATCTTGAAACAACAAGCTATGGGCGACTCTTTACCACCAGATTTTGAGATATGGCTTCAAAAAGACCCAGCCTTGTTTTTTATTAACATAATCGCATTTATGGACAGGTCACTGCTTCCCAGAAAATCATCACACTCGTCTCCTGCTGCTGTCATTGCTGCCACTAACTTTTACCGTTTTCTTTAAAGGGGTTTTCCCATAAAACAAGTTAGGTCCTATCCACAGGGATAAGGGCCTAACTTGCTAATCGGTGGGGGTCTCAGTCATAGATACCCACAAATCATGAGAATAGGGGGTCCTAGGTACCACCGTTGGACCCCTCGTGGCTCCCTGAGATGAGCGGAGCACATGGCCACGCATGGCCAGCATGCTCCATTCCTCTCTATGGAGTTGAAGTAGATTGCCGAGAGATGAATGGAGCAAAACGGAGATGCACGGCAGTCTGCTACCTTCATCTAGGGGAGTGATGAGGGGTCCAACAGAGGTATCTTGGACCCCATTAGACCCCCTGCTCTCATGATCTGTGGGGGTCTCAGATGCCCACTGATCAGCAAGTTAGGCCCTATCCTGGGACTAGTGCATAACTAGCTGGAAAACCCCTTTAACACAGGTGACCCATAGACAACAAGGAAAAATAGAAAATGATTAAATATAAAATATATCCATGAGATCACAAATTGAAGGCAAAGACGTGAAATCTCTGTTCTATTAGTGATCAGATGGCCTACACTTATCTCTTCTGGCTGAACTATGCACATTGGGGTTTAGGAGGGTTATCACAATGATGAGAGTGGAGTAAATGGCCATCAGACACATCTGGTGAGTCTTATCTTGGGCAACCAATAGAAAATCCGATAAAAACCGGTCACCCAATCACCATATTAGATCTGCCACTGCAAATCTTTTCTGTCCTATGTAGACATTTTTACATTTCTTTTAACTGTAAAAATTATTGTAATAAACCACGGATATCAAATTCAGGTCGTCGAGAGAATCGCATCAGTAACTCTTAAGTGTTCGAATCAGAAAGTGAATTATGAAACTATTTACAGGTCTAATCTCTGAGTGAGGCTCACAAAAGATAAAAAAATAATAGCAAAACACTTAAAAAACTTCTATCACTGTCTGTAAAAAAAAGCCAATCAATTCCATGTTTTCTCTTTAATTTTTTGGATGAATCTGCACAGGTTCAATTTGGACCACTGTGAACCCATCAAACAGATGGGATATGGTGCCTACTATTCAGATACACAAAACAGGGGTGTGCCATTATTTCATATGTAAACCTAATGGGCCCTGATCATGCCAAGCCATAAGCTAACCAGAGGATGCTTCTGTTTTCTCAAGGACTAGTCCGCCCCTGACTGCATACAAAATTATAGTCATCTTAAAAAAATTCAGTTCTGTAAATTTCCTTTACTCCCATCACCTGTTCTGCCATCAATGTTTTATCATTTTATGCTCCTCCGTAACACAACAACTACAAATATGAAAATTCTGTCCTGATATAAAAAAAAATTGGGTTATAGTCTAATGTCATTAAAGGGGTTGTCCCAAGTTAGATTGCTATCCCCCATACTGTGGATAGGATATAACAATCTGATTGGTGTTGACCACAATCAATTGAAATTGGTTCATAATAAGACCCCAACTGATCAATTTGTATCTCCTTTCCTGTGTACATTTGATAACAATTACATTATACTCATGGGGTATTGATGACCTATCCTAAGGATGAGACCTCATTATCAGATTGATTGGGGTTCAACACCTAACACCCCTAAAGGGAACAAGCAGCTCTAAATATGTAAAACATCTTTTACATCTTTTAGGGTCTTCAAAACATTAAAAAAAACTGCAAATATGCTCAGAAATGCAGAGGGATACAATAAAACTGTATATAAGCCCAATTCCTCTGTATTAGACAAAATTATACAAGAAACTATATCAGTGCCCATTCCACAAACTGAATTGTAAACAGATGTTTCTGTAGACTCATATATATATCTATGGTTCGGTTTAGCATACATTAATCATGTAGCACTGTATCCTGTAAAAAATAAAATAAGCCAAAATATTAAGAAATAAAAAAAAACACACAATAAAAGTGCTGTACGTTGTGTGTACATCGTCAATATATTGTAACCCATGTTAGTTGGCAAAATACAAAAGAAAAAGCGTAAAAAAATAAATAAAATAAAATCAGTGCTGTTTGGTCTTTGTTTTATACAAAAAAAACCCCACAACAATTATATAATACAAAGAATCTACAGTGTTAAAAAATGCTTAGTTCATGTAATAAGCTACATGTACGATCAAGCAACTATCAAAAGAAGCAGTCCCTTTTTTTTTCACTTTGATCACAAGCTGACGGAACACTAGTTCTTCTTTTCCGAGGATATACATAGATATCATTCAAAACTCTAATCTAGAGTGGAATATTGGGAAAAAAAATATTAATAAATAGAACAGAAAAAAAAATAAATTAATTCGGAAGAACTAAAGGGTAGTGTTAGTGGAAGCAGTTAATTTTATGGGATTAATATATAAAGTTTCCAATTGTAAAAAAACAAAAAAAAAACAAAATAAAAACAAGCACATCGACACTGGATAATCTCTCATATCAGTGTTTAAGGGAATTTGTCAGCAGTTTGGACAGTTTTTGTAATTCACATAGTGAGAAATAGATGTAAATATTCCAGGATTGTAGATTCTCCAAGTGCACTGGTGACACATCCTCACACTGCTGTGCTTATAACTCCTTGCATTAAGGGGCTCCACAAACCTTTCCCTTGGCTGTGAATTAAAGCTGTACCAAACTTCTGGTTGACTACTACAGTAGTCACTCAGAGCTGTAGATCAGTTCAATACAGAGATCCAAGAGCACAGCAGTGTGAGGACAAACCTCGTTGTGCACTTAGGTAAGCTAAAATTAAATTAGATTTTCAAAATGGTGCGATTAAACAGGTCTCCTGGGATGACAAAACTGAGGACAGGTTCCCTATAAAGGGAACCTGTCACCAGGGGGATCATTTTCACATGATGACAGGTTCTAATAGCCTCTAGCATGTTTATTTCAAAAATGCCTCTGAATAATTCCACTGCTTATAAATTGTTTCTTACCTGGCTCCCTACAGGATGCTGAGTCCCGGAGGGGGGGCAGTTCAAATGACAATTGCTTGTTCCTGTAATCTGATATAAGCGGGGGTGGGAGCAGCTGATAGGCTGAGGGAGGGCAATGAGTGAGGATGATGGGAGAAGAAATTGAGGAGAAGGCAAATTGTGCCATATCAACTGCCCCCCCAAGGGAATCACCAGGTACTGCTGGCAGGGAGCGAGGTTATGTTACAAAAACTATTAAAAAGTTGTGGAATTCATATGAAACATATTTGAAATAAACATGCTGGATGCTTTTGAAACATGTCATTGTGTAAAAATGAACTTCATGATGACAGGTTCCCTTTAAGTCGCTGGATGTCTACTGTCGGACACAACAGTACATAGCGATTCTTCCATAAGAGAAAATACCTCCGTAATATGACATAATACTGAGCACTCTATGGAGTTCCTATGGTCCCATGATATGTGTCTATGAGACCTAAGTCAAAATGGGACTGGTGCTTTAAGCTGTTTTTATTAGGAAATGAGAAGAGGAATAAAAAGTGCTTCTCTGAAAACCCCTGATGCACCAAAAATATCAAAATATAAATTAAATATCTATGTTTATAAAATTAAAGTTTGGCCCAAGCCAAAGGCTGCCGGTTATGTCATGGGTAAAGGCAAGTATAAAAGAAAATACAACAACCTTTGCTTGTAGTACAAATGCAATATAACCCTGTGCTGTAACTGAGCGGTCACACCTCGATACAATACGTGAGCACTGCTAAAATGTGAGCGTACCGCTGTACATAGGAGATGTATGGCTCAGTAAATAACATACATGATTTACTAGATAACCCCCTTGCTGAGAAGGAGATTACAAATGCTATTGTAGCAAACCTCCTTCAGCAATAGCTGAACAAAAGAAATAAACTTCACACCGCAAAAGGTGTATAGTTCTTGTTATTATCTTCAATATCCACACTGGGATTTTTCCACCAAAATGGCTGCCGCTAGCTGTTGGGCGTCAGTGACGTGCGGATTCCTTTTCATTACTATTCGCACAAGTTCTGCTGGAAAGATGTTGCACAAGTTCACAAAAATCTTTTCTCTGGTATTTGAAAATCTTTGGGGTTCCTGAGGGATTCCACAATATGGTACCCTCCAAGAAGGATCTTGGCTTTCTGGTGGGCTTTGGAAAGCAAATTGCTCGTAACACGGTTGGGAAGGGTTAGCCGGCATTGGGTAGCTTGGTCGATAACCGTAAGTATCTCCATAACTCATTCGATCCCAGCTTCTGGGACTTTCTTGACTTAAGTAGGTCTTGTGTTGACGTTGTGGTGGGCTTTCGTACAGTCTCGAATCAGAGATGCTTTCCATTCTTGTGGACACCAGAGATCTTCCCATTATGCCATTCTTTGATAAAGGAGATTTTTGGGTAACGTGGTACTCATTTGGGCAACTAGACCGAGCAGCAACAGCAGGATGCTGCAGCGGCAAAGACATATATGGTGGAAGAGTTTTGTGGTGATGCTTCACTTCTTGTTCATGCCCAAAGCTTTGGACTCTGGTCAAGGAGTCATGGTAGCCTTGCATGAATGCTTGAGAAGCGGATCGATTGTGCGGATGAATGTGCTGGCACTTTATATTATCTTCCAGTTGTGGATCAGGGGAACTAACATAGGAACGATCATTATATCCAGCATAAGAATCACTACTCCCACAGCTCAAACTACCATCGCTACTGCAATCAGATGCCACAGAACTGATCCGGTAATCCGTGTCTAGAGAAAAACGCCTTTCTGGACTCCGTGTTCCAGAGATGCTAAGGTTTGAGTAAGCATTCATCATGGAATAATATCCAATATCCACTGGAGATTCACATTTGGGATACTGTTCACATGAGATGTTCCCATGGTTCTTTGTGGACATTAACATTGGAGAGTAGAGTCCAGGTGGTACTGGGTCCTGAGATGGTAAATGCACAGTAGTAAGTAGGCCGTTTCTAGATGGAGTTGTACTTTGGGGTTTTATATTGGATATGCTAACTAAGGATGGCACAGACCGTGTTTCCAACTTGTTCTTGGAGGGTAGCTTCTCCTCCAAGTCATAAGCCTGAGTTCTAATACTGGGGTCTGATTGCCTCTTTGGGGCTGAGCGCTTTACATCTGAGTTGGTGTCAATCTTGGTGTTTGATGGAACACTATTGCTCTTGACTAGCCCAACTTCATTGGCCGACTTGGTAAGATTGTTTCGAGACATGGCACGAAGTTCATCTGCTACTGAACGTTGAGGTTGGTTTCCTCTTTCCGGGTGGTAATACTTGCATTTATGCCCATAGGTGCATTTCTTTCCTAAGAAAGTAGAAGAAAATATACACAAAGTCATCTCTACTCTTTTTCTGAATATGCATCAAACAAAATTTACTATTACTACTTTTATTACCACTGCAAATACCACCAATACTCAAGGGTAGCGGTTTTGGTATCTCTCAAAACCCTCCCAACCACTGTGGGACTGTTGCAGATTTTTTTGTGGATACAACAGTCTGACTCAACCACCCCTGTAACCTTATAGTATATATTGTAGTAGCAAATTAAATACTTACTAACTCTATGGTTGGCAGAAATTGACAATTTACTGTAAGTCCCAGCACTGAGATGTCCCAGAACACATCCCTAGACTGACTGACCCACCCCTAAGTCATTTTTGTGTCAAAGTTGTTCGAATGGTGTAAAACATTTTGACTGTCTCAACAAATATCAGAAAGTTGGCAGGTATCAGCTGTCTCCAAAATCAGCTTCAACTGAACCTTAGAAGAACAGCCTAGGCCCCTATGAACGTATCATCAATGGTATTGGTGCATTATCTTACCATAAGGACACGGCTGCTTCTTGTACTCAGGCACTACAGGCTTCTTTCTTAAAAAGTTGTCCAGGCTTGGTCCATGACGGCCTAGGGGATCATCTGGGGGCATAAATCTACCAAAAAAAGAGAGGACGTTATACAATTATTTCTCATTTACAATATTACAAGGTTTTTCTGATATATGGAACCTGTATAATAAAGGGTCTACCATTTAAAAAAAACCTACAATATCTTTGGCATAGGGGAACAATGTTTCATCTGACTTGCACGTGAAGAGGACACTGGTTCTCAAGTGAGACCATAAGAAGTAAAATCAATTATCGTTTTACACATTTCTCGTCTTATTCACATAAAATACAACTTTCTTTTTACTAGACACTTGAGGTCACCTTTTCCACCTTTTTTACTCATACGAGCTTGACGAGCATTCATTTGTGTAGGAGCTAAGAGCTTTAGCGCTATTTATAGGAGATGAATTCATAGTAATACGACGTCTTCTGCTTCTATTAAATTCCCCTGACTGTTAGGTTTCTTCTTTTATTAGTCTACTTACGAAGTGTCGCTTACGACAACAGGACCCTGAATCACAAGTGATAGCTAATATTGGTGCAATGGGGGATGTGACTTACGGGGTCTACCTTATTACTGCACGGTGAACGTCCATGACTGGAGGATGAAGGAGATGAACGTAGACTAGAAGTCATTATTTCTCAAATTAGATTTCCTTTATTAGGTTATTGGAGGACACATCTGCTCGGCGTTCATTTCCTCCTCAGTGTGTCATACTATATCAGAATTTGTCCTATCACAGCTATATATAACATCTATGTTTTTCCATTTAGTTTCATTTATGTGAATGGGATATTGGGCAACCAGGGGACAGAATTGTGAGGGCCACCAGACATCTACGTAAAACTTGTCCACGTTTAATTCCATTGCACATCATCTATATAGCATTAGTATATGTATAGACTTGGTTGCAAGCATCTGTCAAGACACAGATGAGATCATCTTTTGTGAGATCTTTAGGGACTATTATGTGAGTGACCATTGGAGTAAGTTAAAGGACATCTACCACCAGGATGAAGGATTGTACACCAAGCACACTGACATGCAGGTGTGTGCCCCCTCTGGTAGGTTCTGCTCTTTTTTTTGCTTATTATGCCCTGGCTTTTACAAAAAAAGGCTTTTAAAAATATGCAAATAAGCCTCAGGGCTTTCGGCTCCATAGGTGTTAATGGTGCCTGGAGCCTCTAAGACTCATTTGCATCATTTTAAAGCCTTTTTTCTTAAAAACAAGGGTATAAGAAGCTAAAGGAAGAGCAGATCCTGCTAGAGAGGACACACATCAGTGTCTGTGCTTGGTTTACAATCCTTCATCCTGGTGATAGGCGTCCTTTAAGGAAGTGCAGGGGTCCAATTGCTCCCAGACCCAGGAGCCTTATGGTGACCAAAGGGAGTCTTTTCACCATACAAGAAGACATACATTATAGTTGGAGGGGGATTGGTGCTAATTTAGCTTTGGACCTCAGCAGCTTCATGCTACGCTGACACAGAATCAGCAAGGACTACTAGAAAATATAAGCACCGAAATTGTTTATAAGCATCATTTTAAATTCTCCCCAAATAAAGAAAACCCCCAAAAATATGCATTTTTTTTTATATAAAACAAAGAGTACTGACTCACTTGTCATTGACAAAAGAATACATGAGCAGCCTTTCATCGATGAATTTCTTCCACTCAGGCTTCTCGTTTGCCAGATCCCTGTAGTTATCATTTGACACAATGATGCCTTCAGACTCAAACGCCAACTTTACTATAAAGCGATCATCGTAGCAGACCACTCTTCTGCCCTGCACACGCCGAGATGGAGTGAACACCAGGATCTTGTCCTTTTCCAATTTTCTTAGGATTTCCTGATCTGGAAGATATTGCAAGGATTAAGACTCAGGGTTATTGTTTGGTTGTGGTTCTAGAAGTCCAGTCCACCATAAATGAGAGGAGGAGAAATACCCTTTACCAGAGGCAGGGGCGGATTAAGACTGCCAAGGGCCCTGGGCTGTATGAATATTATAGCCCCTACAAGTCTGGAATCACTTCCTACATCTGGTACTAGAAGCAGCTTCTTAGGGAATGGAGGATGTGTCCCTTCTCCCTGCTTTCAAACTGCAGATTCAGGATCTTTAGAGGACCTTCAAAGGTCTTGAAATGGCTCTTGCGTACATGTGTATTGAGAGCATGACAGATGTATAAGGATTTAATGGATGAAGATCCTTCTCAGTCTAAAATTTGGTGGGTGGTTTGGGTGGCCATGGGCTACCACCCAAACCGCCTATATTATAATCCAATATTGACCACAGGTTTGGTAGGTAGAAGAGAAAACTACCTCTATGGCCAAAGACCAAAGACATAATGCAGAAACCATTATCTTTTTTGGGGTATGCAAATTAGCTCCAGGAGTTTCAGAGGTGGGCCCACTTTTCCAATAAACAGCAGTGACTGGGGCAGAGACTGAAAATAAAGTTCACCGATATAGGTGTGCTGTTTTACATGAAAAAACTGATAGACTTTTGGCTTTGGGTATCTTTTTTAAAAAATTGAACCCGTCCCCCTAATGCATTTTTTTTGCTAATTTGCATATCTAGAAAAAAAAAATATCACTGCATTGCTTCAAACTCCCAGCATGTCCTAACAAATAATCATATTCAGGAAATGTGAAGGCATCTGCTTGGCTTCACCCTGGCACAAGGTGGTACAATTTATGATAATAACGTTTGATCACATATGGTAAGATATCATCACTAACCGGTAATAAGAGCATCAGGGCGGGACTGCTCCTTCCGCCAGGCAGGGACAAACACTGTAATATCCTTATGTCCTCTATCTTGGAACCAGGAGACCGCAAGCTTGATGCCACGGCAAGAAAACACTTCTTTATTTCCATGACTGGAAAAGAAATAGGTTGGTATTACAGGAAGATGTACCAGTAATAAAATGCCTAAATATTCCTTTTACCAATCAATCTTGGTCATCCTAGCCTACAAGAAAAAGATGTTGTAATTGTTTTAGAGTCTGATGTGATAATAAAACCCATCTATAATAAGGTCCCTGCTGAGTAAACATCCTCAGAGGAGAGAGAGCTGCCTGAGGAGATAGAGAGCAGAAGCCTGAACCAATGATGACACAGTGGGTGTGTCCTAGACTACCTCAGACTTCCTGTAAGCACCGTAACTGAGCAGTAGTCACAGACTGAAGCTTTGTCCTAACAAAAATTAATTAAAAAGCAGCCACTCTATCAAATAATCCATGGACTGAGGTTTTATAAATAGTTTTACATTACTTTTCTGAACAAACCCTTTAAGTATCGTAGGAATCTTTTTAATGGATTGTTTGATACTTGGCACCAATACCAGACGTAGCCATAAAAAGGGGGGTGTCTTGTCCTGAATAACCTACATTTCACTTGTAGATGAAATGTTAGCAAACATGGTCATGTGAAATATGTCCACCAAAGTGTTAAGAATACTAATAAAATTGTTAAACCATGGCTGTCAATCACCACCAGAATCACAGATGAGTCACAGTTTCTACAAGATTCTCCCCCATTCTCTTCCTATAAAACTTTAGGGTCTTATATCACCTCTAACAATCTAACAGATGAAAAGGAAATTACCAGAGTAATTCCGATGTAATGATTTCTTGTCTGGAGTGGGATCTCTCGGAGAACATTACAATTATACCAATGACTACTTATCACATGCATCTCTATTCAGAGCCGCCTTGGGAATGGAAGATAATTAATTGAATACCACGTGGAATGTAACTACATTTCCCTATTGCTAGGATTTCTTAGCACCAGATAATAGAAGCCATACACCTAGAATCACGGCCTGTCAAGGTCATTTAATTAACAAATTTCATGTGTCGTAGCACAGTAATGAAAGAAACCCACTTATTATGTGCCTAATCTGATGTCATAGACCCAAGTGATCTCTTATGTCTCATAGATGCATATAGATGAGGCAAGTTAGGAGGATCTATCGAAATCTGTTGATTTAGCCAACAAACATCTTTTTCCGAATGTTTGAAGAACGCGCACATTCATGGGAACCACCGGGGATTGTAAAACCAATCTTCGAAGACTAGTTTAACAATACCCGGTGGTTCCCATGAGTGCCAAGCGCTCTTCTAGCTTTCTATGCTTTAGCCCTATGGTTGTGGACTGTTTTCTAAGTGCACCGGAGCCGATACCGGAGGGTCCTTGATCAGGATTGTCTAGGTGAGCTGGTGTTCCACCTGATAGTGGTTATACTTTTCACAATCTTTTTCAGGTATGTTCAAACTACACAGTTAGACGCCTGTCAGTATGGAGTACTACAGATGGTCCTGCACCTATGGCTTAGGATGACCACACATTGTAAAAAGTAGGACCCCAATTTCCAGGGTTTCACAAAAAGAGGTTTTCCCATTCTGGTCAAACATGATCAAATTGGACCAGTTGGCAGTTGTGTAAACTCCCTGTTTTACTTTATTGATGTAACTCTCATGGAGAAGGTTATTCATATAAGATATAAGACTTATATCCCGGTGCATAGTGAAGCAGATGTTAGTAAAACACTTTGCTGCACGTGCCCTGAACATTGGACAATTTTACTCTGTCCATACACTGTCCATGGGTGAGGTCGGAGATAGCCACTGTGTTTGGCTATTTCAGTTATTCCCATACAACTGATAGGATCGGCAGGACGCACGTTAGTCCTGCTGCTCCTCACATCAGGGAGAACAGGATCCCCTTTGTCTGGAGAGCTGGAGCAGGGCCGGCACCAGCACTGGGCATACCTGGGCAAGTGTCAGGCCCAGGGCTCTTGGGGGGTCCACATAAGGCTGTACATAAGAAATTCATGGAGGTGATGGGGGCTGTATCTAATGAATCCATAGGGGATGAGGGGGGCTTTATATAAAATAACCATGAGGGTATGTGTTTGGTATGATAAACTAGGAAATATTTTACAGAAGATTTTTTCAATTTCTGAATTTTTAATGCCGCCACGTGAGTTCACTGTAAAGGGGCCCACTGAGGCCCAGAGGCCTATTAACACCTGGAGCTGACC
The DNA here is from genome assembly GCF_040894005.1 of Engystomops pustulosus. Taxonomy (NCBI): domain Eukaryota; kingdom Metazoa; phylum Chordata; class Amphibia; order Anura; family Leptodactylidae; genus Engystomops; species Engystomops pustulosus. Next base: position 36,254,985 of record NC_092412.1, read on the forward strand.
CTGAGCTGTGGGCCCAGTTCTTGTGATCATAGAAATGTTTTCTAAGATGACAGATCACCAGAAAAGAAATGTCTGGACTAGCTTATAAAGCGTCCTACACAATGCTTGGATGGGGTCATGTGGGAGCTGGTAAACTGTTTTTAAAGGGATAAATAAAAAAAATCAATTGAGGGGAAAAAAAGTCTAATGACTCTAATATTCTTTATTTTGCAGAGGTGATGATTACAATGTTTACAATCACAAATTACAATTGCAATGTTTTTATGATCATGGCCACAAGGGGCACTGCGTTACAACATTGGTAAATATTTCATCCTATCTTAGTTATGTGATAATTCTGATTCACTAGGAGAGATTCTGAAATTGATTTTAACTTTTGATGGCAATGCAAACAGTATTTTAGTGCATCATTCCTTTTTTAATTAGCTGCATAATAAATCAGAACCAATGTGTTGATCAAAGTGAATCAGTTGAGACTATAATTTAGTTATTATTAATACATGTTACACTCTCCTTTGCCAAGATATCAAGGGAATGTGGCTGGAATGTTGAAAAAAATTACCCCATTTATATCCAAAGTAAACTCCATTAAAGGAACACTCCAGTCGCAGATGTTTAATTGAATGATCCCTTGTGCAGGGCCTGAAGGGAGGAGCATGACTCCAGGTTCTAGCAAGGTTCTCGGAATACTAGGAGTCCTGCTCCTCCCTTCAGGCTGTGCACCATGTATTATTCAATGAATTAGCTTTGACTGGCATGTTCCTTAAAATGCTATGTATTGTGTTGAGACCCCCATACACATTATATAACTGTCCGGAGAATGATCGTTCACTTGACCCCATCATACAGATGCATGATCGACTTGGTTGAAAGCTCATTACTAATAAATGGAGAGAGCAGTGGCCTTTATAGTCTTCTAGTAGCTGCTTATCTATCCAGAACAGAAGAATTTCAATTTGCCTCATCCTTATATCCACCACTAGAGGAGAACTGGGATGCCTCATACACTTTAGAAGGTCATCCAGGCCCAAATTTGGACTATTGTCATTTAAAGTATGTGGAGGCCCTTATATTTAGGACTCAAGTTCTACTTTTGAAACAGCAAAAGGCAGAATCTTTCACATAAAGCCATCCAATTCTAAACCAATACAATACCAATGTGATACTTCACTAAGTAACCCATGGGTCATATATCGGGTCAAAGGAACGTGTTGCATTCTGCTCTGGAGGTAAGTGCCTTCAGCACCTCGTACAGATTCCCTGTATCAGCTCTGGCTTTAACAATGAACATGCCAACTATAATAACGCTTGAACCTTGCTTAGATCTCTGGGGATGGCCTTCCCTAAAAAGTCCAATATACATACTATATAAAAATAGGAATTACTAAAGGGAAGCAAAGGTTGATAAAAAAAAAAAGTTTAGGATAATCAACGGAAGTTGAATGCCTGGAGGTACAGAACAGAAAGTAACCCTCCAGTTCACCACAAAAAACGGACACAAATTCATATTTAGATGTCCGGCCTTCTCCAAGTCCCAGTCAACTCTTCGATTCTATAAAATTGCCAATTATTACAATATTTCTCCTGGATGGACCGTAGCTGGGGGAATGTTCCAGACCAGTACCAAAACACCTTAATCAAAGGTTAAGCCCGGATGCTGGCGTCCACGGAAAAGAGGACTGGAAATTAAAAAGAGGGCACCAAGAATTTGAACTATGAACCATGCATTTTTGTGAAAATTTTACTGAAAAGCAGACAGTGTTTTACTGCGTTTCATCATCCCAAAAAATACTTGTCAATTCCTTGTACATGAAAATAAGACAGATTCTCCAGAGAAATGGGAATTCTTAGTAGTCGCTCTTCACTATGGTTAAAAGCTGTTTGCAGCCATGTTTATGGTCAACATGAAGCTTCCAAGTCTCTTCAAGTCTCCAAAACAGACTTCTGCATTTTTCGTAGACCATTCAACATCATTCTTGGATTGATTAGATGTGACTTAAAGGGTTTTTTGAGGAATATAATATTTATGACCTATCCTTAAAAGAGTTGGGTGAAGACTCCCAATGGCACCCCCAATGAATAGCATTTTGAATAGATCTAATTATTCGGACAAGCACTCTTTACTCCTTACCAATCACATTGTAGTACCTTATATAGCTGCTGTGTTTGGTATTGCAGTTTAGTCCCATTGGCTTGAAAGGGACTACACTGCAAAAGAGCAATGTGACTTATAAATGTAACTTGAGGACGGAAGCTCAATGAAACGCCGCTACCACCTCCACTAATTTCTGATATCTCATAGTAATATTTAGGGTCTGAAAACACCCTTTAAGTATGTACTAAATAAAAGTTTAGACATAATCAATATAATTGTTCACACATCTTGTAAATGTAATGTTTAGCATTTTACACATATTGTGTACTTACCTCATAGCAACATTACTCCCGTCAATCACAATTGGTCTTAGGTTTTCACTGTCATCTTTAACATCCTGATGAAATGGAGATTCAGGTCTTTGAGATTCAAAGGAAGATACTTCCCGTACAACGGTGTTACTCCCTCCACCATTTTGCTCAGTTTCGCTCTTACTACCAAGCTTGACAAGTTCCCCCAGAATGTCATTGATTAAAGCATTTGTACCAAGCTTGTTGAGGACCAGAAGAACCTGCTCTTCAGAGTAACCCAATTTGAGTGCAAAGTCCAGTTTTGTTTGGTATTCCTTTACTTCATCAGGTGGCTTCTTTATCTCCTTGGAGTCCGTTTGGTGATGCTCACTTTTAAGGTCCTCCAGAATCTCATTCCTTTTCAGTATATAGGGCTCGATGCAAGGAGAACGGCAGAGCTGTCTATGCTTCTTGGTCACCCTGCAGGGTTCTGCCACAAGTCTGCTCGACAGCTCCGACTCATTATCAGAATTTGTGCTTTCTTCGGAGTCACAGCTTGAACTACAGGTCTCTTCGGAGGTATCTTTGTCAGAATCATCCTTCCTGGAATTAACTTTATCCATGGTTGGCTTCCGCAGAATAGTCCACGGTACAATTGCACTTAAGTGTGTATCACTGGTCTCTGTGTAAAGGCGCCCAAAGCTATGGCCAAAGTCATCTTTCAAGCCCATGAAGCCGGTACATGTGTCCGACTCCACCTTGCTATTATTTCTGAAGCCTTGATAAAATGACCTGAATTCCTGAAAATTAAGAAAAGTAAAAATTAGACATGGAAGATTTCATAACATAATTGGACAGAGCTCATTTCAATGATATGCACCCTTGACTGTCCACCCTTGCAGGTTGGAAGAGGGTGCTACTACATCTTCTTTACCAGTTTTCAGAATTTATTGGTTGTGAAAGATCTACCAAAATTATCAGATGCCCCACCTATGTACATTATTCCTCTACAACCCAATATCCCTGAAATCTTCCAGTGCCCATCCACCATCTATTTTTAAGTAACAGCAGGTTCATTTGCAATCTCCTTTCTTAGTGACAAGAGGTCACAACCTTGCTCCAGTAGCTAGCATCAGTGAATAGTAATAGGATCATGGTCACCATTATCTTCTCTTCCTCAAAGCTTTCACAATGGCCCCCTCCCCCTATGGTTCTGGGTTTTAACTGTCATGCTTGCTCACCAATGTTCTCCCCTTCGTGCGCATTCACTACAAAGCAGCATAAAATCTCTGGAAAGAGTTGGCCAATATGGACAACTAGTTTAGTTTTGTTGGTTACTAGATGCTGGTTGACTAGGGTCTCATTGTTGTAGACCCCTGATTAGAGGTTTAGTGTAGAGCTCTTCTAAACTAAATTGAATTTTTGTAAAACCCGACATGAAAGAAGCTTTCCAAAATGTGACCTTAATGGCAAAAAGAACCTTGGAGATATGGGATCCATACATTGTATTGTGGTTTGTATTTTTCCATTCTATAAACTACTTTCATTGTATAGTCTGGAGAGGATGACACATTAGACATATTGTACAAACAGAATGGTCTCCTGGGAAGCTTCCTCTTGCATCTAGACTGGACTGCAACATCTAATTGTACCTAATTAAGAAGATTGTCCTATTAGAATCATCCCAAGGTTCAGCAGATTGCAGACATTCCCACTGCCTTGTCAGTGATGGGAAGGCTGCAGATGGCGAGGAGGCTATAGACGATGGCTTCCCATTTGTAAATGTGACATCTGTGTGACAGCCAATCATTGTGAGACCTGATGAGACACCACTAATTCTGCAAGGTCCATGTGCTGCAGAAATCACTAGACTGTGATCACCGACTTCATTAACCAAAGGGTTTCAGATTTTCAGCATAATGAAAAGATAACTCCGCTCTTTATATTACATTGATTCACTATTTGTATTCTTTATGATCCTATATGACCAATTGCTCCACTCTTTATATGTTATATGACCCCATAATACATTGCTTGTACCTTGTTATGGCCCTCTATACCCCATTGTGTTTTTCTTTATATGATGAGTCCACATGATCCATTACTTTTTTTCTTCTAGTATTATAAATTAGTATTTTATTCTGACGCTACATAATCTATTGCTTTTCCCTTTATATTTTGTTATATTTTTATTATTTTATTAAAACCTTTATGTCAATAACTCTTAACCCTAGAGGTAAGTCTAGCCTTTAGATAACCACAATGCATGCAAAATTGTGTGTAGTTTTTTTGACCTGGCCAAACCTTCTTAAGACTTTTTGAACCAAACTTAGGTGCCCATACACCTCTGTGGCAGTCTATTGTATGTTCAGAATGTTAGGACCCGAGGGTCATTTGTAGATAATAGTATTATTTTTCTAATTTTACACTTTCCAGTGTTTGTATCCAGGTGATAAAGTAGAAGGAAGGGGAGCTAGATGATTTATAAATTATTCAGTTGGAACAGGATTCAATCACTTTCAATCACTGTGTGTGGGAGGGACAATTAGGACTGTTACTGTCAATCCCTGTGTATTGGCAGAGCAATCAGGACTCCCATGGTCAATCCCTGTGTGTGGGCGGAGTAATACGGCCTCTCCCTGTCAATCACTGTGTGTGAGCGGAGCAATGAGGACTCTTCCGGTTAATCCCTGTGTGTGGACAGGGTAATCAGGACTCTCCCTGTAAATTACTTCGTATGGAGGGTAATCAGAACTCTTCATTTCATTTCACTGTGTGTGGGAGTGGAAATCAGTACTCTCACTGGACAGAGATAACTGGACAGAGATACTCTCACTGGACAGAGATAACTGTAAGTAGGTGGGGCAAATAGGAGTCTCAATGTCTATCCTTGTGTGTGGGCGGAGTAATCAAGACTCTCGCTGTCTATCCCACTGCCCATTGTCTATCTGTCTCACTGTCTATTCCAAAGTAATCAGGACTCTCCCTTTCAATCACTGTGTGTGGGTAGAGCTATCAGGTCTCTCACTGTCTTTAACTGAGTGTGGGCAAAGTAATCAGGACTCTCACTGTCTATCCCAAAGTAATCAGGACTCTCCCTTTCAATCACTGTGTGTGGGCGGAGTAATTAGGACTCTCACTGTCTATCACTGAGTGTGGGCAAAGTAATCAGGACTCTCACTGTCTATCCCTGTACTCTCACTGTCAATCCCTGTGTTTCGGTGGTAATCAGGATGCTCCCTGTAAACCACTTTGTGTGGGCTGGCTAATCAGGACTCTCCATTTCAATTATTGTGTAGTGGCGGGGTAATCAGGATTCTCACTTTCAATCACTGTGTGTGGGAGGGACAATTAGGACTGTTACTGTCAATCCCTGTGTATTGGCAGAGCAATCAGGACTCCCATGGTCAATCCCTGTGTGTGGGCGGAGTAATACGGCCTCTCCCTGTCAATCACTGTGTGTGAGCGGAGCAATGAGGACTCTTCCGGTTAATCCCTGTGTGTGGACAGGGTAATCAGGACTCTCCCTGTAAATTACTTCGTATGGAGGGTAATCAGAACTCTTCATTTCATTTCACTGTGTGTGGGAGTGGAAATCAGAACTCTCACTGCTAATTCCTGTGTGTGGGCGGATTAATCACAACTGTCACTCCCAATCCCTGTGTGTGGGCGGAGTAATCAGGACTCTCACTCCAATCTCTGTGTGTGGGCAGAGCAATCCGGACTCTCACTGCCACTCACTGTGCGTGGGCAGCGTAATTAGGACTCTCACTGTCCTCGCAGTTCTGTCAGGATTTATTGTGCTTTTATCCAGAATTCCTGCTCCAAATCATGTAAACCTATTGCAATTCTCTGCCTCTATCAAATACTGCTCTCTAATTGGGACAGAGTCCCCCCTTCTCGGCAATACCTTAACTAACAGTTTCCCTTCATTCTACAAATACAATGATAGAAAATTGCTTTGGAAAGGGACAGGGTCAGAGTCAATTCCACTGGGTCATATGACAATGCTATTGTTAGTTATTATTGTTGGTGTTTCACGGTGCGTTCTTATCAGGTGGCAACCCAGGTTTCATGTTCCTTTAAATCTCATTGCTTTGAAAGCCTGGATTCCTTTAATTTAGAACTATCAACACCATAGCCTACTACACATAGTAACCTGTATAAACCAACAAGCATGTAAAACAACATTTTCCTACAGTCTGTCTGGTTTTCCTTTGATATAAGGATTATATTGGTAAAATCTTGAGTTTTCGGCAGCTTTTCTCCACCAAGCACTTGATCTGCTCTTTGATACAAGAGCTGCTGTAGGAGCAGGGCTCTCCGGGGAGGTGTTGTAACCTGCAGGCATTACGTGACTGTACACCGACATCTATCAATACATCTCTGTAATGAAGCTCTCAGTAACATAAATCCACAAGCACTTGGCGACGTGTACGGGCAGTTCAATTACGTGGAGCTGATAATATTTACAGCTGAGAGAAGATTACAACACATAGCAGTTTCCTATATTTACCTACAATTGTATTATTTTCTTATTAAAAAAAGCTCATCCCCTGAAGCCATCACCTAAAACTTCCTGCCTTGGATTCCCCCTTGAGCCTTCTGTTATTGGTGTATGGCCTTTTCTTAAGGGCGCCCAATCCTGAGGTCACCTATATCATATAGGTGGTGGTCTGACAGCTGCAACCCCTACTGATCAGCTTTTACATTAAGATGAGCGATGCAGATTTTCTGACTCTCTGTCAAGCATAGTGCCACATAACATAGTGGTTGTGTTTGGTATAGCAGCTTCATTTATTTGAATAGGACCCAACTCTAAACAGATTGGGCCACATTTACTTACCCGGTCCGCGGAGTTCACCGAAAGTGCATTGTCCGACCATAATGCACCATGTGCCGCGATTCACTATGATCGTGCGCGCCATATCCCACATTGCTTACACGCTCAGGTCCGCCGGAGTTCACCTTCTTCTTCCTAGTGCATGTAAGTGCTTGATCTTGCGACACAATTTGAAAAGTTAAATCCTGTGCTCGGTCCGGACCCCCAATTACTGTCGCATAAAAGCCAGCTCAACTGCGACACAATCAGATCGCCTGCGACACTATCCCAGCGCAGCACCTGTTAAATACCTGTCAAGGTCGCCCAAATCCCCAAACCGTTGGAAAGTCAGACGAAAGTGCGTTCCGCGATCCTTAGTAAATAAGCCCCATTGTGTGACATGATGCTATAGAAGCGTCCCTCACTATCACCTCTTAAAGTAGCTGATCCGTGGAGTTGGGGGGTTACAGACCCCCACTCACCTAATTCAGATGATAAATTCCAAAGTAAAGGTTATCAATATATTATGAGTGGACCTATTCAGTTTCTGTCCCCTCCCAATCTGATATTGATGACCCATACAGAGGATAGTTCATAAAAATTTTAAAGGGATCATTAGACATTAGAATAATTTTGGCTAAACTGTCTAACATGTACTGTATGAGAATGCCTTTACTTTCTCCCAATCTCAAATAGTGGAAAGAAACAGGCTTTGTTTTTCAACATGGCTGAGGCATTGTCCAACTTTAGATAAAGTAATTTTTATTGTTTGTGTAATGAAAAGTTTTCCAATATACTTTCTGTATCAATTCCTTGAGGTTTTCTAGACCTCTGCTTGCTGGCATTCTATAAGAAGTGTCACACAGGTGCACGGCTTGTTATATCCCTGGTCATGTGATGTCACACAGGTACACAGTTCATTATATCTCTGGTCATGTGATGTCACACAGGTGCACATCTCGTTATATCCCTGGTCATGTGATGTTGCACAGGTGCACAGTTCATTTTATCCCTGGTCATGTGATGTTGCACAGGTGAACGGCTCGTTATATCCCTGGTCAGGTGATGTTGTACATGTGCACGGCTTGTTATATCCCTGGTCATATGATGTCACACAGGTGCACTGCTTGTAATCAGAGCTGCGCGATATATAAGGAGCCGTGCACCTGTGTGACATCACATGAGCAGGCAGGATGAGCTGTGCACCTGTGTGACATCACATGAGCAGGCAGGATGAGCCGTGCACTTGTGGGACATCACATGAGCAGGCAAGATGAGCTGTGCACCTGCGTGGCATCACATGACCAGGGATATAACGAGCCGTGCACCTGTGTGACATCACATGACCAGCGACCGATGTTTATCCCCATGAAGTAAACAATGAAGCTTCTCATAGAATGATAGCAGGCAGAGATCTGATTACGCTCTGTGATATACCAAGCCATGCACCTGTGTGACATCACATGACCAAGGAATATAACAAGCCGTGCACCTGTGTGATATCACATGACCAGAGATATAACGAGCCGTGCACCTGTGTGACATTACATGACCAGGAATATAACAAGCCGTGCACCGGTGTGACATCACATGACCAGGGACCAGTGTTTATCCACAGGAAGTAAACAAAGAAGCTTCCTGTAGAATGACATCAAGCGGAGACCAAGAAATCTGTGAGGAATTGGTACAGAAATACGGTATATTGGAAACTTCTATAACTTATCATTATCAAGTCGCTAAAAGTGGTTATTCCCCTTTCTATACTGAGAACACGCATACTTGACTGAGTTGAGCATGCATGTATGTGAGGGAATAGCTGCCATCTAACATGTATGGACAGACCTTAACCCTGAGGTGTGTTTTACATGAGTGTGATATGGGCACCTAATGGTGTGTGAGTCATTTGGGTCATTTACAAGCCTTATTCATAAAGAAATATTCAAATCATTTCCTAGAATTCCCAGAGTTCTATACTTCAAGGGAAAACTAAAGATAAACTCTAAATTAGGAGCCTCTCCCCCAGTTTATTCACAGGGGCCTCGGACCAATTCTGACTGCTTCCTTTTAAGTTAGAATGTATAAGTTTTTAATATGTGAAACCTTCATACTTAAAAGTATCTTCACAAGGAAATCCGACCGGGAACTCTGTTGCCGAGCAACAAGCCTCAGTTGCTAAGAGACAAGTCCTTTAACATACCATCATGAATGCTATCACAGAAAAAAAAAGATTAATTTGGTATGAACAAAAGGCCTATGAAAGAGGTTGGGACATAAGTGCGTCTGGTTTACGCTTCGAGAACAATGAAGCTGCCAAACCAATCTGAAGCCACCAAGATCATTGTTCAATGAATCCGCCAATGCGCTCGGGCTGGAGGAAGTGCATTTAATAAGGGAACTTTCCTTTTTTTTTTTTTAATCTGCTCTAGAAAGTTGAGGACAACTTTTATTCGATCGGGGTTTTCAGAAAAGATCAGTGGGCGAGCAATTCAAGGCATACTAAACGATTAGGCATGAAAATGAGGTCATCTGCATGCAAATCCTATTGTCATGCAAAAAGGGGGAAAAACCTCTAGAAATTAAAATATAACTTTAATTAAAACATGTTTGAAACTTTACAATTTAAAAAACAAAAATAATAAAATATATATATTTTTTTGTAAATTGTAAACTTTCAGACATTTTTTAATATATATAGCACAGAAATGTAAAAATAACTATAAATAAAAAAATAAAATAAAATATGTCAACTCAGAGGTTTAAAATTTAATGCATGTTAAAAGGTAACAAAAATTAAAAATTCTAAAAAAAATATTAATTTCATTTAAAATTCCAACTTAAAAAAATCTAAATATTTATTCCAGAAAAAAATTATAAGTATATTGACCTGCAAAAAAAAATGCACATTAAAAAGTAAAAAAAATATTAATTCATAAAACATTAGATTACATATTAAAATTGTACATATAATAAGAACCCGGAGTGTGATGAACATTTACAAAACAGCAGATGTACTAATAGAATTGTATTGCGGCTGCATTTTAACAGCTTGCTGCCTGAATTAACTGCTGGAGCACACGTCTGTCTATCGGGGGGTCAGGAAATTTCAATATGAAAGCCCATGAAATCCGAAACCTTATCATTAAGTCTGAGACAAATGCATAGAGCTGCCAGGCCCATGGTCATCTTGCAAATGCGATGGTCCTGAATATATTAAGTAGCATCTGTGTCCTCCTGTTTATTCCCTGTGGATTTTTTTTTTTTTTTTTTTTGGGGGTGGGGGGTAAGGACTTATCTGCAGCTGTCTTTTATGGGAGGTCCTTTTCATAAAGTTGATAAAATTACAAAATCAGTATTTTATGTACAAGTCAATACAGAGAGAGAGAGAGAGAGAGAGAGAGTATTCTAAAATAAATTAATAATTAACAAAAAAATGACAATTAATAGTTGAATATTTTACACACTTTGTCAGAGTCTCTGGAATTTCTCGAATCCCTCATTGATTTTCTCTATTTTAGTCTCCCCACACCATATGGGCATATACTATATACATTGACCTCCATGTAAATATTGCATCTGTATTGGCTGCTTCGTAGAAGAACATCCTTTTCGTTGTGGAACCTAAGGTCCACACTAGACAAAGACCTCATATCAGAACAGTCATCAATGGTCTTGATGCCTATTTCATCCGGTTGGAATTTGCCTATCCTTTATTTTGTAATAGTCTTGCCTATCCTTTAGTTAGTAATAGTCTTGCCTATCCTTTAGTTAGTAATAGTCTTGCCTATCCTTTAGTTAGTAATAGTCTTGCCTATCCTTTATTTAGTAATAGTCTTGCCTATCCTTTATTAGTAATAGTCTTGCCTATCCTTTATTTAGTAATAGTTTTGCCTATCCTTTATTAGTAATAGTCTTGCCTAACCTTTATTTAGTAATAGTCTTGCCTATCCTTTAGTTAGTAATAGTCTTGCCTATCCTTTAGTTAGTAATAGTCTTGCCTATCCTTTAGTTAGTAATAGTCTTGCCTAACCTTTATTTAGTAATAGTCTTGCCTATCCTTTAGTTAGTAATAGTCTTGCCTATCCTTTAGTTAGTAATAGTCTTGCCTATCCTTTAGTTAGTAATAGTCTTGCCTATCCTTTATTTAGTAATAGTCTTGCCTATCCTTTATTAGTAATAGTCTTGCCTATCCTTTAGTTAGTAATAGTCTTGCCTATCCTTTAGTTAGTAATAGTCTTGCCTATCCTTTAGTTAGTAATAGTCTTGCCTATCCTTTATTAGTAATAGTCTTGCCTATCCTTTAGTTAGTAATAGTCTTGCCTATCCTTTAGTTAGTAATAGTCTTGCCTATCCTTTAGTTAGTAATAGTCTTGCCTATCCTTTAGTTAGTAATAGTCTTGCCTATCCTTTATTTAGTAATAGTCTTGCCTATCCTTTATTAGTAATAGTCTTGCCTATCCTTTAGTTAGTAATAGTCTTGCCTATCCTTTATTTAGTAATAGTCTTGCCTATCCTTTAGTTAGTAATAGTCTTGCCTATCCTTTAGTTAGTAATAGTCTTGCCTATCCTTTAGTTAGTAATAGTCTTGCCTATCCTTTAGTTAGTAATAGTCTTGCCTATCATTTAGTTAGTAATAGTCTTGCCTATCCTTTATTTAGTAATAGTCTTGCCTATCCTTTATTAGTAATAGTCTTGCCTATCCTTTATTTAGTAATAGTCTTGCCTATCCTTTAGTTAGTAATAGTCTTGCCTATCCTTTATTTAGTAATAGTCTTGCCTATCCTTTAGTTAGTAATAGTCTTGCCTATCCTTTATTTAGTAATAGTCTTGCCTATCCTTTATTTAGTAATAGTCTTGCCTATCCTTTAGTTAGTAATAGTCTTGCCTATCCTTTATTTAGTATAGTCTTTCTCTTCATTTGGGCATCAGACTAATTCTACCTAAACCTTCATGGTCAGTAGAGAGGAGCGAATCTATTTGTCAATTCATAGATTTGTTACGTCCTAAAGCCCCTTTCACGTGAACGTACAATTTCTCCAGAAATACTGGAGAAAATAGAACATTCTCTATAGTTTTTTTACATTTCGTTTAAAGACAGGTATGGTGGATAATACGCTTATTAAAATAAATGGTTGTATTGCCCATTGAAATGAATGCAGCTGTATGCTATACGTATTAAAATGGGCAGCATATGACCGTTTTCATACTTTTGTGAGAAAGAGGCCTAAGTGAACTGATACACTTAGGACCTAACTGGTATATACGATAATAGGGCACATTCACATGGCCGTCTGTGGGGACGTACATGCGGCCGCAAATTTGCCGCAAACATGTGTGGCACCGATCCGGGCCGCACACCGCAAAAAGATAGAGCATGCTCTATCTTTCGGCGTGTGTGCGGCGGTGCGCCGCTATTCTCTATGGAGGGAGGAGGGGTCACCTACTCCTCCACTCCAGCACACGGCGGTGTTCTCGGACGGCGGGCATACCGTGTGTGAATGGACCCATAATAGAATTGTTAAATATCTATTGATTTCAATGGACTTTTGTCGGTTGTACGATTAACGTTTTTGTACAAAATTATCTAAACAAGATAAAAGATAGGATCTTTCTATTAAATAGAAATAATCTGTCTTTTAGAGAGGATGTTATATACCAATTTCCACAACAATGAAAGTAACGTCGATTTGGACCAAATAAATTAGGACCTAAATGAAATCGCACTAAAAATTTGGTGAACCTTGAATGGTTTGAGCGTCTCTAATAAACAGAAAGAGAATTTGTATTGATTTGTATATGTGGATTATATGTTTAGATTTATTGGAAAATATTCAGTATTACAATTTATTGATGTAAATCTCTGCTAATTCTCGGTTTGGGAGTCCAGTTGGAGGACTTACATGGTGATTGATAGTGAAAGTATTCTAAGCACTTATAATAGATAGATAATAAATAGATATTTAGATCTATACATTTTAAAGTATACTGAATATGTCTGACAAAACTATATACTGTATATACAGCTTTCTCGTCTATTCTACACAATCCTGGCAGATTGAACCATGTTCACCTTATGGGATGGTTTAGCGTTCTGGATCATTTATTGCTTGTAGCTAGTTACTTTGCTAGGACTTCTCCAAAAACAAGCAAAATACTTTACTATTATTCATTATTAATCTTTAACTATTGCAGGATATACTAGTTTCCTCTCACATATACAAACAAGGATGTCACTGGTTCCCTATAGAACTGTGTCTAGTGCATGTGGGTTATAAGACTGGAGAGAGTGAAGAAGAAGCAATATCAGTGATAATAACCTGAAATTTTTACATTACTATTGTTATACAACAGTACAATAAATAATACTACCCAAAAATACACTTCTTGCACAAAGGTCCTAAGTTTTTAGCACACAGAGACTTTTCTGCAACTTTTACAAAAATGGCATGTCCTCATGCAACTTTGTATCTTTTTTTGTACTCTTACATCTACTCTACTGTCTTCAAACTAGACCTGGACATTACATATAGTTGACAAAACCTATCTTAAATAGTAGAAAAGATTTGGGTACAATTACATGAATTTAGAAACAACTCTCCAGTTTGGGTGATGGTCCTAAGGGAATATTTGGACTTTGTCCCCAATATGATTCTCTACAAAAAACGATCAGTTATGAACATTTACATTCAGAAGAATTTTTATACAATGTTGGGAATGAAGAAGAGAATAATATATAGTAGCTAAATATATGGATAAAACATTATTCAAGCTACTATAGAACCAAAAATGTTATTAAAACTTCTAACTTCCGAGGCCATGGTCAGAGGAAGCACAGAAATATTTACAATGCCTAAGCCCTAGTGCCAACGAGTTACCAAAGGCTCTATGTTACTTCATCCTAAAACAGAAACCATCAAGGAATCCTTCACCTGGAAAGGTTGAACATTCCCTTAAGTTTTTCAGGTGTTTAACTGAAATACTCAAGTATGAAATATTTTTGAGGTCTACAATGTCTTTGGTCTTCATCTGACAAGACCCTTCAAAGTGGTCATGGCTACTTCTTTTAGAGTCAATACATCTGACAATCTGTCATTGGCATTTGACTTTCTTTTTGTGTTCTCTCCAAAAAAACTCATTGCAGGGTCATAAACATCATCAAATTGTCCCCTAGATTGATGCAGATTCTCTTGTTCTCCATCCGTGCCCTGTGACCTGCCATTGTACAAGCAAGACCCTGACATCTGCTTCCAAAACATGTTGTATTCATCATATTACCAATTCCAAAAAAATAGGGTCAGGAGTACAGTACCATTCTAAATATTTTTGGTTGAATTTTTTACCTATTTTAATACATTTTGTTAAAATTCTTTGTTGTAAATAGAAGTTGAAAAGTTTACAAGTAGCCGTAACAGTTGTTACATTCATAAAAGTAATCAATATTCCCCTCAATGGCTACGAGCCATCTGTAAGACTACCATATGTCTTGGATTTCCATGGATGGCCCCCTATTGCACAAAATTGTCTATATTTAATAGTAATTCCTTTCCCTTTAAGGTAAACTCCTGACAAACCCACATTAACAACTTGGGATAGCTCTTCATAGGACTTTTAACTCACTTGAGAAATCTAAGGAGTAGACAGGCCTTTACGGCCTGATCAAGCCGATATTATCTTCAGGGAATCCATTTGGGCCTCCAGGCATCAAAAGTCATGAACACGATATGAACCTCAATGACCTTGATACTCGGGGGAGAGGGGGGGTCGTATCAGAGAAGCTCTTAGATTTCTTTCCTCTCCAGTGGAATTGAGTTCCATCTTACAGACACAACCTATGGACATCTGTGGTGCTGCTCAACCATGTTTTTCTAATCTAGGGCAAAACTCTTGCAAATTGCCACATGCCATCATCTACGTAGGTTATGACCTCTCTGGTACTGCCTTAATGATGTAATGGTCAACCAAAAAAGCCCAAATTTTGAAAATTCTTATCTAAAATTATGACACAACTTGAAAACAACTATTTTCTATAAGCGATATCATTTTATAGAATATAGAGATCTCACTGGTAAAGATTATTATGTCAGGAAAAGAACACCAAGCAGAACCAAAAACAGACATCTTGAGACACCTGAAGACCCAAATAAAGACCCAAAAAGGAGTCCGGACATTCAGGAGAACCAATATAGATACAGTCATGTCTGCTGTGGTTTCTCTAATTCTCCGTCCTCTTGTCTATAACATGGTCACCAGCTTCTCAGACTTCTCCATGTCCAGCATGTTTGGCAAACTGTGACCCCTTTCCTTGAATGGACCATCCCAAGGCCGAGTGTCCAAGACTACCAAAGTACACTATGTATATAACATCATCACTATAACTAAACCAGATTATTGACTTCACCAACATTTGTGGTCAAGAATTGATGTGAAGGTAAATATAGGTATTGAGAAGATGAAGAACCATGAACCAGTATTTTGGAATCCTACTTCTCGACCTCAATGCAATGGACATCAACAACTCTTTGCCGATCCACTGGAAGCACCAAACAACCTAACCAGGCACACTGGTGACCACAGGACCAAGTGTGGTGGCTTAATTCTTAATTATCAAAATTTCCAGAAGAGTCCATGTTTTTAAACTCTCGCCAACCTTAACCTGACCCATCTCGATTTCTAAGTTAGATCACAAGATCTTTGTGCAAGGCTGATCTCATTATGACTTATTATCGTTGAGTATAATTTCGCAAATGATATACTTGTCAAATGTCACATAAAAGCAGTTACATTATATCACTCTGAGTGCGGCAATTCCAAGAATGTCCCATAATATGAAAAGTTTGACAGCTCAAGATCATCACGTTCTTTACTCCGATGACTCACAGAGGAGATTATAAATCTACAGAGCCTGTGATATAAGCAAATTCAGGAAAACATTCACATTTGTGGAGGTATTTGGCATTTTTCAAACGGGTCTTTAAAAGTTTTTAAAAAGTGGGTGGTAGCACCCAAATATCAAAAAAAGGAGAAGCTCTCACCTCTCTGGAGGATTTGTTTTTAAACAGATTCAACTTGTAATCTAAAGTATAGCTCATTCTAACCCATTAGGCGACCCTACTCAGAGTCACTCTCTCAGTGACTAACCTGCTAACCTACTTACCTGTACAACCCTCTCAGCTTATTCTGCTTTATAGCATCCTATAGTATCCTGGCTGCAGGTAAGACACCATATACAATCTGCTCAGCTCCTCCTGTTCTATTATATGCTGTCTGCAGATAGGACACTCTACAATTTTTTCAGCTTATTCTGCTCTTTAACATGCTGCCTGCAGATAGGACACTATGGGGGTCATTTACTAAGGGCCCGATTCGTGTTTTCCCGACGTGTTACCCGAATATTTCCGATTTGCGCCGTTTGTACCTGAATTGCCCCGGGATTTTGCCGCACACGATCGGATTGTGGCGCATCGGCGCTGGCATGCACGCGACGGAAATCGGGGGGCGTGGCCGAACGAAAACCCGTCGTATTCGGAAAAACCGCCGCATTTAATAACCGAAAATGTGTCGCTTGGGAAGCGCTTACCTTCACCTGGTCCAGCGAGGTGTATTCCGGCGCGTTCGGATGCTTTTCAGCGCAGCAGCGCCACCTGGTGGACGGCGGAGGAACTACCTTCATAAATCCCATCCGGACCCGAATCCTGTTCAGAGAACGCGCCGCTGGATCGCGAATGGGCCGGGTAAGTAAATCTGTCCCTATGTACAATCTGCTCAGCTCCTCCTCCTCTATAGAATCTGGCTGCAGATAAGGCATTATCTACAATCTGCTCAGCTCCTCCTGCTGCCTGCAGATAGGACACTATGCACACTCATCTCGGCTCATCCTACTCTATAACATGCTGCCTGCAGACAGGACACTATGTACAATCTCCTCAGCTCCTCTTGCTCTATAACTTCTGGCTGCAGATAAGGCATTATGTACAATATGCTCAGCTCCACCTGCTCTATAATATGCTGTCTGCAGATAGGACACTATGTACAATCTACTCAGCTCCTCCTGCTCGATAACATGCTGCCTGCAGATAGGACACTATGCATAATATTCTCTGCTCATCCTGCTCTATAACATGCTGCCTGCAGTTAGGAAACTATGTGCAATCTGCTCAGCTCCTCCTGCTCTATAACATGCTGTCTGCAGACAGGACACTATGTACAATCTGCTCAGCTCCTCCTGCTCTATAATATCTGGCTTCAGATAAGGCACTATGTACAAACTGCTCAGCTCCTCCTGCTCTATAACATGTTGTCTGCAGATAGGACACTATGTACAATCTGCTCAGCTCTTCTTGCTCTATAACAAGCTGCCAACAGATAGGGCACAATGTACAATCTGCTCAGCTTCTTTTGCTCTATAACAAGCTGCCTGTAATTAGGATAATTTGTACAATCTACCTTAGCTCCTTCTGCTCTATAACATGCTGCCTGCAGACAGGATACTATGTACAATCTGCTCAGCTCCTCCTGCTCTATAACATCTGGCTACAGATAAGGCACTATGCACAATCTTCTCAGCTCATCCTACTATATAACATGCTGCCTGCCGACAGAACACTATGCAAGATCTGCTCAGCTCTTCCTGCTCTATAACATGCTGCTTGCAGACAAGGCACTATGTGAAATCTGCTCAGCTCTTCTTGCTCTATAACAAGCTGCCAACAGAAAGGGCACAATGTACAATCTGCTCAGCTTCTTTTGCTCTATAACATGCTGCCTGTAATTAGGATACTTTGTAGAATCTGCTCTGCTCCTCCTGCTCTATAACATGCTCCCTGCAGATAGGACACTATGTACAATCTGCCTTAGCTCCTCCTGCTCTATAACAAACTACCTTCTGTTAGGACACTATATTCACTTTGTGCTGTGGGAAATACGTTGTGTACAAATGTGCCAATTATTTTTAAAGTGGTTGAAATTGAACTCCTATCGCCCCCCCCTAGTGTTAGTCAAAATTCTGCAGCAAAATGGCGCACACTGTCATAATGTAAACAACGCCCCTTTAATTAAACCACACCCTCTTTAGAAGTAGCAGCTCCCTTGTTGAACAAGGCGGTAAAGTGTCTAAAACACATTATAAATGTGGTGTAACACATGTACTCAGTTTTTGTAAAATCAGCCCAAATTTACCTCATTACTAAAAATAATGGGGCACATTTACTTACCCGGTCCTGCCGAGTTCTCCGACGAGGATTCGGGTATTCGGAAACCCGACGAAAAAGAGCGATTCGGGCCCTTAGTAAATGAGCCCCAATAAGTTTTTATATATTTTTTTTTCTGCATACCTCTATAAATGGAAGACTATGCTGATGGCAAGTCTACATTGATTGGATAGTTTGCAATAATTGAGTCACCGATTTGACGATTCTAATTGAATAACATAATAATAATAATTGGATCATCGTTGCTGTAATTAATGCAGAGCGGGCGCTTTTCCCTGCTCGGAGCATTGATGCAATGTGGAGAGACAATGCGGGAAATATAATGAATATGTAATAAAAGCTGTGTGTGCGCTGGATTCCCGGGATTTAATGACCATTGTGTAGCATTGAGTGCTGTTGTCTGCTAACCTCCAGCTCACAAAGAAAAGATGTCCCATTGAACAGATTGGTTAATACTCCGAGGCAACAGATGTCTACTGGAGCTGCAGGAGATCGGCAACTGGTGGTCTGCCCATCTCCTGAAAAACTTTCAATAGCCCTAATGCGTATGCGGGAATAATAGGGGCATGTGGCACGAGTGCTGCCTTTATATTAACCCTTCGTGCACCTGCCCCTACAGCGCTCGCCCACAATAGACCCTTTGGGAGTTTGGCGTGCTCCCTAACACAAATCATGGCCCGCTGCCTTTCATTGGACAGCAAGTACAAGGAGAACTCCCACTCTACCCCCTACAGATGTAGCAGGGCTGAATTAGTCCATAACTTCATGTATGCCGCTTACTGCTGTCAAAGTTGCCTTTCCACCTATGTATACACACGTATCGCCCATAGCCTCAGCTTGCGACACCCGAAGCCAAAATAGGATCGAAAATTAGGAAAGTCTAAAATTTCCTATGCAATCCACAGTTTATAAAACATGTACATGCTATAATTTGCTACAATGTTGCATTCATAACAAATGGTGTCATAAAGCTTGCCCACGAAGCTTGCAATCCATGTATGCCGGTCACTATGTTTACTAGCTACACCCTGCAGATTTTTAGCTAGATTTCGCCTCCCCTGCATCAATGTATCAGCGTCGCAGTATTTTGTATACAAATGTAATTGTGGTAATTGTCCATCCAGCTGTTCTGTCACTGCACCCTCTGCTGTGCGGAGACACTCAGCACCTGCTCCGAGATCCAGGATATCCATGGATTCAACACCGCAATAATACAACCACAGCATGCAAGACGCTATATACTACAGAGGGTCTCATCACATTGCACCATGCACTTACAGGTTATCATCTTACCATTTCTTTGTGCATCCTAATAATCCCCAATAGAATAAAGCAAGAAGCTTTATTAACCCGCAGCCCTATGGAAAACCATATATGACCGAATGATAAATCCGTAAAAGAAAAAACAAAAATCCATAAATCCATTCATTGCACAAATCCGCCCTGTACTCACTTTAGCCGGTGAACACACAGACATTGGTTTTAGCAGCAAAGTCCTTATCCCAGTGTCAGCTCCAGGCAGGCAGAGTGTGAACAATGAAGAAGGAGACAGATGGAAGAGCAGTGTAGCTACTAGACAAGCAGCCAATGAATGAACAGGCAGATGCAAAGCTCAACCTCCCCTCGCTCTGTGTCAGGTTTTGGAGGATTGGGAGTTGATTCCCTTCCCAGGGTCTGCCCCCGGGCAGCATGTGCATTAACAAGGGGCGTGCTGCAACAATAGCCCATACAAAGGAGGCAGCAAGGCAGCTGGTCTCTGAGAGTCGAGTCATTAGCAAACAAGCTGCCAACAAAAAGCACCTGGCTCTGGACAGGCCTCACGTCCTCGTATTGTTTCCAAATTCTCCAAACAAAGAAGAGAATTATTTGGTGGCAAAAGTTTGGGGTTTGTAGGGGTTGGACGGACAAGGTACAGAACTAAGGGGGATATTCATACAGGGGGCTGCGCTGGTTATGTCCTATTCTAAGGCGCTAGTCATTTGTAGGGTGTGGGGGGCACCACACTGCGTAACATACCTCCCAAGTGTTACCCCTATTATTATCATGAGAAGGTCCTACCTTAGTCTCGCTGTCCCCTTTGGAGAGTCGTTCTCTTTGATCTAGGTAACGATACATTTACTATAGTGCAACAGAGACCCCCAAATGCCAAACCGAACCCTCGACCTTGAAGTCACAGGATAAGGGATAAAAAGTTTATTGTAATGGGTTTTGCTGCAAAAAACCACCAAGATCACCAGAAAGCGGGACTAGAAACCCCCCTTAGTGGTAGAGGAGTCCTGTAGTCGTCCTGCAATCCAGGACTGCCCTTAATATAAATGGGGATAAACGTGTTTCCTGAAAAAAACCTTTAAATACCCATAAGGTGTATCTTCCTCATACAAGGTGAACAGTACTTACTAGAGGGTCCCGATCCAGATTTTGCACTGAAGTCCCGTAGTTTTAAGCTAAGCTACCTCCACAACTTGTATATTATTTCTTTAAATCTACATTCAGATGATTGTTTTACACTACAATGTAAGTTAAAACTATCTGAGGGTCTTCTTACAAAAGTAAAGTTGACCTACAACACAATAAGGGCTCCTCTTACAGCCCAAAAGGTTAGAAGAGGTGGATATAAAGGATGATAATAAGTGATGAGGGGACTCGGCCCCCAATGTTCAGGTTTGTGCTGAACATTGCTGGTGCAGATCTGCAGAACATAAAACTGATCCTCAGTCACAAGTCACAAGGTTCAAACCCCTCCCTACTGGTAACATTGTGATAGGTGCTGGCACCTATTGCGGGCGTTTTCCTTTACATGAACTGATGGCAGTGATGGAAGAAATCTTGTTGCTCCCGATGACCCATACACACCACAATTTCCCCGGGAATCATCACTCCTTGTGACGTTGTGGGGAGCGATAAGATCTCTTCCAAAATGGTGGCGCCGTTGCGTGTGCTACTGGTGGGTAATCAGACCCATTTTAAGGGTTAAGGGTTGGAATTTGGGTCTGGGTCCACAAACTAGTGATAATGTCAGGTACAGATTGTGAATCATGTAGATTTGATACAAAAATATGTCCCAGGATATATGAGAAATAAGCTTACTTATGACTTTCAAAGGAAACCTATCAGCATGTAGTCAAGCCCAATTTGCAGGCCGCATGCTACAGAGCAGGAGGAGCTAATTTTCGGCTTAGGAGTCCAATGGGTGGTCCTATCCTAGTGATTGATGGTCTTTTCTTTAGAAGCATAAATACAGAGCTGGCTGTCAATCACTGAGATGGACCACGCACTGGACTCCTAAGCCCAGAATGAGCTCCTCCTGCTCTATAACATGACTAGACTGTAATTCCATATACCATCATATCTTGGTGTATTGTACTAATAGAGTTTTTCCCATCAAACTGTTGTTGGATTAATCCTACCTTTCATAGGCAGTGATGGAAAAAGAATGGTGGGGTATCAGCGAGGGGGAGGGGTGTCAGTTTTTCATGCAAGGACACCCTTTTTGAGTGTTGCCTAAACCATCACTGTTGGATGCTGGCTGCATTATATAGCTTGCACCTACCTCTCAGCAGGTGGGAAATAACTCTGATTGAGACAGATTAACCCATTAGATGCGGCCGATTATAAAAAATTATAGTGCTTTACGACTGTAGCATCTAAGTGGTAAATGTCGATATTGTATGGGCCCGGCCAGAGGCATAGCTGAATAATTCAGAAAAGCACTGATACTGCAATGCCGACATGATACAATGTATTGTCATAGTGCAGTGGTGGTGAACCTATGGCACGGGTGCCAGAGGTGGCACTCAAAGCCCCTTCTGTGGGCACCCAGGCCTTCACCCCAGCACAGAATTTGCTAGAAGTGACTCAAGGCTTCCTTCTGTGGTCCAAGACAGCCATGAACAAGCATTGCTCAGCGCTATTTTAAAGTGACATCCTTGACTGTCAGGACTACACGAGAAGCGAGAAGGTGTGGACAGAGATGGATTATCATTGGAGCTCCTGCTCTAGGTCCCCTGATTCTTCCTCTTCAGGGCACCCTAGGGGTAAGCTACAATCCAAATTTCTCCATCATCTTTCTATTGTATTGGTGTCCTCAGGACGCCAACACGATTGATACAGCTGGGATCAATAGGTTACTGCATACATTGTCATGTTGGCACTTTGAGACATAAAAGTAGGTTTTGGTTGTAGATTGGGCACTCTGTATCTAAAAGGTTTGCCATCACTGTCACAGTGAATATTATTAATTTGATTTTTAGATACTCTTGTGCCAGTAACACAAAAAAATGTTTCAAAGTACATTTACATTTAAAAAGTTGCACAAATTAAAGGTCCTTTTCTATGTTATTATATTTTATTTATCATAGGTATTGGCATGTTCATAAAGGAGCAAAATATTATATTATTATAGAAATAAAAAGTGATCAAAAAAGTCACACCCCCTCATAGTACCAATAAAAACTTCAGTTGGCCTTTAAAAATCAAGCCCCCATGAAAAATTGTTCCTCAATATATAAAACAGGTTTCAGAATGCAGTCCACTATGTTTTTTCCAAAACAATTCAAAGTTATCGTAATAACTTTCAACAAAGGCATCAAACAAACTTAACTTCAAATAATTATGGAAAGGCTGTATTATTTGTGCAACCCCCCCACCAAAAAATAAAAAAATACTTTATAAAATACTTCTAAAATAATACCCATCCCACAAAAACAAACATATGCAGACACTGAAATGTAAAAAATTATGGGTTTGGAAATGCAGATGAAAAAACCAAAAAAATATTTGAAATCAATAATAGACAGAGCCCATAACAGGGTAATATTATGACGAGCCATCAAATCTATGTGGTGCTGTAGCGGGGGCTCTGGATATTACAAGGATTGGTAAAAAACTATCCACACAATGGGGCACATTTACTTAAGGGCTTTGCAGTATTTTACTTTGCATGCTTGCACATGTATTTACGAAGGGTCCACGTCCCTATGTGCCACAGATGCACTATTCTACACGTGACACAAATTTCGTCATTGAAATGGGCGTTCCGGTGCTCAGTCGGATCATGTGCCACATTTAAAGGGGTTATCCGAGTTTACTAATAATTTGGGGCCGGGCTGGGGTGGGCTACTTGAAAATAATAAATGTGTACTTACCTCCTCCGGCACCGCTGATGTCCCGCACCGCGGTCCGTCTGATCTGTGCCCCTGAGGCCACGCACAGGGAGCTTCCAGCCGGTAATGTGGACTCGGCCAGGAGCTCCCTGTGCACCCTTGTAATTAAACCGATGCACAAATCAGATGGACCGCGGGGAGGGACATCGGCAGCGCCGGAGGAGGTAAGTACACATTTATTATTTTTAAATAGCCCGACCCAGCCCGGCCCTAAATTATTAGTAAACTCGGATAACCCCTTTAACATGCAAAGTCAGACAGAATTGTGTTGCACACCCCATGTTAAAGGTGCAACAAAACAAAAGTTGCAATGTGTTGGAGCAGTCCTGGGGGCGCCAGATTCATTAAGAACGTGCACCACATGAATCTGGCGCCCCCTACACACTACACAGGCAAACTGCACATAGTACACACTGCACTGTTTTAGTAAATGTGCCCCACCGTGTAAAAAACTGTGAATATTCTCACCATAGTCTTCACTATGTGAATTGAGCTGGGTTGCAATACCAAGATTTATGACAGGATTTCTTAGCAAGGTCTCATGTACATGTACTTACAGACACGCATGTACCTATCTATGTCTCCGAGTTCATAGAGATGGGGCACAGGTCATCAAAAGCCGTGTGGGCATCAGTACATAGGTTCCTGGCTGTGTTCAGTTTCCAAATATTGATGTTCCAACCTTGGACCACTGAATAAGAGTCTTACTTACTGTAGGCACCTACTGCTAACCAGCCAATGAGCAAGCAATGCGCCATCTTGTTAACTACATTACACTGTACTGTATACATAGGGTATGGGGCCCTTCACACCTAGTACAAGTATAATTAAATCTCTATACATACAATGCCCAATGGCCAAACATCTGTCCCAAGTGGATTGCATCCAATACTAGATTTGCATACTCTCCAATTTTTTTTTTTTAAAACATCTCCAAATCCATATTTCAGACCGAGCTGTATATACTGTATACGGGATTTATTATTATCATTATTATTATTATTATTATAGGGCTTTGTGCAGTTGCAGATGTTCTTACAGATATATCTTCAGTGGAACCTTTGCTTAATAGGTGATGTAAGCTGATTAACCCCCCGAGCACCACAACACTCAGCAGCATGCCATGTTTGCACAGTCTGGACATAGTGTACTTTTTTGCATTTGAAATCCTGCCTTACCATGAATTTTAAAGAGAAAAGCTCAGATAATGGGAACAGATGGTAAGTAACATGCAGAACAAGAGGGGCTTCATTGTGCCTTCCCTAAAGCGAATCTTTAAGCACTGGACATTGGGGACAGTTGGCTGCTGTGAAAGCCTCATATTTCTTGGGTAACTGCGTGCCGGCAAATTGCAGACTCAATTTGTGGCAATTTCTCTAATATTCCTAATATTTTCTATTGATGATTCATTTGGAGGTTTTAGTCAATTTGGACAAATGATATTCACAAGCTCCAAATGACAAAATAAAAATCACAGCAATCACAACAATATTATAATTGTATAAAAAAAATCCAAGCCAAGTCATAAATTCTGCTACAGAAATCCCCCCAAATTGTGGTCAATGAGGGAAAATTTATGAAAAGTGTCTGAGAAAAAGACTATTCTACTTGCTCATGGCAACCAATCAGAGCTCAGATTTCATTTTGTCACAGCAGTATATAAGAGTATATAAGAGTCTGAGCTCTGATTGGTTACCATGAGCAACCAGAATAGTTCTTCTTACAGACAGTTTTGGGAAATGAGGCCCAGTATAAATCACGGCCAAAATTAGTGGGACATCAACTTTTATGTACCAGAGATTTTCCATAATCTTCATCTAAATAGAAACCTATTGCTTCAATATTTCCCTAATTTTTAAATCCTTCACAAAATTCTTGTTTAAAATTAATGGATAAAACTGGAACAATCCATTCTTTGGGGTAATGTAAATTGTTCTCTATGTACATCAACAAACAATCTGGACAAGTGACAACCATTAATTAGATTCACTTGGGAAGGGTGAATAAGACAACCTCATCCTTAAAGGGGTTGGCTCAAGTTTTAAAGGAGTTGTGCCACAATAGAGACTATTTCCCTTTTTGACGACTGAGACTATCAGTATTCTAGAGAATAAGCAACCTAATGTCCTCCTAAATGGCCCAAACTGAGCTCCATTCACTTCTATAGGACTTTGGAGACGTCTTATAAGGAAAAAGTGTCTGATAAAGAACAAATTCTATTCACAGAATAGGAAATAACTTGCTGATCATTTGAGGGTCCGATCATTGGGACCCAAACCAATCACAAGAGGGGTTCCATTTTCCTCATCTGAATGGAGTAGCAGGTGAAGCATTCATTTTCTATGACCATGAATGGGTGAAGAATGGGACCACTGTTCTTCATGTGGTCAAAGGGAATCCCACCAGCCAGACACAGATCGGACACTTTTGCTCTATTCAGTTGGAGGTATCCGCAGTTCATGGTCTAGGTCCTCTGCTCTCTGGTACTTTAGGTCCAATCGGACTGAAAGTGATGTTACCTACATGGTGTACAAGTCAACTGAGACAATCCATGACCACGGATGAGTTGAGGTATCATGTGAATAGCCTATGTAAGGTCATTACTTCCGGCCCAACATGACCTGAAGCACAGCAGAACAGATGGCCATTTCTGTCCATCTGAGGATAACAAAGGACACCCCCAGACAGGTAAGCACCTCTAAGGCTGCCGTGGGTGACTGGCATGTAGAGGTAAGTAATATGAATGGGGCTTCACGTAAAAAACAGAAATAGAACTAAGCAGCTATTTCTGAGCACGAAAAAAAAAAATCACAAATCGACCAGCAATAAAGTCAAGGTTGTATCAGGAGAATTGCTGAGTGCTGCAGAAAATAGCAACAACCTAAATAATTCATGACAATTTCCTTACTAAAATCAGTAAGCGTAACACAACAATCCAGAACCTGAGATGTCAATAGTTTCCCCTTCAGAGTCGTGCATCTACTCCCTGGCCCTTCTTCACCCATAAGTGACACGTGGTGAGGCTTGACCTATTACCCCCATTCCCGTCTTTGTTTCCTCATGCTTTTGTTGTATTATGCCTCAGTATGGCTCACATTGTTGTTTTATGCTAAGTTAATGACCATGTATTTTTCTAGGATAGCATGCGGTAACTATATAGGGTGACTACAGTCCTACCAGAATATCTCTATCCGCTTTACATACAATTAAGTAGAGTATAATTTTAGCTAAACTATCCAAAGACTACTTATACATTGCTTTTTAGGCTGTCCTCTGTGTTCTTTACAGATCTGTATATACCCATTATTGATCCCATGATGGCCATGCAACATCTGGCCACTAAGAATAATCCGAGCTCCTCGGTAAGGGGATTGGAATAGTAGACAGATGTTGTCTTCTAGTTTGTCATAATTTGGGAATGGGTTGAAGACGCTCTATGCCATCTTAGCTGTTTGGGTTTGGGCTAACTATCTATGGAGGTGTCCAGGGGTTTTACCATTTTAACTCTGTACAGGAACATGGATTTTGCAGTGAAGTAGTCACAAGGTTTCTCAAATTTAAGTTACTCCAACTCCACCTCTATTTTCCACCTCTAGGAATTGTGTTGACTCAGGTGGGTCGAAAGATGGCAAAAGCTAGCACCAAGGGATGGGCAGAGACCTGGCACAGAGCAATCTGAGGTCAGGTTAGGCAGCATGCATTAAATTTAGTAACAAGCAATGGGTTAGGGTAGCTGATTCAGATCCAAAAACAAGTCAGGAGAGTCGGTAGTCAGGCATATAGAGATAGAAACCATTGCTCAGGCAGCTTCCTGATGGAGGAGCTGGCTAAGACAAACCACTGGTGCAAGGGAATGACTATTAGAAGACTAAAAGTTTTAGAGTTTCTTGAAGAGGTTGTCTGCCCCACAAGCAAAGACTAGAGCTCAGTGCCCAAAAAAAGTTGCAAATGGCCAAGGCTAGGTGGCAATACTCTGCAGGATAGCACCAAAATAGTAATTCTTTATTTATATAGCGCACACAGATCACGCAGCGCTGCACAGAGCTTGCCAGATCACTCCCTGTCCCTAATGGGGCTCATAATGTAATCAACCTACCAGTATGTTTAGGAGAAAACCGTAGCAAACCCACGCACAGAGAGAGAACATATAAACTCTTTGCAGATGTTGACCCGGATGGGACTTGAACCTAGGACCACAGCACTGCAAGGCTGTAGTGCTAACCACCGACCCACCGCACTGCCCATGCACTTTCTTTGCTTCCTAGTTCCCCCTGAAATGGTTCCCTCAACACAGACTCATTTAAAGTTATATAGCCGAATTTCCTATCCTGCCTCCAAGTTGGCTGAACACGATTATTATCAATAATATTTTCCTATGGAAACTCCAGGATGTTTCATGTTAATAGGAAAACCATCAATACCCTTTCGCTATCACCAGTAGTGGATTATAATATAGGCGGTTTAGGTCGTAGCCTGGGGCCCATGTCTTCAGTATCAAATTTTGATACTGAGAAGGACCTCCACCAACGAAATTCTGAAACTTCTGTTCCTGCTCTCAATACACATCTACGCAACAGCCGTTTCAGGTCCTCTAAAGGTCCTGAAACCGCAGATTGAAAGCAGGCAGAAGGGATGCATCCTCCATTCTCCATGTAAGAAGTCAATTCTGGACTTGTAGGGGTTATTATATATAATATAATCATGTAGCCCAGGGCCTATGGCAGCCGTTTCAAACAGATAATTAGTATGGCTAATGAGAGTCAGAGCCCCCCAAATATGACATTGATGGCTTATGCCATTTCTGAAAACTCCCTTTAAGAAAATCACTAACTTCAAATTACGTTTGTAGAATTCTAAATCTGTCCATTATCTCTATCAGCCAGCAGCTACGAGCGCGTCGCACTCCATACAAGTGATTATTCTAAATACTTCTCCCTAAGAGAAGGTCCTGATTTGCATAGCGCGCTCAGGATAAGTCTCCTCCGCCCTATCGCTCTTCATTATTAATATTATGTGCATTTCATATGCAAAACTGGGCTCTGTATAGAAAGCGGAGGGACAAATGGCGAATTGGTATTTGATCAGAAGGGCTGAGGGGAGATAGTGACGTGAACAGCAGGCCCTCTGATCTGTAGCACTGGATTAGAGGTCTTTGCACGCAGCAAATAAAAGGCCGCCATCCTAAAAAGCTAATCAGTGCCCGCTGTGACATTCAGCTCAGATTAGTCACTGGCATCAGATAATGGTAAGCACATTACAACATCTGTAAAGGAAATACGGAGCAAGTCGGGATTACTCAGTCACATCCACTGACTTCTTCAGGATGAAAATGAAAGTGTTAGTTCAGAGAATTAAGTCCATTTACCAGCTGCCGGCCCAGGAACAACCATTCAGACCCATTCAGACGTATCATTTATTCTGCGAAGGCCACAGCGGGCATGAATATGTCTAGTGTCCAGGAAAAAAAAAATTCCTAAAAGTTTTCTAGACAAAGGGGTAAATAGGCAGGAAATTCAGGGCTTCTGTCATAGGTGTTAAAAGAATCTTCCACCATCTGTATCTCTTGTAAAAGAAATATTTATTTACAAGGGATCTCTAAGGAGCCTGTAAAATATCTGTATACAGTTGATTCACGATGTACTTGACTTCCTGGGTTTCTCCCGACAAAACAGGACACTCTAGGAGAGGCTGCTTAGCCACTGGCTATTTGGAGTCAATATAAATATAATCTGTACTATTACTGGTGCCCTACACATCAATTCAAACACAAATTTGTTTTATAGGACTCTCCCTTTAAAAGAAACCCACCAACACGGATCTACCTATTAAGATAGATTGGTGGTAGGTGCCTCTATCGCACGTGAGGATACCCATTTTTAGCCTAATATGATCATTTTCTAAAGAGGCTACTGGGACGTGGAGTAGTCGGAGCTAAGGCTACACGGCACGGCTACTCCACACCCTCTTTGATCCTTCTACCCCCATATCTTCGGCATGCAGCTACGAGGAGCTGCGCGCCCTCGTCCGTGAAGCTGGAGTTCTGCGCGGCTCCTTGTAGCTGCACGCCGAAGACATGCCGGTAGGAGGATCAAAGAGGCTACTGGGGCGTGGAGTAGCCGTGCCATGTAGCCTCAGCTCCGACTACTCCACGTCCCAGTAGCCTCTTTAGAAAATTAGCATATTAGGGCAATAAAAGTTATACAAAGATACAGGGGACTTGAGGATTAGCCCTTAAAAGGGCTACCCTCACGTACAATAGAGGCACCTACCACCCGATCTACCTTAATAGGTAGATTCGTGGTGGTAGGTTTCCTTTAAGGAAAGCATGTAAAGATCTGAGTACTCTCTTTTAAGTTTTCGTTCCATATAATATCATATCGTATCATATTCCATAATCTATAACTCAATTTTATAAATATAAAGATGATATATAAGGTAATAATATAAGGTAATACTGTATTATAGTTTTACCTTTTGTAATATATTTTAAGCAAATTACCATATATACTCGAGTATAAGCCGACCCAAGTATAAGCCGAGACCCCTAATTTTACCACCAAAAACTGGGAAAAACTACTGACTCGAGGGTGGGAAATGCATTGGTCAAACACCCCCAGTAGTATACAGCCTGCCAGCCCCCAGTAGTATACAGCCTGCCAGCCCCCAGTAGTATACAGCCTGCCAGCCCCCAGTAGTATTTAGCAGCCCCTAGTAGTATACAGCAGCCCCTAGTAGTATACAGCAAGCTCCTAGTAGTATACAGCAGCCCCTAGTAGTATACAGCAGCCCCTATTAGTACACAGTAAGCCCCTAGTAGTATACAGCAAGCCCCTAGTAGTATACAGCAGCCCCTAGTAGTATACAGCAGCCCTTAGTAGTATACAGCAAGCCCCTAGTAGTATACAGCAAGCTCCTAGTAGTATACAGCAGCCCCCAGTAGTATACAGCAGCCCCTAGTAGTATACAGCAGCCCCTAGTAGTATACAGCAAGCCCCTAGTAGTATACAGCAGCCCCTAGTAGTATACAGCAAGCCCCTAGTAGTATACAGCCAGCCTGCCCCCACGGCCCTTAAAAAAATAAACTTAAATACTCACCCTCCGATGTCAGCGCGGCCATGTTTTCTTCTAGCAGGCGCATACTATGACGCGGCCGCTGCTGACGTCATAGTATGCGCGGCCACGAAGAAAACATGGCCGCGTCCATGACAGAAGAAAGAAGAGAGAAGAGGAGCCGCGGAGAACAAAGAAGACAGGACGCGCTGAAATCGGGGACATCGGTAAGCCGCGCCGACATCGGGGACATCGGGGAGCCGCGCTGACATCGGAGGGTGAGTATTTAAGTTTATTTTTTTTAATTGGGTAATTTCTTTTGTAATAGACTCGTGTATAAGCCGAGGGGACGTTTTTCAGCACATTTTATGTGCTGAAAAACTCAGCTTATACACGAGTATATACGGTACTTTCTTTTTTCATTAAATTATTTTATTTTGGAAGGGGGGCACCTTTTGATTTTCCTAAACTTATATAGCTAATAAAAAAACTCCACAGAAGTGGTCAAGTAGACCAAATGGCGTGAGCTAGTGAAGTGAATACACCTAAAATGATCCAAAATCTGAATGCACCTAAAATGATCCAAATTGGTACAATGATTAAAGATGGTACAGTAGTCAAAAAGTATTAAGTCCTGAATTATTGTATAAAAATGGTAGAAGGCGGGGAACAAAGACTAGAAGAAACACGCAAAATTCAATTGTTCATTTAACCCTTTTGGGGTTTCAGTTTTGAGTCTAAAAATCCAGCGTGTCTCTTTTTGTCTGAGAATGCGATCCCAGTCCCCCCCTCTCTCTGGGGGTTTCACCAAATCAATACCAACAAAGGAAAGTCCCTGCGTGCTGCCCCCATGTTGGTCATGTATGTGTCTAGAGAGGGGTTTGTCCCTGTTGTGCCTAATGTCACCTAAATGGTCCCCAACACGACGTCGGAATTCCCTAAAGGTCTTGCCCACATACTGTTTTCCACACCCGCATGTGGCTAGGTAAATGACCCCCAGGGATTTACAGTTAATGTACTGTCTGATGGTATATGTGATCCCCGTGACAGAACTATTAAAGACTTTACTGTTCTTTATGACCTTGCAGGCCACACACCCACTACAACGGTAGCATCCCACTACGTCCTGTTTGAGCCAGGTCCCCGTCTGTTTACGTCTGACAAAATGACTATGGACTAGTCTATCCCTGATATTCCGCCCTCTGAAGGTAATTAGGGGATAGTCTTGTGTCACTGTCAATAAATCTGGGTCTATTTTGAGTACGTGCCAATGCTTGTTGAGGATTTGACGTACAGTCTGTGCACCACCGTCATAGGTGCCAATTAAACGGATGAGTTGGGGCGTAGGAGAAGCAGGACGTGGCGTAAGTAAATCAGTCCTATTTGACCCCAATGCTCGCTTGTATACTGAACGGAGGATGCGATCCGGATAACCACGGGCTGGGAAACGGGATCTCAGGTCTTTAGCTTGACGTCTGAACTCACCAATGGATGAGCAACTCCTGCGCATCCTAAGGTATTGTCCATAGGGGATACCTTTCTTTAGGGATGGTGGGTGAAATGAGTCCCAGGAAGGAATTGGTGGAGGTGGGCTTCCTGTACACTGTGGTATCTAATTCACCGTTATGTTTTTTTCTGGATGAACACATCCAGAAATGGTATGGTCGTGGTGTGAATTTCGTGAGTAAATCTAAGGCCCAGGGTATTTTGATTGAGGTCACCCATGAGTGTCAAAAACTGCTCCTCTGAGCCCTCCCATGTGATGAAGATGTCGTCGATATAGCGAGCCCAAAGGCTCGCCATACTGACGCATCGAGGGCCGGATTCATCACTGAAGACGACACTATGTTCCCACCAGCCCAGGAACAAGTTTGCATAGGTGGGTGCATAAGAGCTACCCATCGCGGTGCCCCTGAGCTGGTGGTACACAGTGCCATCGAAGGTAAAACAATTGTGCGTAATTGAAAATTCTAGTAAGAGCAAAATAAACCTATTGTGTGCTTTGCACTGTTTGCCTCGAATGTTCAAATAGAAGTCTACTGCTTGGAGGCCTAGCTTATGTGGGATCGACGAATAAAGGGACTCCTCATCTATGCTCGGCCTAGGTGTTGGGGCCTATTGAGAGTCCATCAAGTCTTTTAAGTAGATCCGTGGTGTCCCTAATGTATGAGGGGAGGGCCAACAAGAAAGGGGCCATGATCCTATCTATATAGATGCCTACGTTCTGACATAAAGCCCCAACCCCCGAGACAATAGGTCTTCCTTTAAGGGGGTCTGTCCCTTTATGTAGTTTGGGGAGGCCATAGAAAGTGGCCAGTCTAGGGTATTTGGGTAGAAGGAAATCCAGTTCATCTCTACTAATAAGTTGATCATCGAGTGCTGTTTCCAAAATATCCTTAAGTCCTACCAAGAATGCCTCAGTAGGGTTTTTTGACAGGATGGCATAGCCTTCCCTATCTTTCAATAGGTCAAGACACATGACCCGATATTGTTCGGATTGCATGACCACTATGTTTCCCCCCTTATCTGAAGGCTTGATGGTAATATTGATATCCTTCTCGAGGGAGGAGAGGACCTGTATTTCCTCTTTGTTACAGTTGGTATATGCCTGGCTAGCAAGTGTCTCTTCCAGCTCTTTAAGCACCAACTGTGCAAAAACATCAATAGTAGAGATCTCTCCAATGGAAGGGGTTTTCGTGCTACTCAATTTGAGGTCAGTAAAGGGACCCATCCCCGAGGTGGCTGGTAAAGGTTCCGCTAGGCTCCCCAGCAAATGGACGTCCTTGTGGACATCCTGTGGGATGCCCAATTCTTGACTCTCTTTTCTCTTATTTTGAAATATTTGTGCCATCGCAGCTTGCGTAGGAACAGTTGGATGTCCTTGAAACCAGCCAAAATCATCAAATTTGTTGGTGGGTACAAATGACAATCCCTTCATCAAGATATCTTTCAACATTAGAAAGTGTCCTTGATGATAGATTAACTATGAAGGAGTCTAGGGCCGTCCCCTGGGGTTCCGGTTCCGTAGGGGGTACAGGGGACCTGCAGTATGCAGTATTTTTATGCATCTTGGGACCTTAGTAAAAGTTATGTTTTAGATCACTTTTTTGTATTTTTTTTTTTATATAGCTAATGTAACATTTTTTGGCCAAAGACCTAGCATTATGGTAATTATGGAGTCTTATGATCTTGATTGGCTGAGAGATATCACATGGTAACATGATGCCTCTTCATGACCTACCATCCATGAACGGCAGATGGTTAGAACAGGAGGTCAACACACTATACAGTAGGTTTAAAGTAGTACAATATGCAGGGGCGGATTAAGACCACCATGGGCCAAGGACTGTATGAATATTACAGCCCCTACAAGTCTGGAATCACTTCCCACATATGATACTAGAATCAGCTTCTCATAGAATGGAGGATGGGTCCCTTCTGCCTGCTTTCAATCTGGGAGTTCAGGATCTTTGTTGGACCTTCAATGGTCCTGAAATGACTATTGTGTACGTGTGTATTGAGAGCAGGAATAGATTATTCCAATCCAATATGGACAATATCGCTGTTTTTAGATTAAAATGTATACTGTTTGTATCTACAGCTTAAGGACAAACCAATGGGGCACATTTACTAAGGGTCCGAACACCGCATTTTTGCTGGGTTTTGTGATTTTTTTCTATTTTGCCCTGAATTGCCTCGGGTTTTTGGCACACGCGACCGGCAGATCAGCACTCACATGCACCGGGAAGAAGAAAGTGAACTCCGGCGGACCTCAGCGGGAGAAGCGACAAATACAGGAAATTGGACGATCTTAGTGAATCTTGGCAGACCCGAATCCTCGTCGGATAAAATGTATTCACATGTGGCTTCAGGATCAGACTACACAAATGTTTTACGTGTAGTCTGTTACTATGGAGACACACAGGTCAGATTTGGAGCTGTACACTACAGCAGTATTTTATTAAAATCATTTATTAAAACTGTATTTGCCAAGTTGATTATCTGTGACTAGTTCACATTCATAAGACTGGCACGTGAGCTGTATGCACAAAACGGTGGATTTTTAATCAAGGCTGTTGGGAAGTTGTTTCCATTACCATTAGGTTTTCTAGCAAACACGACAAAATTGGCCTTGGCTTAATATCATTTTCAATGTGAACATTCCATTTAGGCTAATGCACGATTTTACTATTGAGAAAGGGAAAACAAAAAATGAGCAGGGTTCCTTCTAAGTGATGTTGTGTAGGCGACAGCTATTTCTCTTCGCTGTTCCTGGACACGCTTCTTCCATGCAGTGCAATGATGCATGGTCTAATCCAGACCTTGAGGGAGCATGGATCACTCTGACAAGTGTGTTTGACCCGGGGCCAGCGCTCTCAGCAGGTGATGGCACTGTGTAGGAAGCCTACAAGCAGGGAATACATTAGAATACTATGTAACTAAAGAGAAGCTCCTCCAAGTAGTCCACTCCCTGCTATCCTCACCAGAAACTTTATAACATAATGAGGCAGATTTACTAAGGGTCCGCACGGCACATTTTTGGCGGGTTTCCCGACTATTTCCGATTTGCGTCGCATTTAAGTGGGCTTTTTGGCGGATTTTGGCGCAATCACGCCAACTTGCATGCGGCACAAATTGGGGGGCGTGGCCGACTGACAACCTGACTTATTCAGACTAAGCGTGGGATCTACAATTCAAATTGTGTCACAAGACAATGCACTCACATACACCGGGAAGAAGAAGGTGAACTCCGGCGGACCTCAGCAGGGAAGCGACACATGCTGGAAAATGGACGCACAATCTTGAAGAATCGCACCGGACTTCATCCACGTCAGAGAACTCACCTTGGGGATCGCGACAGGACCAGGTAAGTAAATCTGCCCCAATTTATACATTTATAATTATTCTCCTATAGTTTTACTATTTGTGCCATTCACCTATTACTAAAAAAAACATGAATTAGAACCTGGACTTTTACAGAAAACATGTCACTAAGAACAAAATACTGAATACCCAATTTCATCGTGGCTGTGCCCTTATGAATATAAAAGGTTACCGCCTTCTTGACTATTAGGAGCTAATTTGCGAGGGCTAGGTCCTGTGAATGGGCGGTTGGAATTTTAAGGGAATCTACTATCAAAATCCATCATGATAAACAAGGGACACTTACTCATGGATCCAGGCACCGTGACTGTGATAATCTGCTTATATTTGTTATCCATTGCCTCCTTCCATCTAAAAATCAACTTTTAAAATTGTGCTTATGAGTCTGTGTGGCTACCCTAGGCCCTGTGTGATCTGCATTTACAGGCTGTTACACTGTAAGGGTAATGAGTCTGAAGGGCTCCCTGGGATGTTTACAGAGTCCCTCCATGTTGCAGATTCACAGACTGTTACACTTTGCAGGAGTACCTCCCAGTGTGTGCTGAAGCTTCCTCTGCTGCAGTGATATTACATCAGGCAGAGGGAAGGGTGAAGTGCTGAGGGAGCAGGGGGAAGCTGAGAGAGTATAAATTGGATCTCTGTATCATTGGATTACACAAAAGTTTTACAGTAGTATTGCAGTATATGGTAGCAACGATCAGACCATCTAGAGCTAACGTACCCTAGAAGGTCTAAGAAATCGTGAAAAAAAAGTTACAAAAATGTAAACAAAGTCATAAAATATTAAAAATTCAAATCACCTGATATAAAACATAATAAACATTAAAAATCCAAACACATTAGGTATAGCCATGTCCATAACGGAATATGGCGCCCAAATGTCCAAAAAGTGACTTTTACACCATTTTACATGACATAAAAAATGTAATAAAAAGTGATCAAAATGTCAAACAGTCCTCAAAATAGTAACAATAAAAACGCTTTCGCACAAAGTGACACCTACCCCAGCTCCATATATCGAATAATAAAAAAGTTATTAGCGTCAGAAGATGGCAACATTTTTTTTCTTTTTCATACACATTGGTTTAATTTTTGAAAATGTATTAAAACGCAATAAAACCTGTCTAAATTTTGTATCACCGTGATCGTACCAAACCAAAGAATAAAGCTGAGGTGTTATTTGGAGCGAAGAGTGAAAGTCGAGAAAACTGAGCTCACAAGAACGTGACACGTGCGTTTTTTTTTTAATTTTTCCACATTTGGAATTTTTTTCCAGCTTCCCAGTACATGGCATGGAACAATAAATAACATCACGGAAAGTAAAATTTGTTACGCACAAAATAAGCCCTCACACAGCTCTGTACACGGAAAAATGAAAAAGTTATGGATTTTTGAAGGTGGAGAGTGAGAAATGAGCAAAAAAAAAACATGCGTCAGGGGTTAACTTAAGGGGTTAACTTTTGTTAATCTCATCCTTGCTTTATCTGAGTTTCCTATAACTGAATCTTATCCTTTCATTTGTCCTCAGATCCTTTTTAGAGGGGTTGTCCAGGGATAAAAAAAAAAATTGATGTATGGCTAGGGGGCTTAAAAACCAATAAACTACTTCTTCTCACCTCCTCCAGTGCTTCCGCTGTCACATGGCAATGCATGTCACTGCTGGCCTCTGTTTCCTCTGGGTACCTGACCACGTATTTGTCTCCATAGCAACAGACTACAAATTAATGCTATGTAGTCTTATTTTATTTTATCAGTCCCACGGTACTTTTTGTTACATTAAAAACTAATTCTAAAGGTTTTTTCTGCAAATTAAAAAAAAGCTGGGGGAGGACCATAAGCCTCCTCCTGTGCTCCCATTCTCCCGTGCCATCCCAACCACTGCTGTGTACCTGGAATAGCCTAAACTCTTGTTATAGCAGGCACGTGGCAGTGGTCAGGACAGCACTGCAGGTTTCAGCAGTGGCAGGCACCGACACCAAGAGAAATGGGGATTTATTTTTAAGCCCCCCCCCCCCCAGCCATATATCAATTTTTTATTTATCCATAGACAGCCCCTTTAACATAAATTTTTTAATGTATCAAAAAGTCGGATAAATAAAATAAGAGTGCTAGAACCGACTACATAGCATTCATTTAAAGGCTGCTACCATGGATACAAATACGTTACATAGAAGCTGTAAATAGGTAGTAGTTTTTTACAGGGGTTTTCCTGTTTCAAAATATGGCATAAACTTAGTATTGGCCATTTATTCAGGCCTATTCCCTTTAAATGTTTCACTCTGTTTCATTGCAGCCAATTTGTAAGATCAAAAAAGCTCCAGAGATGCAGGAGGGAGATGGGAAAAAGTTCCACAAAGTCAACTTTCCCTGCAGCCTCTACCGGTCGGGGCTTTATGGCAGAGTGTGCCGACAGAAGCCTCTCCTCAGTGTAAGACATATGAAAGCTGCATACAGAGT
Source organism: Engystomops pustulosus (assembly GCF_040894005.1). Classification (NCBI taxonomy): domain Eukaryota; kingdom Metazoa; phylum Chordata; class Amphibia; order Anura; family Leptodactylidae; genus Engystomops; species Engystomops pustulosus. Next base: position 36,292,949 of record NC_092412.1, read on the forward strand.
GCAAAAAAAACACACAAAGGACTCCCAGACTATGAGAAATAATATTCTCTGGTCTGATGGGATGAAGATTGAATTTTGGTATTAATTAAGCGGTATGTGTGGAGAAAACCAGGCGCTGCTCATCACCTGCCAAATACAATCCCAGCAGTGACACAGGGTGGTGGCAGCATCAGGCTATGGGGGCAGGGGCAGGACCACTGGGTGCGATTGAAGGAAAGATGAATGCGGCCAATTACAGAGATATTCTTGAACCTCTTCCAGATGCTCTGGATCTCACACTGGGCCGAAGGTTCAACTTCCACCAAGACAATGACCCTAAGCACACAGCTACAATTTCAAAGCAGAGGCTTCAGAACAACTCTGTGACCATTCCAGCCAGAGCCCGGACCTAAACCCAATCGAGCATCTCTGGAGAGACTTGAAAATGGCGTCTGCCATCGTTCACCATCCAACCTGAGGAAACTGGAGAAGATCTGCAAGGAAGAAGCAGAGGATCCTCAAATCCAGGTGTGAGAAACTTGTTGCATCAAGAAGACTCATGACCGTACTAGCTCCAAAGCTGCTTTTACTCAATATGACCAAAGTGATATTTCAGTTTTTCTTGTTTAATAAATTAGCAAAAATATCTACATTTCTGTTTTTTTTCTGATTGGGGGGAAAGTGTACATTAATAAGCAAAAAAAAAGAACTTTTTTGATCTTACCAATTGGCTGCAATAAAAAGAATAAGAAATAGAGAATGTACCCACTGTATATCAGAGATGCAGGGATTTAACCCTCAGATGATGAGTGGCAGAGGACAGTAATACTTGACATGTAAATCAGTACTAATGCTACTTATACAAAATAGAAAAGCAGCAGCTAATGTAATGCTGGAATGTATTTCCCCATCTACAGTAAGGAGACTTGCTATTGTCTACAACTAAAAGTACACGTCTCTTTATTCCCCTTAGATAACAGTCATTATTCATCATGCTAAAAATAATCTCATCATTCTACAAATGTGATTTTCGCAGTTTTTGCAATGCGATGAGCGTAAAGTGGAGATTTTCTTTGTTCTCTAAACAAGATGTTCTAACTGTACCTGAAAATAGCGAGACATGGAAATCAGCCCTCTCCTGTGACATGCAGAGTACTCCTCTCCGACACGCTGCGTTTCATAATGTCATCACCTAAATGGAATCATGGAGCTTTCTTACATTCTATTCTTAATTCAATTTTAGAAGATAATGGTAAATAGTTTTGAAATTCAAACAAAAAGTTTTACATTTGTTCCCTCGGGTTTGATGTATGGAAATAGCATGGAACTTTAAATGACAGAAAAGCTGCTAAAAATTGATAGTAATAATAATAGAATGAGCGTTGAGGATTTAAAGAAGACAAAATATATTGGTTGAAGTGTTCATCGCCTCCTTTAATGCATCAGGATATTGTAACCATAACACTTCCATGGAAAACCTTATTATTGGAATCCATTTTTCCAACCATTAGCAGCATAATCCTAGTAATACTTACATTACAATTTTATAAAATACCTGTCTTTGCTATGAAATTACAAAAACATCAAAAAATTTTTGTCAATAGCACAATGATCCAAGAAGTCATCCTGACGGTCATGTTTAGATTCAGGAAGTCATTGGGGGTCATTTACTAAGGGCCCGATTCGCGTTTTCCCGACGTGTTACCCGAATATTTCCGATTTGCGCCGCTTGTACATGAATTGCCCCGGGTTTTTGGCGCACGCGATCGGATTGTGGCGCATCGGGGCCGGCATGCGCGCGACAGAAATCGGGGGGGCGTGGCCGAACGAAAACCCGACGTATTCGGAAAAACCGCCGCATTTAAAAACCGAAATGTGTCGCTTGGGGAGCGCTCACCTTCACCTTCTATGGGATGGTGCATTCCGGGGCGTTAAGATTATTTTCGGCGCTGCAGCGCCACCTGGTGGACGGCGGAGGAACTACCATCTTAAATCCCAGCCGGACCCGAATCCTGTGCAGAGAACGCGCCGCTGGATCGCGAATGGGCCGGGTAAGTAAATGTGCCCCATTATTCCCTACTATGGGCCAATTGGCATGAGCCTTGTAGTTTGGTTTACTGGTTTACACTGTAATTTCTAGGTTGGACTTGAAGGGAACCTTCTACAAGCTTTTACCTCACTAAGTTAGCAGCACCGTCTGGAAGGAAATGAAATGTTCTTTCTAGAATTCCCTCTTTTATGTGAAATCTCATCAATGTTCCTATAAAATGACCTCCTAAATCACATAAAAAATTAGATGAAAAGAGCTACAGAGAGTCTGGAAGAGTCATGCTGAGAGGCTTAAGGGCAAGTGTCACTTTATCTTCAGAATCATGCTTTTTTGTATTATAATAAAGATAAAAATCTCATGTCATAGAGCCCAATGTATGGTCTTCTAAAGTGACATATTCTGGGGCTGGATATATAGCTGCTGCATGGCCTGCCTAGTCATCTGCTGGGAGCAGCATCCTGGGAATGGTTATATGGCTGCTGCAGGGTCTGGCTATTCAGCTGCTGGGAGCGGCATCCTGGGGCTGGATATATAGCTGCTGCATGGCCTGCCTAGTCATCTGCTGGGAGCGGCATCCTGGGGCTGGATATATAGCTGTTGCAGGGTCTGGCTAGTCAGCTGCTGGGAGCAGCATACTGGGGCTGGATATATGGCTGCTGCAGGGTCTGGCTAGTCAGCTGCTGGGAGCGGCATCCTGGGGATGGATATATGGCTGCTGCAGGGTCTGGCTAGTCAGCTGCTGGGAGCAGCATCCTGGGGCTGGATATATGGCTGCTGCAGGGTCTGGCTAGTCAGCTGCTGGGAGCGGCATCCTGGGGATGGATATATGTCTGCTGCAGGGTCTGGCTAGTCAGCTGCTGGGAGCGGCAACAGCTCTGGAACACTAAATTCTACCAGTAGTTCTTGAACCCTGAATCTTGCCAGTAGCTCTGGAACCCTGCTTCCAGCTGGTGTTTGGAACCCTCTATCTTTGCGTTGTCTGAATCTTGGAAGAGTCAGTAACCCAGGAAGAATTTTGTATATCTCTCCCGTTAATCATAGTCATAGGGCTGCATGGGCTCTGATGTGTCCCCATTACTGTGCAAATCAAAAAACACCATCACCCATTGGTCACTAAAATGTAACTTTTATTCAATTGTAAAAAAAATTATATGCTCACTATTAGAGATGAGCGAACATGCTCGTCCGAGCTTGATGCTCGGTCGAGCATTAGCGTACTCGAAACTGCTCGTTGCTCGGACGAATACTTCGCCCGCTCGAGAAAATGGCATCTCTGGCCGTTTTGCTTTTTGGCGGCCAGAAACAGAGCCAATCACAAGCCAGGAGACTCTGCACTCCACCCAGCATGATGTGGTACCCTTACACGTCGATAGCAGTGGTTGGCTGGCCTGATCAGGTGACCCTGGGATAGACTAGCCGCTGCCCGCGCTGCTCGGATCATTCTGTGTCTGGATGCCGCTAGGGAGAGAGCTGCTGCTGGTCAGGGAAAGCGTTAGGGTGTTCTATTAGCTTACTGTTAGGCAGGAGTGATTCTCCAAGAACCCAACAGCCCTTCTTAGGGCTACAATAACGTTATCCTTTTTTTTTTTTATTTGCAGCTAGTACCATATTGTGAGCAATTTGTAGTGGGACTTGCGACCGCTGTGTTTTGCGCTTAGTGACGCACATATCCATTTAGGAGAATCTAAACGGCTTACTTACGCCTACAGTAGCGTTATATATATTTGATTTCTGGTTGATCTGCTGGTGGCTGTACTTGCTGCAGTGCATCTACTAGCAAATTGTGAGCAATTTGTAGTGAGACTTGCGACCGCTGTGTTTTGCGCTTAGTGACGCACATATCCATTGCAAAGACCGAAGTGGGAAAATTTAGTAGGGGTTGGATTTCAATTAGGCACAGTCTGCCATTTTTCCTTTTTTATTTTACGTTTATTTTGTTTCATAACTCTGCGTCATCTCATTTGGCATAGCAGTGTGCTTTCATACTTGGCTAGAAAATAGCCATAGCAATAGGATAGCATTGTTTGGTTTTAAAAACTCAAAAACACAAAAAAAAACAAAAAACACAAAAAAAAGTTAAAAAAAAATTAAAGTTATAACTCTCATTTTAAAAATGTTTAACCCGTGGGCTAGGGGTAGAGGACGAGGGCGGGGACGTGGGCGTCCTACTACTGCAGGGGTCAGAGGCCGTGGTCCTGGCCGGGGTGAGACACCACCTGCTTATGAGGGAGCAGGGGAACGCCGCAGAGCTACACTCCCTAGGTTCATGTCTGAAGTTACTGGGACTCGTGGTAGAGCACTGTTGAGGCCAGAACAGTGCGAACAGGTGATGTCGTGGATTGCCGACAATGCTTCGAGCAATTTGTCCACCAGTCAGTCTTCCACGCAGTCCACCCATGTCACCGAAATCGCCACTCCTCCAGCTCCTGCACCTCAGCCTCCTCCCCCCCAGTCTGCCCCCTCCCAGGAAAATTTGGCATTTGAACCGGCATACTCTGAGGAACTGTTTTCTGGACCCTTCCCACAGTCACAAACCACTTGTCCGGTTGCTGCTGAGCAATTTTCCGATGCCCAGGTTTTCCACCAGTCACAGTCTGTGGGTGATGATGACCTTCTTGACGTAGTGGAAGTGTGTAAAGAGGTGTCCGACGATGAGGAGACACGGTTGTCAGACAGTGGGGAAGTTGTTGTCAGGGCAGGAAGTCCGAGGGGGGAGCAGACTGAGGGATCGGAGGATGATGAGGTGACAGACCCAAGCTGGGTTGATAGGCCGGGTGAACACAGTGCTTCTGAGACGGAGGAGAGTCCTCGACCAGAACAGGTTGGAAGAGGCAGTGGTGGGGCCAGACGGAGAGGCAGGGCCAGAGCTGGTGCATCAGTGCCAAATGTGTCAACTAGTGAAGCTCCCGTGGCGAGGGCTCTTGCGGCGAGGGCTAGATTTTCAGAAGTCTGGAGGTTCTTTAAGGAAACACCGGATGACCGACGGACTGTGGTGTGCAACATTTGCCAAACCAGGATCAGCAGGGGTTCCACCACTACTAGCTTAACTACCACCAGTATGCGCAAGCATATGAATGCTAAACACCCCACTCAGTGGCAACAAGCCCGTTCACCTCCGGCCGTGCACACCACTGCTCCTTCCCCTGTGTCAGCTGATAGTCAGCCCCCTGCCCAGGACCCTGCCACAAAAACCCCATCGTCGCCTCCACGATCCTCCACAGCATCCACCAGCGTTCAGCTCTCCATACCCCAGACGCTGGAGCGGAAACGCAAATATAGTGCAACCCACCCGCACGCCCAAGCCCTTAATGTCCACATTTCCAGATTGCTTAGCCTGGAGATGCTGCCCTATAGGCTAGTAGAGACCGAGGCCTTTCGCAACCTCATGGCGGCGGCCGCCCCTCGGTATTCGGTCCCCAGCCGCCACTACTTTTCCCGGTGTGCCGTCCCAGCCCTGCACCAGCACGTGTCAGACAACATCACCCGTGCCCTGACCAACGCCGTTTCTGACAAGGTCCACCTGACCACGGACACGTGGACGAGTGCTGCCGGGCAGGGCCACTATATATCGCTGACAGCACATTGGGTTAACTTGGTGGAGGCTGGGACCGAGTCTGACCCTGCGGCTGGTCATATACTGCCGACGCCGAGGATTGCGGGGCCTACCTCGGTCCAGGTGTTTCAGGCCTACTATGCCTCCTCCTCCTCCCACCCCTCCTCCACCTCCTCCTCCGAACTACCATCCGTGGGCACGGCGCCATCAGTCGGTAGCTCTAGGCACAGCAGCAGTGCCGTCGTTAAGCGACAGCAGGCGGTGCTCAAACTGCTGAGCCTAGGCGATAAAAGGCACACCGCCCAAGAGCTATTACAGGGCATCACGGCGCAGACTGATCTGTGGCTGGCACCGCTGAACCTGAAGCCAGGCATGGTTGTGTGTGACAACGGCCGTAACCTGGTGGCGGCTCTGCAACTCGGCAGACTGACACATGTGCCATGCCTGGCCCATGTGTTAAATCTGATAGTTCAGCGTTTCCTCAAGACATACCCCAATCTGTCAGATTTGCTCACGAAGGTGCGCCGCATCTGTGCGCATTTCAGGAAGTCCAGCACAGATGCTGCCACTCTCAGGGCAGCGCAGCGCCGCCTCCAACTGCCCGCTCACCGACTGTTGTGCGACGTGCCCACGAGGTGGAATTCAACACTGACCATGTTATCCAGAGTTTACCAGCAGCGCCGAGCGATTGTAGACTGCCAGATGTCAACTTCCACCAGAACTGGTAGTCAGGTCAGTCAGCTTCCTCAAGTCTACAATGAGGAGTGGACGTGGATGTCTGATATCTGTCAGGTGCTGAGTAACTTTGAGGAGTCAACACAGATGGTCAGTGGCGATGCCGCCATCATCAGCCTCACCATCCCGCTGCTTGGCCTGTTGAAAAACTCTCTGATCAGCATGAAGTCGGAAGCTTTGCGCTCGTCACAAGAGACAGGGGAAGAAGATTCCCTTGTTGATAGCCAAAGCACCCTCAGGTCTGTTTCTCAGCGCATATCGGAGGAGGTGGAGGTGGAGGAGGATGAGGAGGAAGAGGAGGAGAATGTTGGCGAGACACAAGAGGGGACCATTGTTGAGTCCTTCACTGTTCAGCGTGTATGGGCAGAAGAAGAGGAGTTGGAGGAGTTGGAGGAGGAGGAAATGGACAGTCAGGCCAGTGAGGGGAGTGAATTCTTACGCGTTGGTACTCTGGCGCATATGGCAGATTTCATGCTAGGCTGCCTATCCCGTGACCCTCGCGTTCAAAGAATTTATTCCAGCACCGATTACTGGGTGTTCACTCTCCTGGACCCACGGTACAAGCAAAATCTTTCCACTCTCATCCCTGCAGAGGAAAGGAGTGTGAGAATGCATGAATACCAGCAGGCCCTGGTGCACAAGCTGAAACAGTATTTCCCTTCTGACAGCGCTAGCGGCAGAGTGCGTAGTTCTGCGGGACAAGTAGCGAGGGAGAGTAGGCGAGCAGGCAGCTTGTCCAGCACTGGCAAGGGTACGCTTTACAAGGCTTTTGCCAGCTTTATGTCACCCCAGCAAGACACTGTCACCTGTCCCCAGTCTCGGCAGAGTAGGGCTGATCTTTACAGAAAGATGGTGAGGGAGTACGTAGCTGACCATACCATCGTCCTAAATGATCACACAGCTCCCTACAACTACTGGGTTTCAAAGCTGGACATGTGGCACGAACTGGCGCTGTACGCCTTGGAGGTTCTTGCCTGCCCTGCCGCTAGCGTCTTGTCCGAGCGGGTTTTCAGTGCAGCTGGTGGCATCATCACCGATAAGCGTACACACCTGTCGACTGACAGCGCTGACAGGCTGACGCTTATTAAGATGAATAAAGTCTGGATTTCTCATAATTTCCAATCTCCACCAGGTGAAGGAAGCTCAACCTGAATAATTGATCCACTCCTCCTCCTCCTCATTTTCCTCCTTCTCCTCCTCTTTGTACAGTAAAGCAGAGGAAACTGGCTATTTTTTGACAGGGCCCACTGGCTCTAGCTATAGTACTTTATGCATTTAATTTTTCTGGAGGGCCACCGACCCGGTCCTCTGTTTTAAACAATTTTTGGGAGTGCCACATACAGGCACTCAATCTATTCAATTTTTCTGGAGGGCCACCGACCCGTTCCTCTGTTTTAAACAATTTTTGGGAGTGCCACATACAGGCACTCAATCTATTCAATTTTTCTGGAGGGCCACCTACCTGCTCCTCTGGTTTGAAAACTTTTTGGGACTGCCCCATACAGGCACTCAATCTATTCAATTTTTCTGGAGGGCCACCTACCTGCTCCTCTGGTTTGAAAACTTTTTGGGACTGCCACATACAGGCACTCAATCGATTCCATTTTTCTGGAGGGCCACCTACCTGCTCCTCTGGTTTGAAAACTTTTTGGGACTGCCACATACAGGCACTCAATCTATTCTATTTTTCTGGAGGGCCACCTACCTGCTCCTCTGGTTTGAAAACTTTTTGGGACTGCCACATACAGGCACTCAATCTATTCTATTTTTCTGGAGGGCCACCTACCTGCTCCTCTGGTTTGAAAACTTTTTGGGACTGCCACATACAGGCACTCAATCTATTCAATTTTTCTGGAGGGCCACCTACCTGCTCCTCTGGTTTGAAACATTTTTGGGACTGCCACATACAGGCACTATCCAAATTAAATTGTCTCCATAGCAGCCTCCACACGTTGTCTCCATTGCTACCTCCAAAAGTCGTCCATATAGCTGCCTCCATACATCGTCCCTTTATCAAACGAGGTGTGTCAGGCAGAAATTTGGGTTGTTTTCATGGATTCCACATCAAAGTTGTTAACTTTGTCGCCACCCAGCTGTGTTATCCACAAAATATACTAATAAACTTTTATCATTTACCAATATTATTTCAGCGCTTCTTGCGCATCTGTTTACATTCCCCTCACCCGCCATATCCCAAACTTATAAGAACGCTACTACACTTGATCTTATACAAAAGGTTCTTAGAAGTGCTGTTTGGGGAGTAGCCTAGAGACAGGGGCTTGGATTGGCGAAAGCTCGCCTGGCTGCGGAGCGCCAGCTCCATCCCAAGATCCAACTAACATAGTTTTAACTGCAGCACCTTTAATCTACTACTAGTTCACTGCCTCCATAATAATAATAATAATCTTTATTTATATAGCGCCATCATATTCCGTAGCGCTTTACAAATCATAGGAAACAAATACAAATGTAATGTAACAGAGCACAACATTTGTATGGAACAACAGGAGTGAGGTCCCTGCTCGCCAGAGCTTACGGTTTATGAAGATGATGGGGTAACACGAGGTAAAAGAATATTTAATGGTCAAGCCATTCTTCTTAGGGAATAGAACAAAATATAATAAATGGAATTGCTGTCGCTTGAACCACTCAGCCGTCATCTTATATACCAGGTCCAGGGTGAATGGGACTGTAGAGAAGTCTGGTGCCTGTTGGTTGCTGGATAACAGATGGGAGGACGACACAGGACGGGTTAGTAGAAGAGTTAAAACTTCATGCAGTTAATGAGTGTTATAGGCTTGCCTAAAGAAATGGGTTTTAAGAGCACGTTTGAAACTTTGGAGGTTAGGTATTAGTCTGATAGTCCAGGGCAGAGCATTCCATAGAATTGGTGCAGCTCTAGAGAAGTCTTGGAGACGCGAATGGGAGGTCCGCACTAGGGTAGAGGTTAATCTAAGATCACTGGCGGATCTAAGAGCACGGGTTGGGCGATAGACTGAGATAAGAGAGGAGAGGTAGGGGGGTGCAGCATTATACAGAGCTTTATGGATGAGGGTTATTATTTTAAACTGTATTCGAAAGGAGACTGGCAGCCAGTGCAGCGACTGGCATGAACTGTAAGCATACATGGTCCCCTTATCAAACGAGCTGTGTCAGGCAGAATTTTGGGTTGTTTTCATGGCTTCCACAACAAACTTGTTAACTTTGTCGCCACCCTGCTGTGTAATCCACAAAAAATACTGGCAAACTTTTATCATTTACCGATATTATTTCAGCGCTTCTTGCGCATCTGTTTACATTCCCCTCACCCGCCATATCCTAAACTTATAAGAACGCTACTACACTTGATCTTATACAAAAGGTTCTTAGAAGTGCTGTTTGGGGAGTAGCCTAGAGACAGGGGCTTGGATTGGCGAAAGCTCGCCTGGCAGCGGAGCGCCAGCTCCATGCGCATCATGCGCTTCTTGCGCATCTGTTTACATTCCCCTCACCCGCCATATCCCAAACTTATAAGAACGCTACTACACTTGATCTTATACAAAAGGTTCTTAGAAGTGCTGTTTGGGGAGTAGCCTAGAGACAGGGGCTTGGATTGGCGAAAGCTCGCCTGGCAGCGGAGCGCCAGCTCCATGCCAAGATCCAACTAACATAGTTTTAACTGCAGCACCTTTAATCTACTACTAGTTCACTGCCTCCATACATGGTCCCCTTATCAAACGAGCTGTGTCAGGCAGAATTTTGGGTTGTTTTCATGGCTTCCATGTTAACTTTGTCGCCACCCTGCTGTGTAATCCACAAAATATACTGGCAAACTTTTATCATGTACCAATATTATTTGAGCGCTTCTTGCTCACCTCCTTTGGTTCCTCTCTGCCACCCATTGGTTTGAAGCCTGAGTCCATTTAGGGTATGTCGCCATGACACTCTCTAGCCTGCTGCCGCTGCCTCTGCATGCCGTCCCCTATAGTGTCAGGGTCAATTATTGGATGTTTTAGATGCTATCTAGCTTCATTCTGTCACTCTGTCATGGCCATGCTGTTGCCCATAATTTTGGCATAATGGTGCGATTAAGCAGCCTCAGAGGCATCCATGCATGCTGCCCCTGCTGTTTCCTGTCCATTTCCGTGGTGTTTCCATCCTTTTCTGAGGTTCCCAGGTGTTTGGCCAAGCTTCCCTGTGCAGAGCCTTGGTCCCCTTGAAAAATGCTCGAGTCTCCCATTGACTTCAATGGGGCTCGTTATTCGAGACGAGCACTCGAGCATCGGGAAAAGTTTGTCTCGAATAACGAGTACCCGAGCATTTTAGTGCTCGCTCATCTCTACTCACTATCCATAAAACAAACATGTTAATATTAACAGCTAGTGGAATGCTTAACATCTGCCTATGCGGTTAAGTAGCACTTTAGACATCAGTGCCTCAATAACTCAATAGGACATAGTCAGGCCAGTGGTGTTATTGGGGTCCACTACAGGGTCTGGCATTTTATGAGCATGTCCTCCTCTCTCCCTTTCTCCCTCATGCCATATACTTAGCACAGTAGGCTGACTATCCCATTATTTCCTACCCTAGGGCTGCAGACTGTTATACAGTTAAAGTACCTCCATTAACAGCAGAGGGTGGCGAAACCGCTATAAACTCAACTGTAGTTTCCATAGATAGTCATAGGCATTTAAAGGGTGACATGGACACTGTTGTGTTCCCATTACTGTGCCGCATGCTTAGCACAGCAGAGGACGGCCTATACCATTATTTCCTACCCTAGGACTGCTGACTGTTATACTGTTAAAGTACCTCAATTAACAGGGAAGGATATCCAAACCCCTATAAACCCCACTATAATCTCCATAGATAGTCACAGACATAAATTAGGGTGGCATGGACTTTGTTTTGTCCCCATTACTGTGCCACATGCTCAGCACAGCAGAGCACAGACTATTGCCTTAATTGCTACCCTAGGACTGCTGACTGTTATACAGTTAAAGTACCTCCATTAACAGCAGGGGGTGTCCAAACCGCTATATACTCCACTGTAGTCTCCATAGATAGTCAAAGACATTTAAAGGGTGACATGAAAGCTGTTGTGTCCCCATTACTGTGCCACATGCTTAGCACAGCAGAGGATGGCCTATTCCATTAATTCCTACCTAGGACTGCTGACTGCTATACAGTTTAAGTATGGCCAAAGTGCCTTAATCTCCGCTATAGCCTCCATAGATACTAGCAAACATACCTAGAGTGGCATGGTCTCTGGTTGTGTCCCCATAACTGTGCCACATACTCAGCACAGCAGAGGACAGACTATACCAGTGGTGGTGAACCTATGGCACAGGTGCCAGAGGTGGCACTTGGAGCCTTCTTTTTGGGCACCCAAACCATCACAATAGCACTCGACATAGAACTCAAAGAATCAGCCTGCTGTCCCAGGTGACTCAAGAAATGATGCTCTCAGTGCTATTTTAAAGCAACACATTTTTGATTGCTTGGGACTGTAGGAAGAGGTAGAACATGTGGAAAAGGGAAGATTATATTTAGAGCTCCTCTAGGCTCCACATTTCTACCTGTACAGGGGGACCACAGTGAGATGCTACAACATTAGTCAAACGTTGCTCTTCTTCTTTCAACTGTTTTGTTGTCCTCAAGAGGCCAATATGATTGAAAGTTGTGGCAGAACAAGTTGTAATTTATTACTAATTAAATTGCCGTTCTGGCACTTTGCAATAAATTAGTGTGTTTTGGTTGTAGTTTGGGCACCCCGTCTCTAAAAGGTTCGCCATTACTGGGCTATATGTTTATTTCCTACCCTAAGACTGCTGACTGTTGTACAGTTAAGGTACCTTAATTAACAGTGAAGGTTGGCCAAGACCCTATAGTCTCTACTTTAGTCCCAAAGATAATCATATACATATATATAGCATGGCATGGGCTGTGTTGTTTCCCCATTATTGGGTCACATACTAAGAACAGCAGAAGGCAGACTATCCCTTTATTTTCTACCTTAAGACTGTTATACAGTTAAAGAACAGAGAAGGGTAGTCAAGACCCTATAGTCTCCATAGTCAAGTCCAAATAGTCATAGCTGTAAATATTGCTGCATGGGCTCTGTTTGTTCCCCATTACTGTGCCACATGATTTTCACAGCAGAGGACATACTATTCCTTAATTTCCGACTCTAGAACTAACAGATGAGAACGGCGAAGACCCTATAGTGTCACATGTATAAAAACTTTATGACAATAACTGTTGACACTCTGAATAGGATGGTCCACTGACCTACATAGTGACTTTCTTTACCTACAATCTTCTGGCTCCTTTCAATGTTTGGTGAATAAGACTTGCCCTAAATCTATTTTTGCTACCACTAAAAACACAGATAAATGGTTCAAATCTATCTTATGTCAAAAAAAACCCAAGAATGAAGCCAAGGCCTGATAATTACCAGTAATAGCGCTAATGCCCCGTGTAATTGTCACAATTAGTGGGATCTATCTGGTAAACAGGTATTGGCCTATATTTATTGAGGCTTGAGAATAAAAACTCCCGGTGTGTGTACAGTGACACCGTCATTAATCAATAAGAATCTCGGTCACTAGGTTTTCCGTCTCAGGGAACTTGACTTGAGAAAACTGGTCCTCCTTACATCTGTAAATAGATGTGCGTTGCATGGTTTACTTTTTTGGGGTCACGTGTTCATATGTGAAAGAAATTGGAACAAATACACAGTTCTTGTTGTTGCTGCTCCTTTCATTGAAAATTGTAGGTTACTTATGTGATGAAAGGGATTTTCCAGCCAGAAAATAAAACTGCTCTGGATCGTGATATTTTAACAGAGAATGATGGTTGGGGATTCTCGGGGAAGAGGACCTTTTACCACCTCTACCAACTTTACCACCTCTAATAATTCCTTGCTCCTTATTCCAGTGGGGTTATACTTTTTCTATTGTCAAGTGAGTGGCCCTTGGCTCGACAGCCTGGTATTGCCCACCTGACAGTAGATTAGCATAATGGATGCCAAATTCAATGGTACACTTTCTCAGAGTTCAGATAAAAAATCGGCACTACCATGTTCTTCCACTGCTTGATAACCAATTAGTCCAAAGATACCAGGAATATTGAATCAAGTAGAGGCTTTCCCTGGGTTACGTACAAGATAGGTTCTGTGGGTTCGTTCTTAAGTTGAATTTGTATGTAAGTCAAAACTGTATACAGGCAGTCCCCTACCTAAGAACACCCGGCTTACAGATGACCCCTAGTTACAAACGGACCCCTGGTTGTTGGTAATTTACTTTAGCCCTAGGCTACAATAAACAGCTATGACAGTTATCACAGGTGTCTGTAATGAAGCTTTATTGTTAATTCTGGTTCTTATGACAACCCAACATTTTTAAAATCCAATTGTCACAGAGACCAAAAAAAAAATTCTGGCTGGGGTTACAATTATAAAATATACAGTTCCGACTTACACATAAATTCGACTTAAGAACAAACCTACAGGACCTATCCTGTACGTAACGCAAGGACTGCCTGTATTTTATAATTGTAACCCCAGCCAAAATGTTTTTGCTCTCTGTAACAACTAGATTTTAAAAATGTTGGATTTGCCAAAGGACAGAGAGGGAAGCCAAGCGCATGCTGACGGCAACGGGCCATTTCGCGCACTCCTGCGCTTAAGGCACGGCTAGATTGAGCGCAGGATTGTACGAAACAGCCCGTGTTTGGCTTTCTTCCCTGTCCTATGGAAATTCCCAATAAAGAAGAATCACTGGTGAGATCCACGTCTACTGCCACCTCTACTTGGTACCCTTGAAGCATCTTTCCGGGAGGGCTCTGCATGTGAAATGCTATGTTATATTTGGTCCGCCCCCAGCACAGAGCTCTGACTTCTGGCTTCACTGTGTGGGGGAGGAGAAGGAGACAGCAGGTTACCTGCAACACACTAACAGTGAGTGATCTGAGGATTTGTGATCACAAAAAGGGCAGAGGAGAGGAGGAGTGTCAAACATAAGACCCCCAGAATCTAAAAAAAGTGTGTGAAATGTGATTCCTTATAAGTGGCGCCAATGTTATCCTCACTGACAGTGGTGCAAGAGGGGCCCTCAGTCACTTGTGAGGAATATATGATGACATTCGGGTGCTATTTTCCATTACAGATTTTACCTTCAAGAATAACAGTTTTTTTGTTTATAAATCTGGACTTTTGAGATGTGGCAATACCTTACATGGTTATGATATTATTTATTTATTTTAATATCAGTTCTAGGGAATTTTTATTTACATTTTTTTAAACCTTTTTTATTACTTTTTAGACCCCCATGGGTACTTTAAACCTAGGGGGTCTGATCGCTTCTACTACAGTAATGCAGTACTTTATATAACAGTGCCCCTGGATTCTGGAGTCTCATACAGCCGATGTAATGATAAACAACCCTCAATGTGTCAATGAATGGATTTAATTTGCGGTTTAGAGATCCTCTTATTTTCACCCTTAAACTTTACAACAGAGGAACCATCTGGTCTCTTCTTCTTGGAGTAGTCTCTGTTCAGTTGATCCATGTAGGACATGACCAGTATCCGTTTCATAACGTGAGGGTATACTCCAAAAAGTAAGTGTGAAGTGCCCAAAATGGGGGCATGGTTTTAGAAAAGGGTTGTGGTTACCCACAAATTCATAGCTCTTTACTTGTTAGAAAGTGTAATGTTGGGGCAGGATGAAAAACAAGTCCCAGTCTGGAAGCAGGTGATAGGAGAGCACAGAATAAGATCTTTGCAGGATAGTAGCAAGGAAGGAATCTTTTTGCACAGCCACCTTCCTGTGGGCAAGTTCAACCTACAGACAAGGACTCAAGAACAGCACCCCCACAGGGCATAGTGAGCAGTACAGCCAGCAGGGGGAAGGCACAAGTGGCTGCAGACAGCTGGCGCTTCACCTGATTTTTGGTGCAATCTTAGTATTAGATATGTAGTGTTACTTTAATATAGAGTTAATGAAGCCACAAAGTGGATATCACAGAATATTCAATAATGACATCATCTGTCATAGAATTCGCAATAAAAATAGGACATCCAGGGGACCCTGCTGATCCACGAAAGAAAAAGAAGAGGAAACTGAAGATTTTGCACGTCTAACCAGCGTGAATACCAAGAGAAGATAACAGCAGGTTAATGGCAAAAAGAGAAGCAAATAGATAGAGACAAGGCCTGTGGCTAGGGAGGACGCCGAGGGGCAGAGAGTCACAACCAAGAACAGGTAGCAGCAGCACCGAACAAAAGTGACAACCTCAAAAACTGCTGAGAAAGAAGCAAATAACAGCAAACCTATACTTAGTATAGACCGAGGAAATACACTTTATAATATAAATGCTCAGAAAACTGATCTAATTGAAGAATCTTAAAACTCATGCACAGTAAAATGGTAATTTTATGTTGATAAATATATGGTACCACAGTGAATGTACTGTAATGTAATGTAACTAAAGACATCACTCATAGATCCAGGCACTGTCACTGAAGTAATCTTATATTTGTTATCTAACCTCCTTCTTTATAAAAATCAACTTAAAAAATTATTCTAATGAGCCTGAAGGGCTCTGCTCTGGCTATACAAGCTGTTACACCGTGCAGCTAGTCTCTCCCTCCCCCCTGTACTTCTTGTAATATCAGCATCAGTGAGCACACAGTGGAAGGAAGGAAGTGCTCCTTCAGAAGGGCTCTGACTCATAGCCTGACTCATTAGCATAATTTTAAAAGTTGATTTTAGAAGCAAGGAGGCCATGGATAACAAATATAAGAAGACCTCAGTAAAGGTACCTGGTTCTATGAGTAAGTGCCCCCAGTTTATCATGCATGATTTTGGTGGGAGATTTTCTTTCAGCAGAACTTAGTAAACATATCTAACACACAAAGTGCAGGAGGACTTCTCCCTCCGACTGTGTGCCGAAACGTACTCTACTGCAGTGAAGTGCCGAAAGAGCAGGAGGGAGGTCGAAGCAGTGTAACAGCCTGTGAAGCTACTGCATGGTGGGGATCTATTAACACCCCAGGAGTCTTTCATGGTCATTAGCATAAATTTAAAAGTTGATTTTAGGAGGAAGTAGAGAACAAATTTAGAAGATTACCACTGTCACAGTGTCTGGATCTGTGAATAAGTAGCCCTGGATTTTGATTGTAGTTTTCCTTCAAGGGGAAATACCATTATTTGATTATTGATCACCTAAATATAGAATAGGTCATCAATGTCTGATTGAAAAGAGTCTGACACCCATCATACTGATCAGCTGGTAAAAGAAACCAAATTGTTCAGACCAAGGCTGTAGCTTCTTCACTCATTAAAGGATTAAAGGGGGTTTCGCACAAACTAAAGTTAGGTCCTATCCACGGCAAAGGGCCTAATTTGGTGATCAGTGGGGGTCTCAGTGCGGACCCCTCGCCGCTCGTCAGACTAATGGAGCAGACGGCCACACATGACCGTTCTGCTCCATTACTCTCTATGGAGCCGATAGAAATTGCTGAGCGCCGCTCTCACCGATCTCCGTCAACTCCAGATAGATTAATGGAGCCTAACTGTCCTGCACGGCCGTCTGCTCCATTAGTCTGACGGAGCGACAAGGAGTCCGACTGTGGTACGTGGGAAACCAACGGACCCCTCATGATCTGTGGGGGTCTCAGCACTGGGGGCCTAACTTTAGTTTGTGGATAAACCCCTTTAAAATGATACTAGTAAAAGTGTTCTAGGTACTACAGAGCCTGAAATGGGGCTGTAAGTAGCGACTTTCTTCCTCCAGCTTCTAAAAGTTACTCACTTCAGTCCAAAAGTGACTCTTATTCGCTCATTTGCCTATGGCTTTGGAGGCGATTTGTTAATAAACTGGCAAGATTTCACATAAAAGAGGGAATTCTAGAAAGGACATTTCATACCCTACTTGAGGGGGCTTATATTTTGATGAAATTTGATGAACTGGTAAAGATGACTACTACATGTGCTTGAGAATTTTTTTTATATATCTATGCTGTATTATGATCTTCTTTTACCCACTCCCCAAATCTATCTCTCTATTATGGTCTATAGCAGTGGTGCCGAACCTATGGAAAGGGTGCCAGAGGCGGTACTCAGAGCCCTTTCTGTGGGCACCCGGGCCATCGCCCCAGAACACCAGACAAGACTCAAAGAATCTTCCTGCAGTTCTAAGCAACTTAAAAGATGCTGCTTTCAGTCATATTTTGATACTTACTTTGCTACTTGGGACTGTAGGAAGAGGGAGAATTAGACAGGGTCAAATTATTTTTGGAGGACCTCCACAATTCTCTGTGTACAGAGGGAAACTGGAAAGAAGCTAAAATGATAAAATTTTCCATCTTTCTACTGTGTTGCTGTCCTCAGGAGGCCAATATGATTGAAAGTTGTTGAACAGGGAGCAATAAGTTACTACTTTAATTTTTGGTTGGAACCTCTTGATAAATAAGGGGGGTTTTGGGTTGCAGTTTGGGCACTTGGCCTCTAAAAGGTTTGCCATCACTGATCTATAGGGAAGCTTGGCTTTAGGCTACATTCACACACATGTATGGGGGACATATATACGGCCGATATATGTCCCCCATACACTTTTATGGGCTCACATGTCCTATCTTTCTACATGATACGGCGCCGTGCGCTGTATAGTCCTATGGAGAGGGGTGGGGGTGAGCAGCGAACATCCCCTGCTCCTCTCCGCAGCGCCGCAGTGTAGTGTCAATATTTTAGTGCCAATCTGTCTACAATGTTCTACTTTGGGATTCAGTCAAAAAGATCCATAACAAACACATAAGTGAGCAGCGTGGCTCTGCTTCATCTGTACAATGTGCCCGATCCGAGTCCTCCAGCCCCATATGGATTGTAAACGTTCTTCATACTGCGCCTTAACATTTGCAGCATTATATAATATTCTATGTTCCATAATAAAGACAAATTTAAACCCTTTCACAGATGAATGTGCTGCTGTACCCTGCGGCTCGCTCATGTAAATGTCTTATGTAACATGCTTTGCCCGATTCCTGGTGCGCTCATGCACGCCACAGCTTTGTAATACAGATAATAGATACAGTAACAAACAAATAAGCTCAAAACCGCACAAAACTGATAACAATCCCAGGGGAGCAGAGCAAAAGTTAATTTCAGCAAACCTGAACTGCATGTGAACTGAAGCGGGTACACAGGGCAAATTACATTACAACAAAGAGCAGAGTGGTACAGCAGATTTGTTGGCAGACGCAGGCAGGTTAAAGCACATTACCCTGCAGCGAGACTGGTGCGCTGCCAGGAACAGTCATATCCAGCCTTCTCCTTTATATCACAAAGTTATGTGCATAGACCTTTGGCATTTTAAATGGACAGATCAACACAACTAAGACAAGCACCGTATTCTGTGCCACCAGAGCTTGCAATCCAATATATGGGGATTACCTCATATCAGTCAAGGAGGCGGTAACCTTGTATTCTATATGGAGTCATGTCACTATATGACAATAAAAGGATAAAAGGAATAAAAGGCTAGTAGGACCTAATTCACATAAACCTAACAAAAATAGGGGACTGTTTAATATGATAAACTAGGAAGAGCAGGAGACTGGAGCCCGCTAAGGTTCTGTTGCCCAGGGGCCATTTGAAACCTGGAGCTGATCCAATATGTTAATTTTGGCTGGACTGGTCACCTATTATGGTTTAAGGGTGTTCTGAGGTGAAACATTTCATTGTTGGAGGCTCTTTGGAAAGGGGGAGAAGGTATGGGCATGGAAAGTGGCAATGACAAAGGGAAAGGCGTTCTTCTTTGGAGAAAAGGGAGATACTCAAGCTAGTAGTAGATGTGAAGGTTGGGGGGAGACATAATATGGCAGTTGTTCTCTATGCTTCTGCAACACCCCTGCCGATGCATAGGCAGGCTGGTAGTTGCAAATAGCGCCCTCTGCAGGTCAGCAGCTGATAGGGAGACTGATTACCTCTCTAGGAAGGTTCTAGAACCTGGAGTACTGTGTAATTGCAGCTGTAGCTACTGCATGGCAAGGCAAGAGTTAATTGTGTAATGTAATTATCCAATAGGTGTTTCTGTAACATAAGCTAATAGGTGATTAGAGAGGTGCTACCTCCTAACCAGGGGAGTATATAAACCCCTGCTGGGGAGTCAGTCTTCTGCTATAGTCTGCAGACAGCACCATTGTCTGGATCCTAATCCCAGGAAATTCCAGTGCCTCAGGCCTACTGCCTAGCACCGATGGCAGGTCCGGAGACTTAAGCCCAGAACTGCAGCTCCACCACTCGGACTCAGTTCCATTTAAACCAGCCCAGCCTGGCCTACTATCAGGCTGTGTGCACCATTCCTGTGGAACGGCTCTCCATGACCTTTCCAGCTTAAAGAATCTGCTGTTCATGGTTTGGCCGTTGCCTGGAGTTCATGGTTTTGGTCATTGTCTGCAGTTCAACAAAGAACTGTCAGTTGATTTGTGCAATGTTGCCTCCGTCTGATCCCTGGATATGGCTGCTTACCACCACGGGATTCCCCATCCACCAACCAGGGACTCATCCTACAAACCCTCAATGGTTGTCCCAGGGAGAAACCATTGCATCTGCCTCTCCCTCCATATATCTTGCACACACCACCTGCTGGAGACCTGCCAGGCTGTGGGTCAGCCCTCCGGTCTCCATACCAAGCACCGTGACCATGGCGTGCCCTAGGCCGCAACCGCCAGCCACTCCAGTATTCTGGGCCCCAACTGCCACCAGGCCCCAAGAAAATGCAAAGCCCTGGTGGGGGATGTTGCACTTTCATAGAATTTATAATGAGAAGTGTCCTCGTTCCATTTGGTCTTGGTCAAAATGTCAAGTTTAGGGCATGAAAGAGGAAATCAATTAGAAGACCTTCTGTTCCTGGCTTGAAAATTAAGGAACCCATAAAATTTTTTACTATTGGGCCCCTCCTCTTTAAATGAGGGTTTTAGAAGGTCATGGAAATCCTTCTCTGTTCTCCTCCAGGCAGCTGTATAAATCTCTGTGCTATAATTTAAGCTCCGAGAAACCCAAACATCTCTCCATTATTCCATAATTTATAACTTTCAGAGAAAATTTGTAAAGGTCCAATTGTGATAAATTCTTTAATCCTTTTTGCAGCTACGAAGTTGCCATTTTTCTAAATGGATGAACCGCAGGGCTACGTATTTCAAGGACTATAAAAACGAACGCTACCAAGTCAAATCGCTTGGTTAATACACTGCACGGAAATGCGCGGGTTTCTGGTAAAACCTGTAATTTTAGCACAGGGACCTTCACCGCAGCTTTTCCTGGAGTAGGTGACTGCGGAGTATAATTGTGTGTAATGCTGTTACCATTCTCCTACCGCTGATAAGCAGCTCGCATGGCAGCAGGGCGATCATAGCGCCATTGTTATTGCTCCTGCTGCGGGTATAATGGGCAAGAGAATGACTACATGAGCGGCCATATTTCATCCAAGTATTACAGATTCACATTACTAAGCAAAGAGAAGTGGGTAGAGTTTAACTATTATATTGATGTCTATAAAGAAGCCATTTACCAAATTTATTCCGGTGAATTCTTAAAGGGATTTTCCACTTTCAGCAAATTCTGGCAAATAATTGATATTGTTTGTGTAATAAAATGTTATACAATTTTCTAACATACTTTCTGTATCAATTCCTCATGGTTTTCAAGATCTCTGATTGCTGTCAATCAGCAAGAATCTTCATTGTTTAGTTCCTGGGGATAGACATCGGTCCATGGTCATGTTATGTCACACAGGTGCATGACTCGTTATATCCCTGGTCATGTGATGTTACACAGGTGCATTGGTTATTATATCCATGGTCATGTGATGTCAAACAGGTGCATGCCTCGTTATATCCCTGTTTATGTGATGATACACAAGTGCATTGTTTCTTATATACCGGGTCATGTGATGTCACACAGGTGCACGCCTCGTTATATCCCTGTTTATGTGATGATACACAAGTGCATTGTTTCTTATATACCGGGTCATGTGATGTCCCACAGGTGCACGACTCGTTATATCCCTGGTCATGTGATGATACACAGGTGCTTGGCTTGTTATGTCCCTTGTCATGGGATGTCACACAGGTGCATGCCTCTCTATATACCTGGTGATGTGATGTCACACAGGTGCAGACCTCTTTATATACCTGGGGAAGGTATGTCACACAGGTGCATGCCTCATTATATCTCTGGTCATGTAATGATACACAGGTGCATGGCTCGTTATGTCCCTGGGATGTCACACAGGTGCATGCCTCTATATATACCTGGTGATGTTATGTCACACAGGTGCACACCATATGTTCCCCTTTTGATCACTTTTTATAAGAAATTTATTGAAAACTAGGTTACAAAAATTTTTTTTGTTAGAGATTTATTTAAAATCGCTTACTAAGCCAGTTAAATAATGGATTACCTTTATAGATCTGGGCATTACAGATTAAGTGATACCAAATATGGCTGAATTTAAAAAAATATTTTAAAAATGTATTATAATATTTGAATAAAATAAAGAGGATTTTTAAAAAAAATTTCATTTCACTTCTTTTTATTGACCCGGGAGCCATACTCACGTCTTAAATATACTTCAATATGATAGTATTGCAATATTTGTCTGTTATCTTTCCCCCTCCTTGTACAATGACCTCTATACAGATAACACTGACCCATCATTACATCACTACTGACAATAGATGATGTCACAGCTTATCTCCTTCCCCTCCCTGTACAATGACCTCTATATAGATAACACTGACCCATCATTACATCACTACTGACAATAGATGATGTCACAGCTTATCTCCTCCTCCTCCCTGTACAATGACCTCTATATAGATAACACTGACCCATCATTACATCACTACTAACAATAGATGATGTCACAGCTTATCTCCTCCCCCTCCCTGTACAATGACCTCTATATAAATAACACTGACCTTTCATTACATCACTACTGACAATAGATGATGTCACAGCTTATCTCCTCCCTCTCCCTGTACAATGACCTTTATATAGATAACACTGACCCAACATTACATCACTACTGACAATAGATGATGTCACAGCTTATATCTTCTCCCCCTCCCTGTACAATGACATCTATATAGATAACTGACCCATCATTACATCCCTACTGACAATAGATGATGTCACAGCTTATCTCCTCCCCTCCCCGTACAATGACCTCTATATAGATAACACTGACCCATCATTACATCACTACTGACAACACATAATGTCACAGCCCTCTAAATCAACTTTATCTTATATTACCTAGCTTCAAAGGCAATCTATCACCAGGATGAAGGATTGTAAACCAAGCACACTGACCTACTAGTGTGTGCCCCCTCTGGCCAGGCCCACTCTTCTTTAAGCTTCTGATGCCATTATTTGTAAGAAAAAAAGTTTTAAAAATTATGCAAATTAACATGAGGGGCTCCAGGCTCCTATAAAACATATGGAACCCGGAACCCCTCAGGCTTACTTGCGTAATTTTAAAAAGAAAAAAAGCTTTTAAAATTATGCAAGTAAGCCTGAGGGGTTCCGGGTTCCATATGTTTTATAGGAGCCTGGAGCCCCTCATGTTAATTTGCATAATTTTTAAAACTTTTTTTCTTACAAATAATGGCATCAGAAGCTTAAAGAAGAGTGGGTCAGCCAGAGGGGGCACTCACCAATATGTCAGTGTGCTTGGTTTACAATCATTCACACTGGTGGTAGATGTCCTTAAAAGGGAGGATTTCCCATCTACACCTCCCCATGTCCCATGCCTCTTCTCAGCATGTCATGTGACAAGGGTAATGTCATCTAAGGTCCTCTACCCTGTTACATTTGCAACGTCTACCCCATGTATGCATCTGATCACATGGCAGTATTACAGCATGATTCATGGACTTCTTCTGCTGTGCTTTCATGTATTCAGAAACATACATGGGGTAGGAGTTATAAATGTAGCAGGAACTTAGATGACATCATCCTGGTCATATGACCTGAAGTGCCCAATAATATAACAGAGCTCTCTCTCAATGTTCCACACAGCAGCACGTCCTAGCAGTGAGACCTGTCAGTCAGGAACAAGGAGGCAGGCAATACAGTACATTTCAGTACATTTACATTTGTAAAGGAAATTTAGGGATAAGGGAAATGCTTTCTAATTGTAGTTTTTAACCCATTCCCGACATTTGACGTAATAGTACTGCATCGCGGGAGGTGCGTTCCAGCAAAATGCAGTACTATTACGTCATGCTTCTGGCACCGGCTAATGAACGGAGCCGGCGCCAGAAGCTGCAGGTGTCAGTTATATATTATAGCCGACACCCGCCTCTCCGATCGCGAGTGTTAACCCCTGACAAGTGCAAGGGGCATTTGAGAAGAATCGGACCCCCCCGCTGTTCCGATCGCAGCCCCGGGACTGCCGGCGCCCGGGGCTGCGCGATCCTCCTCTGTGTGCCGGGTCCTACATCTGTATTACACTGTGTAATGTGAAGAAGAGCTTGAACAAGTGATCAGTGGATCACTTGTTCAAGCTAACCTGTAAAAGTTAATAAAAATTTTTAAAAACATTGCATAAAATAATTTTTTAATAAAAATAATTAATTAAATAAAGTTGAAGTCCCCTAAACACAAATATTCCCTATACACATGCAATAAAGTGAAAAAACCACAAAATCGCCAAAAAAAACCCACATATTTGGTATCTCCGCGCCCGTAACAATCCGTACAATAACTCAGAAACATTATTGGACCCGCTCGGTGAACGCCGTAAAAACAAAACCCGGAAAACACGCCAAAAATGTACATTTTTCATAAAAACTCTACTAGAATGTTCTAAAAAGTGATCAAAAAAAGTTATGTGCGCAAAAATGGTACCACTGAAAAGAACACCTCAACACGTAAAAAATAAGCCCTAAACTAGCTCTGTCAACCAAAAAATATTAAAGTTACGTCTCCGAAAAGATGGCAATGCAAAAACAAATGAGATTTCCTGTATATTAGTTCTTATCCAGTAAAATTGTAAAAATAAATGAAAAACTATATAAATGAGGTATCACCGTAATCGTAATCACCTATAGAATGAAGATAGTATAATATTTTTAGTGTATGGTGTACGACCCCCAAAAAATACAAAAAGAAAGTAAACCAAAATTGACAATTTTCTTTTCACCCATACATTCAAGAGTTAATAAAATCTCATCAATAAGCTAATGACTCACTAAAATGAAATATTTGTAAACTGCATCTCTTGTCGCAGAAAATAAGCCCTTATATGTCTAAATTGCCAAAAAAATAAAGATTGTATAGCCAATAAAAAGTGACAATGCATAATCTGCTCTGAATGGCAGAGCTTCCCCTCGATGCCCTGGCGTGTGCCCATACAGCAGGTTACCACCACATATGGGGTATTATTATACACGGAAGAGATTTGGTATCAAATTTTGTGGAGCTTTTTGGTATTTTATCCACTGAGAATTTGTAAATTTTTTGAAAAACTCATTAATTTAGCCAAAAAAATGTTACTTTCAAAATTGCATCCGATTTTGTTTTAACCCCTGTAAAACAATTGAAGGGTTAACAAACTTCATAAAAGTTGTTTCACGTACGTTGAGGGGTGTAGTTTCTATAATGGGGTAATTTATGGGGTTTTCTTTTATTTAGGTCTCTCAAAATGATTTGAAACCTGAGCAGGTCCCTCAATAGCAGGATTTTGCGTTTTTTATGAAAATGTGAAAAATCGCACCTAACGTTCAAAGCCCCATAACATCCTACGAATATAAGAGTATGCATAAAAAACCATGTCCACATAAATAAGACATTTACTGAATGTTAGTTATTACGTTTTTTTGCGGTTATGACTACGTATGGAAAAAGTAGAACATTTTGAAGTTCAAAAATCAAGAATTTTTCCAAATTTTCACCAAATATCTGATTTTCTCATAAATAAATGCAAAACATACCACCAAAATCTTTCAACTAACATGAAGTACAATGTGTCACGAGAAAACAATTTTAAAATCACTTGGATATGTTAAAGCGTTCCGAAGTTATAACCACTTGTAGTGACACAGGACAGATTCGAAAAAATGGGCCGTGTCAGGAAGGTGAAAAGTGGCTTCAGCGTTAAGGGGTTAATTAAGTATTAATTTTGGGTGGATCTCTTAATGTTTTAAACGGAAAGTAATCTCAAAGTAATAATAGTGCTTTGTGCAGGTTTTTTTTATGAATATGCAAATCATCCTGCAAGTGCAACAGAATTCAGAACCACGAGAGGTGTCAGGTTACATAGAAAGTCTATAGAGAGGGGAGGGTGAGAAGAGTCATAGCAGCTAGGTCTCTACCGAGAAGCAAATTAATGACTTTAGAGAAGATTCCAAGTCCCATAATGCTTCTCTTGTAGACCCCTCTTGTGGAGAGTTATTGCCAGGGAACAGATGGATTGGGTTGTTGAAATACAGCTTCCCAATTCTACCTCTTTTCCCCATATCTGCAATCAGGAGAGAGTTAAGGGGCCCCATACACATAAGATGATTGACTGAGCCTACAAATAATAGTTCATAGTAAGTACAACATGGACCATTCTGTAGTATTGCAGCCTTGCAACACTGGGGTCCTGGGTTCAAGTCCCAAGGTCAACATCTGCAAAGAGTTTGTTTGCTCTCTCTGTGTATGCGTGGGTTTCCTCCAGGTCCTCCGGTTTCCTCCCACACTCCAAAACATGGTAGGATGATTAGATTGTGAGCCCCATTGGGGACAGGGGCTGATTTGGCAAACTCTGTGCAGCTCATGCACCAGGCAAAGCATTCCATGTACACTAATAGATTATTGTATAAACCAAACAAATTAGATGTAAAATCCCAGCGTAAGCAAAGTATAAAATGCACTGGCTGCAAGCTGAGAGGTCCCCGCTGCATGTACATTATATCAAGTCGGCTGCATCTGCTACTTCTGGTTTTAGTTCATTTTGTAAGCAGTGACACTTCTGTACACACAGGTATTATGGCTATCATCTTCATGCTATGTCGGAGATGCCTGAACTGCAACAAGTTCATGGCCGTTACTGGCATCAGATAGGGGAATGGAATGGTCCCTGCGCGTCCAACAAAATGATACACACACATATAGAAAAATATCCATACGCCTATATATATGTGTGTATATACAGGTATATATATATATATATATATATATATATATATATATATATATATATATATATATACACATACAACTATACATACACACTTATATATATACATGTATACATACTTATATATATACACATGTATACACACATATATATACACACACATATACATATTTACACACACTTATATATACATGTATAAACACATATGCACATAAACACAAACATATCCTGTACATACACGAAAAAACACATTCATTTATACATAGACACACACAGATGAATTTAGACATACAAATACATACATCTACATGTGTACACACACTTATATATACACACACATATACATGTAAACACACACATATATACATACACAAATACACACACACACATATATATATATATATATATATATATATATATATATATATATACATACACACTTATATATCCAGGTATACACACACTTATATACACATGTATACACACACATATATACATACACAAATGCACATATATATATATATATATATATATACGCACACAAAAAAATATAGCATAATAGGATGCAGTGGTCACTTGAATAAAAGCACAACATTTTGGATGGAATTTTGGAGTGCTGCCATTTTTCCCTTCATTTTACATACACACATAGATACATACAGTATATACACACATACGCACACACATATGTATTTATATATATATATATATATATATATATATATTTATATATATATACACATATATATGCACACATACATGACTACAAATGTGTATACATATATACCTACATAAACACACACCCTCATATATAAATATATATACATACATTCATAAACATACACATAGAAGCACATTCATACATACATGTATGTACTGTACACATATACACATCTGTATACCCATTACATCCATACATTCACATGCACACACGGTGATCTCTTGCTCATTCCCTGCTCTTACCTTTCAGCAGCACATCTGTGTGGGCATGTGTCCCGGGCTCCGGTGTGACATTCATCCCATTATTAGCAGGACACAGCACTGCAGCTTCCAGGCTGCCCGCACATCAGGATCTGGGCACACCTCTGGTGATATCATGTGTCACTCACACCGGCTGCTGGAAGCTGTGGAGCGGAATCTGTGCAGCTTGTAGGATCATCTACAGATGCATAATTCATGATGATGTTAACCCTACGTTACCGGCACATGCTCTACACTATGAGATTTTGACATAGATTACTAAAAAAAAATGTGGACTCATTGGGGAGAATTTGTCTCATTGGGTTTTTCTGTCTATGTTTGACGTTGGTGGTGCATATGCTGTTTTGCGACTTTCTATTGCGCCAAATGAACCATAGGACAATGTAAAGTCACAATAAAATAGACCCTTCTTGTGCAAAATTCATTATTTACTTAGACTAGTTTTCACAATTTTGAACTAAATTCATGATTTTCGATTTGGCGCACATTTTCGTTTAGGCACAAAATCACTCCAGTCCAGCCTGGCGTAGAAAAACCACTATCAAATACATTGAGCGTTTCCATACTTGCATCTCTTTAATAAAGGAATGATAAAAAAAAATATTATGAGACAAACCAAAAAAAACAAACAAATACAACAACATACATAGGGGCACATTTACTTACCCATCCCCTCGCAATCCCCGACGTGCGTTGTCCGACAAGGATTCGGGTCTGCCGCGATTCACTAAGATCGTGCGTCCAATTTCCAGCATGTGTCGCTTCCCCGCTCAGGTCCGCCGGAGTTCACCTTCTTCTTCGTGGTGCATGTAAGTGCTGATCTTGCGACACAACTTGCTTTTTAAATTCTGCGGTTTGTCGGGTTGTCTGGCGTTCACACCCTCCGATTTGTGTTGCATGCAAGCCGGCGCCGATGCGACACAATTCGATCGCGTGCGCCAAAAACCCAGGGCAATTCAGCGCAAAACGGAAAAAAAATCTACGAAAATGCCCCATAGACTCACTTGATGAATTTGGATAAAACAAAAACGGAATTGAACTTAGACAACCAAGTCAAAGACAAATTGTAATGATGAATTCCCCCCATAATGATGAATTTGTTACAATTATAGGCAAACGCAATAAACTAAACCCATAAAATAACTGTAAAATTCCCGTTTTTAATTTAGCAAACATCCGCAGTGCAGGGAGGAAAAGTAAGTGAACCCATGTTATAAATACAAACCCAAATAAATAAATCATTAGAGTATCTGTCAGTTCCTAAACAACGTATTGTGGAAAGTGACTGGTAGAGTGATTACTGTGTAATGATCTATGCTAGGCTGCGATCGATCGCTCATTGGTCTTGCTTTATGATTGATTTTGTACATCATTTTTAAAAGAAATTAAAGAGTTAAAAATATTGAATCTTATCTCATTTTCAAGAGTTAAAGAATAAATTATATTTCAACAAAGTTTACAGAAATTAGTAGTCTTGTGTATACGGGAAGAGTAACACTATGGGGTACATTTACTAAGGGTCCGAACGCGCATTTTCGTCAGGTTTCACGTTTTTTTCCCCGTTTTGCCCCAAATTGCTCCGGGTTTTTGGCGCGTGCGATCGGATTGTGGCGCATCGGCGCCGGCTTGCATGCGACACAAAGCAGGGGGTGTGGACTTCGGTCAACCCGACTGATTCGGACAAACCACGGAATTTAACCCCTTAACGCTCTGCGCCGTAGCTCTACGGCGCAGAGGTGTAAGGGATGTATGAAGAGGGCTCACGGGCTGAGTCCTCTTCATACAAAGGTGGGGGTTTTTGCATAATGCATAAAACCCCCACCGCTAATAACCGCGGTCGGGGGGCGGCGATCGGTTGCCATGGTAGCCTCGTGTCTTCTTTTGACACGAGGCTATCTTGCAGCTGCAGATTCGTTACAATGAGCCAGTGGCTCATTGTAATGAATGTGCTGCAAAAATGCCATATATTGCAATACAGAAGTATTGCAGTATATGGTAGCAGCGATCTGACCATCTAGGGTTAATGTACCCTAGATGGTCTAAAAGATAGTGAAAAAAAAAGAAAAAAAAAAGTTTAAAAAATAAAAAAAATTAATAAAATATTAAAAGTTCAAATCACCCCCCTTTCCCTAGAACGGATATAAAACATAATAAACAGTAAAAATCACAGACACATTAGGTATCGCCGCGTCCCAAAATGCCCGATCTATCAAAATATAAAAACGGTTACAGGCGGCGGTGACCTCCGAGGCGGGAAATGGCGCCCAAATGTCCGAAATGCGACTTTTACACCTTTTTACATAACATAAAAAATGAAATAAAAAATGATCAAAATGTCGCACAGACGTCAAAATGGTAGCAATGAAAATGTCGCCTTATTTCGCAAAAAATGACACCTCACACATCTCCGTGCGCCAAAGTATGAAAAAGTTATTAGCGTCAGAAGATGGCAAAAAAAATTTTTTCTTTTTTGTACACATTCGTTGAATTTTTGAAAATGTATTAAAACACAATAAAACCTATATACATTTGGTATCACCGCGATCGCACCGAACCAAAGAATAAAGTAGGCGTGTTATTTGGAGCGAAGAGTGAAAGTCGTAAAAACTGAGCCCACAAGAACGTGACGCAGGTGCGTTTTTTTTTTCAATTTTTCCACATTTGGAATTTTTTTTCAGCTTCGCAGTACACGGCATGTTAAAATAAATAACATTACGGGAAAGTAAATTTTGTTACGCACAAAGTAAGCCCTCACACAGGTCTGTACACGGAAAAATGAAAAAGTTATGGATTTTTGAAGTTGGAGAGCGAGAAATGAGCCGAAAAACCCTCAGTCCTTAAGGGGTTAAAAAGCAAATTGTGTCGCAAGATCAGCACTTACATGAACCAGGAAGAAGAAGGTGAACTCCGGCGGACCTCAGCGGGGAAGCGACACATGCAGGAAATTGGACGCACAATCTTAGTCAGGGCCGGTTCTAGACAAAGTGGGGCCCTGGGCAAAACTAAAAGTGGGGCCCCAAAACTATTTTATGACCAGTCACAGTCAGCAAGAGGCTCCTTTAGTATGGTAAAACAAACTGTAATATGAGAATTTTATAGGAGATAGATAAATGATAGGGGGATTTATGGGCAGCATGGTGTCTCCGTGATTAGCACTACAGCCTTGCAGCGCTGGTCAACATCTGCAAAGATTTTGTATATTCTCTCTGTGTCTGCGTGGGTTTCCTCCGGGTCCTCCGGTTTCCTCCCACACTCCAAAAAATGACTGGTAGGTTGATTAGACTGTGACCATTGGGGAGAGGGACCGATATTTTCTGAAAGCAGACACTTGCCCCATTTTCAAAATTGCATCAAAGATTTTATAGACATAGGCGCCTTCATGCAATTTTGATTCAAATTGAAACATTTTATTAAAAATACTTAAAATTTGACTTTGATGGCAAAAAATTTGATACAAACATGGACATTTGTAGAGTTCACAAATGTGCCCTATTGATATGTTCACATGAATAAATCCACATAATATCACTAAAACTGTAATAACTAGATATCTGCTTTTCAGCTAGACATTTTTAGACAGTCACAACCTGCAAAATATATCAATAAAACAGAATAAAAAGTAAAGGCGCCATAAACCCGATATAATTTTGAAAGCAGACAACCAGGCGATGCATTTGGCAATTAACATTCAAAATTTCCTCTAAAATATGTACAAATCCAGATACTTGTATAAAGAAAATCTACTTTCCTAAAACAGTAAGATGTGAGGAGAGCATACAGACCCCACATGTGTATATTCACCAAAATATGCAGCAAAGGGAACTGCAGAAAATTCACACATATGTATCAGTGTCTGTTCCTTACACAATGGTAACCCAAATAAATAACTATATATCCATAAACCTCTCTAATGAGATAATAAAAGTCACATTTAGATGTGCGCCATTGTATTAGCTGCACAAAAACAGAACCCTCCGCGCTTCATAAGAATGAGAGTAAGAACGTCATAACATAGATGTAAGTAATGGAGGATGGGGGGAAATAAAAACTTTATTCCAGAACCTGTGTGTGTTTTTGGTGTTACATATAACTTTGTGGACATGTTCTGGTCGCGGTGTAGTAACATTAAGCGAAGAGGATTGAATGTTCATCGTATCAGTCAATTTTCCCAACAAAAAATAACTATCACAAAATAAAAGGGAATAAGAGAGAAAGGGCCACATTTATCACTTTTGTGCGCCTAAGTGTAGTAGTTGCGCCTAAATTCTGGCGCACTGTTTTCCAGAATTATCACAAGCTACAACCATCTGTGATAAGGTAATTTCCTGCCTCTTATTAATCACTTTACTTTAACAGTTTAGGCGTAATGTTAGATTCGGGCACTTACATGTCATCCTGCTACAAGCTCCTCTCTGCTTCTCCCACATCCCAGAATGACGATAACACTCACAGCAGCACCCAGGTGTGTGACACCCAGCACCCAGTGATCTCCTCAGCAGGGGCTTCTCCTGGAGGGGATCCCCCAGTGCTGGTCTCCTGCTGCACCCCTGTAATTCTGCACAGTATCCCCCTCAGATACACTGGTGATACTCTGCAGAATTACATGGGGGACACTTGTCTGTACTATGTGCAACATTCTGTAACGTTCTCTTCTCTCTTGCTTTGAGCTCAGGATTCTGCAGAATGTTTTGTAAATAGAAGGTGATGAACTGTAAATAGAGTCTGCAGCTCCTGTCTGCAGAGTATCTAATGACTGTATTATCTGTACTAGTGTCTGCAGAGTATCTCATGTCTGTATGATCTGTTCTAGTGTCTGCAGTGTCTGGATGAGCTTTGCTGCTAGAAATGAGCTGTTCTGCACAGGGGCTCAGTGCTTTCGTCTCAGTTAACGCCAGCTTCGGGCTGGAGTGTTTTTGCGCCTAAATGAAAAGTCGCAAGTGATGAATATCATTAGGCGCAGCAAAACATCTGGATTGCTAGGATAAATGAGGGAAAGCTGGTTATTTTTGCTGCGCAGCTAGTTTGGCATTTAGTCGCAAAAATGGCACAAAAACGGTGCGCCTGAATGAAAAGGCGCAAAAACAACAGAAAAAAACGATTGATACATGTGGCCCAAAGTGTGTTCTTAGATTTGCATAGAGAAGGGTTAAAAACATGAATATTAGTTGATATTATCCCTTCTCAAAATGTAGTAACATATAAAGTGATTATTTCCATTATCTGTGAGGTGCAGCAGCTCCTGTGTGCAGCAAATGCTCCCGCAGCCTGATGGCTAAGAATCTGGAGATCGGGGAGACTCTCTGGTTCTGTGACTCATAGAACCTTACTTCTTTTTTCCTATGAAAGAAGAGAGTCTCCTCTTTTATATGCATATAAATTTGTGTTTCTAAAATGTAGGAAAACGGAGATATTTATATATAAAAATGGCACCTGATATTCTCACTTTAAACCTGAATACCTCTGGATCTATGGCACCTAGAAACAAAATTCAAGATTCATTTGAAAGAAGAGATTCTCCCCTTTCTCCCTGGGGGCCCTGGGCAATTGCCACCTTTGCCTACCCATAGCGCCGGCCCTGATCTTAGTGAATCGCGGCAGCTCCGAATCCTCATCGGACAACGCACGCCGGGGATCGCGACGGGACGGGTAAGTAAATGTGCCCCTATATCTGGTCATTAATCGACTTGCAATCTTCATATTCCAGCAGTTTATCCCTCTGCAGTTTCTGTCTGTGAATTTGCAGTCCTCTGTGAGCCGGTGGGTGGATACCTAGCTGCTGTGACTCACTGCATCCCCTCTTTTCTACAATTAGCTGTGATGTATTCTGGATATTTAATCTGAAACATCATTGAACTTATGTCTACCTTGTTAGCAACAGAGAATTTAGTACATATTTCAAAATTAGATTAGGAAGGAAAGAGGAAGGGTGATATGAGCCAAAGTAACAGGAGGAAGAAACACTTTCCTCTCATATTAGAAATTATTTGGACCACTCTAACATGGACGCCAAATTGGATGCAAGTTTTTCCAATGGGAAGGAGGTTGTGTAACGTATCTATTAAAAGATTTGGGGTTATGTATGATATTTATGATAGCCCCGATGCTGCTCTTGGCTGAAGCCTCTTGATGTATCCGGCGGGTTCTTGCACAGTGTTTATTTCACACATGAAAAGTTGCCGGCTGCAGCTGACGTGAAGTTGGCGGTTTGGGCTAAATAATCGGTTTGGGCTATCATTTGCGATTATTTCAGGGCTTCTACGTCACTGACGTGGCACAGAGGCCCTGATAAATATGCCCCATTGTCTCTATTGCCACAATCAGATTTGACATATCACTTGTGGTTCAAAGGTTCATCAAAGTATAAAGTTACATCAACCAGGAATGTTCCCAGTGACGCACAGCTATGTGACATGTTGTCCATGGTGCTGAATACAGAGCTAAAGCCCCTTCATTCATTTGATATGAACCCACACCACAATCTATACAGAATCTATGTGTTGATAACTTTTCAAACACAAGAGATATTGCAAATCTGATTGTGGCAATCGATTTAAGAGACAATTCTCATCTTCTTTGAAGCTACATGACCAACTTCCTATTGAAAAAACGTACCCTTCATCCAATATGGTGTTTTTTTAAGATGGCGGACATTTTCTGTCGTAGGGTAAAAGATAGGCCCCCCCCCCCACCCATTATTTGCTGGGTATCAGATATGTTACTTTCCCTTTTTTTCCGACTCAAGATTTATACTCTAAGAGCATATCCTAGGGATAGGTCATCAAAAAAGATCAGTGAAGGTCTGACTCCTGGTACCTATGAGGTTATTGGAGG
Source organism: Engystomops pustulosus (assembly GCF_040894005.1). Classification (NCBI taxonomy): domain Eukaryota; kingdom Metazoa; phylum Chordata; class Amphibia; order Anura; family Leptodactylidae; genus Engystomops; species Engystomops pustulosus. The sequence goes on from NC_092412.1 coordinate 36,327,249, forward strand.
TGGATGGCCCGGAGCCTGACAAACAATAAAGAGGGTACAATATTCCAACCCATTAATCAGTGGGGATTATTATCAACACCTGATAATAAAGTCTTTCGATGCTTCATTGAAGTCTCCATAGTTTTGATGGTAAGAATATGAAAAGTAGAATGCTTTGCATTACTTGTCTTCAAAAATGTTAGAATTCCCAGTATCCCCCCCCCCCCCCCCCCAAAAAAAAATCTGTAAATATCGGAGTCTGTTTAATATGACAAATTTTAAACATAAGGAAGGGGGCTAATACTTTTAGCACTGTATAGTAGCTGCTCAGATCAAATACTAAGGGTTTATTATCTCTTATCTCCATATGGTTCTCTGTACTGACATTTTTATTTTGCCATCTGTTAATTATTAACCTTCTACATAATCTTCTTAGTACCAGGTCTATGGTGGTCTTCTCTAGGAACAATCATTGACCTCTGCTTGACTGTTCCAATAAAAATTCTTTCTGTTTACAGTATTTTATTGCTGTGTCTTTACTTAGGTGACACCTTAACACTTGGTGCACACCAAATATCGGTCATTATGATTCTTGTTGTAAAATTGTACTAATGGAGCGAGGCTTTGTGGTTCTACATGGAGGTAAAGATCTTCACTTCAACAGTTGTAGCTTACAGTGGTGCTCATACTTGTCAGGGTAGTGACTTTCTTTAAGTCCCTCAAAGGTTTCCATAGTCTCAATATCAAGGGCTTCCTAATGGTTCCTAGACCCTTCTGTGATCCTTATGAGCCATGATGTTTCATCACAAATTCCCTCAGTCATGACAACTCTTGATGGTCCTCTCCATTTGTAAAAGCTCAAGAGTGATATTCTTAAACTTTATGGAAATTTTATTTCCCCATACCAAACCTCCAGCTTTGCATGTGCCATTGCTACTCATGCAACTGCAACTTTTACTTTTTTGGCCTTCTCCTGCAGTCCTTTTTGCCCTGTTTGTGCTTGTTATACCACACTTAATCTTTCAGTCCCAAACATACCCTTATGTACCCTACTAGTGCTGCCCAACATAGATGCCTCAGCCCCCACGCATTTCCTTAACGCATCACAGAAGGATATGGTGCCGCAAGTGACTGGCAAAATATAATTCCCACCTTCATTTTACCAATGTCTAAATGCTTTTTCTAGGAATCTTCATGTCCCTAATAGAAGAGTCTGCCCTGATACAGTTGACATTTATATGCAAACATAGCACTTTACAATGTAATGTTGAAATATTGAGTAATATGGTCACTTGTCCACATAACATAGTCTGTTTAGTTCTTGGACCTACTGAGATACCGTTCACCATGCAATTGTGAACAGCTGAGTGGTTCACTGAAATCCTGAACTGAAATAAAAAAGTGAAAAAGGGAAATGGGGGAGAGAATAGAAGGTGATCAAGGATGTCAAGGACATGTAGAGGAAAGCCATCCAACCAGACAAGAGAGGTAGGGTTTGCGGCATGATGCCGGTGAGTGCACCCGGGGCAAGGTCAGATAAGGGATTGTTCTAGATACCATGTGGTGGAGCTGATTCTAGTGTACATGGGAACAAACAAGATTTTTAAAGACCTTATGGACTTTTGATTCTTTTCAAAGTTTTCAACAAGTTTTCAGTCTTGTGCAAAGAAAAACCTTAGACAAACGAAGGTATGCAGTAGTTTGTTATATTCTATAGGGTAAGTCTCTAGTACGTGACCAAAAAAGCCCAACCTGATCGTGTAACACCTGGGACCAGAATCTAAGTGTCACACGGTCTTCACCAGATCCCGCCACAAAGCAGGATGGTCTTGCTGCGGCTTGGTACCCCCAGGTCGTTCCACAGGCACGACTTGTCCGCAGCGGCAGCCAAGGTCGAGGTACAGAATCATCAGGCAATCTCGTAGTCGGGGACAGGCAGTTGGTCAAGACAGGCGGCAATGGATCAAGTTCAGTGAAGAAGAAGGAGTTCAGGGTTGGCAGCAGAGGAGCGTAGTCAAGAACAGGTCTGGGGTCGCAACAGGAAATCATAACACAAGCACGAGGCACAGGAAACAGCTTTCTCATCGGCAATAGCACAAAGATCCGGCAGGGTGTGCAGGGAGAGGCAGGATTAAATAGGATTCTGGGTAAGGCCAGCAGCAATTAACAGCGCGCTGGGCCTTTGAATCTTCTGAAGCCGGCGAGCGCCCACGCCCTAGGAGACGGGGACACATCAACAAGCTTATGCTTCCTCACTATATTACCATAAATGTGGTAAAACACTGGTAAACAATATATAACTACTTAAAGACAACAGATCCAGTGTCATGAACCAAGCTCAATCATAGCCCTCTTTTGGGTCATATTGGTAAAGCCCTCATCCTTGACAAACCCATTGAGCATTGGATGAAAGATAACATATACCTGAACCTCCTCGAAAGTTGGGTTTCCATAAATAGAAGAAGACCTGAGCTGGGAAATGAAGATGGTAGTGTGTCAGGCACCAGGGGTAGTGGACCCACTAGACCACCGTGGACGATGATGTAAGCCGACACCTGGGAGTGGATTCTAAGTGGTACCCGGTTTTCACCAGAGCAAAGCAGGTTGGACTTGTAGCAGAGTGACACCACCAGGTCGTTCCACAGGCGCAACTTTGTCCGCACTGGCGGCCAAGGCGGAGTACAGAATCGTAAGGCAAAATCGTGGTTGGGGACAAGCAGGAGGTCGAGACAGGCAGCACAGGATGAGTCGGGGACGTAGCTGTAGGTCAGGATGGGATTGTGTCAGGAACGGAATCGAGGTCACAACGGGAAATCAGGATAATCACAAAGGGCATGGAACAAGGCTTTCTTTCAGGCATAGAAGCACAAAGATCCGGCAGGGGTCACAGGAAGATGCTGAGCATCTATAGGTAGTCAGGTGGCCAGCGCCAATTAGCGGTGCGATGGCCCTTTAAATTTTAGACGGCCGACAGGGATGCGCATGCTGAAGCGCGGAGTCCATCGCTTGAGTGTGGCTAGGTGAGTGGTGTTGCTAGTGTGAGGGGGCACACGGAGGCTCACAGGTGCGCCTACGACTTGAAACATGGTTTGCAGAAGCACCCGAGACATAGTGCATGATCCCCCATATGGTCCACAAGATATGGCCTGTGGGAGAGATGCAGAAGACCAGTCAGGGACAGCAAACGGCAAAGAGCCTTCTCTACTCTGAGAGGAGTGTAATGTGATGAAGCAATCAGCCCATTCTGAAGATTATAGAGTTTTATATATATATTTTATCTTAAAAACACCTTATTTTCCATTCGGCGAAGGAGCTATGGCAGAGGTAATCTTGGCCTCCCCCCCTGCCTGACAGCATACATACTTACCAGTGGTCTCTGAGATAAAAAAAAAATCAATGAAACAATTCTTTCCATTATACACCAGGGAAGTGTTCAGTCCGGAACGCGCTTGTGTAGAATATTCCAGTAATTAATATTCTACGGACTATACTTCAGGAAATGCCCAGCAACAGGGAGATTGTAACTGCGGGTCACGTATAGCCGAGACGCAGGTAAAGCCTTCATATCTTTATCCTCAATTTACCGAATATGCTCAGTAACACAGGTTGTAGTACACAGATAACTGGAGCGGAGCTCCTTCTCTGGAAACTTATTAACCCCTGAATGTAAAATGATGTTCATGTATGTTGCATATATGTATGTGATTGTGATGGTATGGTTTCAGTAACCACACATTTGTGATCACAGTAAAACTGTAGACAGGGTTCCACCACCACAACTGGGTCAGAGATGTCTTGTATCCTTGTTGTTTCTGGGGTTCAATAAGGTAATGGACTCCAATAATTGCCCTTATATGTGTCTGTGGCACAACATTGTAAACCCCTACTTACCTCTGGCATGTTCAATTTTCTTGGATTCTCCTTCCCCATGCTACTTGGTGCTCCTCTTCACCAAGCAGAGTTTTAACCCTCAGTGACCCTTACATTGCTAATTTGCTCTACCCCCAACCCAGCTCACCTATGTCATCATATTTCATTACCTAAATCCCTTCCAGTCCTTCCCTTCAATATCTCCTTCTTACACCAACAGGGTCTGTTACCATCTACCTACTTACCATCCCACCCTCCACTCTTTACATCCTGCTCCTGCCCTATTCCTTCTCTTCTTTTTACCTCCTCCTCTTCTTCTTATGAGCCATGGCCATGTTGTCCCACCTAGACATTTTGCCTAATACCTAAGAAATTTTCATAGTTCCTATGTGGTAGAACTAGGTTCTGGGTTCGCCCCCTAAATGTTCTGGGTTCTTCCCCTTCAGGAAGCTAACACAGTCTCTTGATCATCCGGAGGCTCCACCAGCTCTGCATCATACAGGAACTGAACTTCATGTATAATTCATAACAATATAATATCTTAGCCGAATGTCAAAATATTGTCTCCTCCATCCTGTTAGATGTGTTATCGAATGCATATCAATGTGATATTCATTAAATACTCATTATTCTCATTATACATTGTGATGATCCTTGCATTTCACACTTCCTCCTCCTCTACTTGGCACGTTCTGATGAGTGTCTACTGTTATACTTGGAAGAAGATGGAAAAGACCTGGAGGTGATAACTGTAATCTGTACTAAGCAGCGCTTGGCTGTCGTATCTTCTACACTAGAGGCTATTTACACAAAGGATTATATCAAGTGTCTACAAATAGGGGGCGCTCAGGGGCTTTGTACTGGGTAGCGAGTGCCAGCAAGCCACTGTCTTGGCCACGGTGTTTAGTTACCGGGCCAGGGAAGCAAACTGAACCTATCCCTAAGGGAGTGAAGGCTCAGTCTTCATCCAATATGGAATGCCTGGAGACAATACAGTTGTAGCAGTGCTGAGTGTGTCAGATGTAGTTGAAGACTATGTCAAACTTAGAAATGAATAGATCAGGCGATAATAGTAAACTTTGTAAGTCCAAATGCTCTTAAACCTTATGACACTATATAATGAGACAAATTCTTACCATGTTTAGTGGTGAACTGGTGAGAAATTCCAGCTACAGTATTGAAATAATTACCCATGGAGATTCTCTACATTATCCGGTCCTCTCTTGCATTTGTCTTTTGAGGTTGACCAGCCTTCTTGGCGGGACTTGGATGAATATGTGATGTTGTAAAGATGCAATATTCAACAGCCAATTATTATTGCTATGGCTGATACAACCTTCATCTGGACAACCTGCTGCTGGAGAGTTTCATTCACTTTGGAAAGGCACAATGTCAGTGCTTAGTCAGTGAAAACTGGAAAGTTTGGCTACTAGCTAAATAGGGTTTGTCAGATAATTGCAGAAATTAGTGCCCGGTGCCAGATTAACAGCAATAACTTGCAGATAGGTGAAAGAGTCTCTAATTCTGATCAGTTTCTTTTACAATTATCTCATTTTGATTTTTATTCTGTGCTTTAAAATATACACAATTTCTGAAATAAGCTTAAAGTACTGCATTTTACTCATGCTAAGATATATTCACATAGGACTACACAGTGACCTGGATATTAAAGGGGTTGTCCGAGTTTTGATAAAAAAATATATGTGGCCGGGAACGGGCTGACTAAAACAATAAAGCTGTACTTACCTCCCGGTGCCCTCCGGTATCCAGCGCTGCTGTCGCTCCGGGCACCATGTAAACAAACATGGCCGCCGGAGCAGCGCTGCATTCAGCTTCCGGCCGGACACGACAACCTTCCAGCCCCCATACACAATGCTGTGTATAGGGATGGATAGGCGTACCCGACCACGGCCGGCCGGAAGCTGATTGCAGCACTGCTCCGGTGGCCATGTTTGTTTACATGGCGCCCGGAGCGACAGCAGCGCTGGATACCGGAGGGCACCGGAAGGTAAGTACAGCTTTATTATTTTAGGCAGCCCGCTCCCGGCCACATATATATATTTTTTTTAAACTCGGACAACCCCTTTAAGGAAATTGTGTGTTGTTCTCTAATTCTGATTTCCAGTGTATACTGACAAATAAGGACAAGTTTGTGATTCGGGTGATGTGTGTGTGTGCAGTTTTTGTTGGAAAATGCCATCTTGTGGACATTTGTTGTATTACACTGACAACAGGGACTGCAAATATTCAGTACATTAAAAAAACAAAAGGTCACATTTCTGACATAGGTCCAGACTGTTGTAGCTTATGAATATGTTGACTGCTGCAAGGTAAACTCAATGTGAACAGGGGCTTAAATGATCCCCAAAGAATAATCATTTGTCTAATATTAGCCTAACATTGTACTATATCAGACCTACCTGCCTTGGCAGTAGACATCTAGTGTAGAGCTACCCAAGTCTCTGCTATCTTGAAAAACAAAAACATTCAATGCACCAGAGAAAGATTGGATTGGCTAATTGATGGAATTTTGGACCCCCAATGATCTAATACTGATGACCGGTTCCATGAATATGTCACCAAAATTATCCTGTAAAAATTCCTATAAGAGTATCCATGAGCTCTCCTGACATATCCATTGAGGTATTGCTTATATTCTGGAGCCTTCTTGTAAATCTATGTCCCTCTGTTATTATTACTGATAATACTGATGACCGGTTCCATGAATATGTCACTAAAATGACCCTACAAAAATTCCTATAAGAGCATCTATGAGCTCTCCTGACATATCCATTGAGTAATTGCTTATTATTCTGGAGCCTTCTTGTAAATCTATGTCCCTCTGTTATTATTACTGATAATACTGATGACCGGTTCCATGAATATGTCACTAAAATGACCCTACAAAAGTTCCTATAAGAGCATCTATGAGCTCTCCTGACATATCCATTGAGTAATTGCTTATTATTCTGGAGCCTTCTTGTAAATCTATGTCCCTCTGTTATTACTAATGGTAATCTATGAACAAACTGAAAAGTCCATTTTACCATTACTTTTATTAAAGGGGTGTGTACAAATGAATTCTGGGGATACTAATTGGACGGACAAAGGTGTGTAGAGACATGACACCCCGCCAGCTGGTAACACCCACTTGTCAACTTATTCACAAATTTCCAGGAGGGATAACAGAGTAACAGCACAAAGCAAAAGATTAAGAAAGAAGGATCCAGGTTTGCTAAATTCTGCTACAGGCAGTTACGTACAGGATCGGTTCTGTAGGTTTGTTCTTAAGTTGAATTTGTATGTAAGTCGGAACTGTATATTTTATAATTGTAAATCCAGGCAAATTTTTTTTTGGTCTCTGAGACAATTGGATTTTAAAAATGTTGGGTTGTCATAAGAATCAGGATTAGCAATAAAGCTTCATTACAGACATAATTGATTACTGCTACAGCTGATTATTATGGCCTGGGACTAAAGTACAGTAAATTACCAACATCGAGAGGTCCGTCTGTAAGTCGGGTGTTCTTAAGTAGGGGACCGCCTGTACAACAGCTGAGGAGAGGAGATTTGCCTAATTTAATTATTTAATTGCTGTTGACATTTGCACTTAGAAGACACAATGTTAACAATGTGTTAACATTAATGTGATGTGTGTAAGTCAGATGTTCTTAAGTACCGCCTGTATCTACAATGATTTACTAAATTAGCGCTGACAGGTCTCCTTTAAGAAACAAAACTAACAAAAAGTAGATTAATAGAAATATATCAGTGAACAAAAAAATGCAAATATTCATCTTTCAAGAAGTTGTTGCATCCGAGAACTCTATCCAAAACCAAGTAGGAATGAATTGAATGGGGACACCACTTTACCCAGAATACCCCTCTCTCCCTGACAAAGAAGCTATTGTGTGGAGACATGAAAGAGAGGATGGATGGTGACCTGGGTTTTCTATGTAGGGCACCTGTTACAGGACCGGATTAAGGCATCACGTGACCTCGCCTTTTATCCATTGTCAATGCTCTTACGTGGCTTGTGTTGCTACATTTCTCTTTGAAGTATCACTCTCCCTGAAAAGTCTCCAGTAACTGGCGTGCACCTTGATGGAGCGGGTGGCCAGTCAGTGCCCCAGCGCCTCTACCATGCACTACTATATGTTACAGATGAATTACCGTATATACTCGAGTATAAGCTGACCCAAGTATAAGCCGAGGCCCCTAATTTTACCACAAAACCCCATTAAAACCTATATTATATTTACTCGAGTATAAGCCGAGTTTGGGTTTCAGCACATTTTTTTGTGCTGAAAAACTAGGCTTATACTCGAGTATATATGGTATATACTAAACTATATTATACTGTGCTCCATCAACTGGTGATCATGGCCATAAGGAACTAAAAGGGGCTGTCCAACTCAAAGCAAACAAATCATACTTAAAGGGGTTGTCCAGTCACAACAATCCTGTGGTTAGGGGATAACTTGCTGAATGGTGGGGTCTTATGGATAACCGTACGCTGCAACAACCAGAACAGGGAAGCCAATTTTGAGCCATTTCCCCCAGACCCATAAGTGCCGGTCGGTGTCTACACACTACATTCAGTATAGGTCACATCAGGAGACATTTGATCCCCATTTTTGTGATTGCTATCAGTCCCAGAAGCCAGACCCCCATCGCCCAGACAATCCATTTTGATTATGATCAATATGAATAAAAAACCTTTTATGATAACCCTCCAACATGATCACATTCCCAGGTATATACATGCTATATGTATAATCCCAGAAATATTGCTGTATATTTTTTATATGCTGGTATGTCATCTAGTGTTGTACATTGCCAATTGACTCCTCAGATGCCACGGTCACTCATCTCACACATTTAATAGCAAAACGCTGATGGCTATGATGTTTGCACGGCACTAGTGTATGTGACATATTAACCAAGAGGTGACACATTATAAATATATTGTGACCGAATATTTAAAAAGGTAGCTTATCTTGAGTCACTCACAGGGCTGGCATTAGGGGGGCGGCAAACTGGGTATTTGCTTAGGGCCCCATGTCCTAAAGGGTCCCCCTGCATGAGGACATTTGTGGGCAATTTTATTTCTGGGCCTCTCTTTTAGTTGTGCCCAGGGCCCCAGTTTGTCTAAAACTGTCCCTGGTCCCTGGCTGATCTGCAGTACCCAAGAATGGACACTACACAATGGATGTCGCTGTCTTCTTATGGCTCCCCATACTGTGCAGTTGTGACCACTGCATGGGTTGTCTCTATTGATTTATTGGGGTCTTCTGCTGATGTGATATTTCTGATCGATCCTATGTTTAGGGAATTATTAATTTAGTTCTGGACATCCATTTTAAACAGAAAATTAAAAAATATACATTGCAAATATTGGACTATATCATCTATAGTAACATTGTCCATATAGATACATGAGAGGGGCAGGGCAGTGGTTGGGGCACAGGTTTCCCCACTCCATTGGTCTAGCAATTGGCATTAAAGATAAAATATGTCATTTTACATTAGACCATAGAAATATGATCTTCAGACATGTCTAGATGTCAAAGGATAAAGTTCTTTTTCTGGAATATTAGATGAGGGTAAGGGAATCCAATACAGAGTATAGTAGTGCCATCTAGTGGCGGTGGTGTCCATGACAGTCAGATACGTTCCGCGCTATGTTCCAGAAAGGTATATACAGGCAGTCCCCGCGTTACGTACAAGATAGGTTCTGTAGGTTTGTTCTTAAGTTGAATTTGTAGGTTTGTTCTTAAGTTGAATTTGTATGTAAGTCGGAACTGTATATTTTACAATTGTAGCTCCAGACAAATTTTTTTTGGTCTCTGTGACAATTGGATTTAAAAAATGTTGGGTTGTCATAAAAAACAGGATTAACAATAAAGTTTATTTGCAGACACCTTGTGATAACTGTTATACCTGTTTATTGTAGCCTAGGGCTAAAGTACAGGAAATTACTAACATCCAGAGGTCCGTTTGTAACTAGGGGTCGTCTGTAAGTCGGGTGTTCTTCTATAGTATATGATGTATGTGTAGAATAGTGGAGGACCCTGCTCTGACATTTACCATTTGTGTAAGAAGCAAGAAGTGACAATGACATGATCTGAAGTACGGTAGAAAGAACATATCGGCTTTGTTCTTATGGATTTCGCTTTGCGGTCCATTTCTTTAGAGATCATCTAAATTCAAAATGATGAGCCACAGCTTCAGAACTAACAAGAGAAGGCAAAATGTGTCCAGTGATACAAAACATGGAGAAAAGGGTTACCACTAAACCTAATAGAAGAGCCATACAGGATTCCAGGAAAGCTGGGTGCATTATATACAGCATATAAGGGAGGAAAAGTATTGATAATTTCTGCTTCGCTTTGGACAATGTTGTACTCACAGAGGATCTGGAGGACATAAACTATTACTGCTGTGTACAATCTAATGGTAATTTTGGTGTATTCCCCTCTTTCTCACCTTACATAGCAAGTAGCAGCAAAGAAGTTATGACTAAGGTTCCATGGACCTCTCTAATATGTAATGTAAAATGAAGGGATATATGTAAAAAGTAAGCCAGAATAAATAATCTATCAACAATTTATACATGTCTGTAGTAATGTAAGAGAAGCGAAGTGTTAATATGGTTACAATTATCTATAACCCTAAGCATTATAGGAAAGTATGGGACATAAAGGATCTATTGTTTGTATAAACCTTTATAAAAAAAATCCTTGCTCAGGCTTTACAGTACAGGATTATCTGCATTAATCCATCTGGACTTAGATTGTGGTAATTGCAGGTCCACATTACCCTGATATTCATTTATGCTTAGATTCCTCTACAATTGCATTCGTTTTTATAGGACCTATGACTGACAGTGTTAGGGACCGCAATGGGCACATACCATGCCCCTTATGTCAACCCCTATATAGGTAGGTAGGAGAATAAACAGATAAACCTCTTGTAACCCTTCCAAAAACATGTCATTAAAGGGGGTTCTCCAGCCATTAAGATTGTCCCTAATAAGCTATGGCGCACATAGCAGGGAGTGCAGGCGCTCTGTGTACATGCCCACCTGCTCCACCATCTAATCTAGCAATGTCATGGACGCGGTAACTTATGGGAAACATGCAAAGGACGATGGGACTTGAAGTCCTGAGGGGCCATTTTTATTAGGACAAAAGGTACTTATGAAAGATAATGGAAAGGACAGGGGAGGTTTTAAATCAACTGATTGTATAGATATACATTCAGTCCTACATACATTTTACCCTTGTGGCTGGAGAACCCCTTTCAGTTTTACAAATGTATTAATGTTACTATGTTCCTATGGACAGGGTTGGAAGAAGAATGCAGTCATTAAACCTGCCAATGAAAATTTTTGGTCTGTCTGACCCAATTTATCAGTTGCAAAGGTGGATTTTTTTAGTTGTGATGTTTGGTTGGTCAATTTTTAGGGCTATAATGGAATTGTAGTGACCAAGAGTTCTACAATCATTTAAAGGACACCTGTCCTCAGGTCTGTGTCACTTGTCCTGTCACCACTACCTGTTGGAGCAGCTCACAAGGATCCATTCCAGCCTTTATCTAGTCAGGGCATACATTAATAATTATAAAATCATCTTTTCTTTATTATGTAAATGAGGCTTGTCACATGGTCAGAGGCAGTGATGTCACCCCTGTTACCCCCTCCCCTCTCCTCCTCCTGCTCATGTCTGTGTGTAATGTACAGCCGAGCCAGTGCCACCTGACAGCTCCGGGGAATCCTTCCTTCACCCGCGCTGCAGGTAAGCCACTCTATTCCACCTTCATTGGCACTTTTATTCATGATCAAATCACTGTCTTATTTATTGAACCATCTATTTATTGAACCATTTATTTATTTATTGAACCATCTATTTATTGAACCATCTATCTATTCAACCATCTATTTATTGAACTATTTGTTTATTGTACCATCTATTTATTGAACTACCTATTTATGCACCATTTATTTATTGAACTATCTATTTTACTCAAGTACAGTTTATTTATTTATTTATTTATTTATTAAATCATATACAAAACAGTAATCTATTTTGGATATCTGAATTTATATTTTCTAACTAGTTTTTTAAGCAGTCTTATTGACTCTAAACTATGGATGTTTTTATTCATTTGTATTTCTACACGTGTCCCATATAAGGTCACAATATATTCGTGTATGTGTGTATATATACCTTTATGTTTAGACATGTTTAACATTATGAATATTACCATTTTCTCCCCTGTATGTACGGATATATCTATGTATATGTTTTCCGCTTTCCCCAAGTACTCTCTTTTATCCCCCCAGTATCTACCCACTTGATAAAGGAGTCATATTAGACTCCGAAACGCGTTGTGTTCCTAAGATACCGAATAAAAATACCCCCTTTATTGGATCCATCTTGTGCATTTGACGTATCTGTGTGCGCCGACCTAAGACAAGTACCCTTCCGAATCTACTGACTACGCCCTGAGACCGGTTTGGCAACCGTGTCTCGACGACCCTTGTCCATAGGCAGCACCAGGAAATACCAACTTGTTCACCTTCACTAGAGTTGTGCCTACTATAGCACAACCTAATCCGGTGAGCCTCTCTCCACCTCTCCTAAACAGCACCAGAGCCTACGACTTTACTACTCTATGAGCGCTTTTTGGTCTCTCCTTGTCCGCCTTTCTATACCCTACTCCTTTCCCAGGTTTACACCGTAACTAAAGGAAGACCTCACTCTAAACAGTGCCAGCAGCCGTAGAACCAGTCGTAAAACCTACGAAAAAGAAGAAGTGAAAATGGACTACTGTCTACAACGAGTTCAGCAAAGAGAAGCCCTGATTGCTCAATGCTCAGGTCAGAACATCAACCCTCTGCATGAACCAGAGGAAGTTAACTCATTCTCCATCAACACCACAGACCTCCTCCAACTGTTTTATCGTTTGGAAAAACTTCTGAAAGATGAACTGCAACATCACATTGATGTCCTCTTTCTGAAGCTCTATATTAAAGAGAAAATAGTACCCAGAGGTCTCCGAATACGTACGGACTCCTGCTTTAGGAATGATCCCCTCTTTACAGAGAATTGGGATGCATACCTCTTAACCTGTGCACGTGGCCTTATGGAACATCTATGTGCCAAAAGGGAAGAGCTTATGAGAAAACTTACATTTGACATAAACACATGTCACAATCTCCTTAGCCACCATCATAATCATCCAGAATTCACAAAATTCGATAGGATGATCACAAATAGGGTCAGGACTTTCGAGAAAGAAAATATTGACAAAAAATTAGTCAAACCACACAGAGATAGAAATGACTTCAAGACAGAAAATGTCAAGTTTTGGCTGAAACAACCCCAGAACCTCACACCACCCTCCACCACCAACCCCACAACCCCTACGAAATCAGTCCAGCTCAACATTTCAACCCGTACCCCAAGAACCCATGAATCAAAACCCCTATACAATCCCAGGAAAAGCAAAGCATCCCACAACTCCAAAACCATCTATACAAACTCCAGAAACAGTAAGAAAAACCCCAATACCTCAAACAATCACAACCCTTCAAATAATACCAACAAAACATTCAGTGCCCACCTGTTCCCACGATCTTTTAAACACCCAAGTGGTACACCAGGTCCCGTGCAAGTCTCAATACTCTCAACCCAACTTCCACCACCCCAGACCCCATTACCTACTGAGCTTACCCTTACCCCAAACTTCTACACACCACCCTCCATCCCATCGCCTCTTCCAGAGATCAACGAATGTCCACTCAATCTCCCCCCAACCACCTTTCTGGGAATCAATCCATCCCCTGCGAGAATAGAGATTAATGAATCCATTCTCACTCTACACGATTCCCCCCCTCCTACTACCATCGAGAGGACTAGTCCAACCACGACGAAGCATCCAGTCTTTGGACCCCCATCCAGTCCCACTGAGGAACACACCTCTCGCACAGGACCCCCCCAGGGACATGCGACTCAATCGGGACGAAATCCTGAGTCACCACCCAACACTGGAGCCCCCCCCAATCCCTGTACCCCTCAGAATTATAGAAAATCCCAGCTCCATCATTTTTTTCAGTTAGGCTCCACCAAAAGCCAGAAAAGAAAAAATCCAGAAGAGGAACGAGAGGAGGAAAAAGAAAAAGAAAAAGAAACAGCAATAAAGGGACCCCCGCAGACCCCACTGGAACCACTAGTCCCAGCACAGTACCGAAAGAAAACAAAGAAGTTGAAGTAAAAATCTTCAATCTTTCCACTCACCCTCTCCGAACGCCAGAAAAAAGCCTTCTCAATAAAGGCCTATCATACTGTCCCACCTCCAAGTTCAATGAGTTCCAACTCTTCATAGATCTGCAATCCTTCATCAGAAAACTAACCCTATCCAGACATTTCAGTCTCCCAAAGAAAAACCCGGACATCCCCACGCCAACAAACAC